>NC_142084.1:97886565-98224482 GCF_054644295.1 Miniopterus natalensis | reverse complement strand
TGTGAGCGGCTGACCGCCGCCGGCCCTGCCGTGGGCCTCGCCTCCTCCTGTGGAATGAGCGGGGGCTGTGGGGCAGCGGGGAGCCCCCTCCTCCCGCTTCCTCAGCAGCTGACGGGAGCCTCGGGAAGGGCCCCTGGTTTTGTTCCCAAGGCCGTGTGGTGTCCACATACTTTACCCTTCCTCTCGCGTGGGCATCGTCTCCCTCAGGGCCCGTACAACTCTTTTTTTCTTTTTCTTTTTTTAATGAAAGAAAATAAATTTGATTTTTTTAAAAATATGTCTTTATTGATTTCAGGGAGAGAGAGAGAGAAACATCAATGATGAAAGTCTTTGATCGGCTGCCTCCTGCACACCCCCGACTGGAGATCGAGCCCACAACCCGGGCACAACCCGGGCGTGCGCCCTGACCGGGAATCGAACCGCGATCTCCTGGATCCCAGGTGGATGCTCAGCCGCTGAGCCACGCTGGCCAGGCGCCCGTACAATTCTTGGATCATCCCCATCTCCCGGTCATTATCTTTTGCCCCCAGCAAAGCAGACTCGGTCCTTGTTTTACTGCCACATTCGGTGTGCGGCTTAATTTATCCATTTCTCTCCCCACCTCACAGTAGGTCTCCCTGCTGCTCCGCGGGCATTTCTAGGCGCTCAGGGCCCTGGGATCCTGCGTTGCTGACCATCTGTCTGGGGGGGAGGAAGGATGGCCTAGACGTGCTTTTCCCTGTTCCTCCGTCCAGCACAGCCTAAGTTCCCGAACCGGGTGTGTGAAAACCACAGGGACACAAAGTAGAGAGGCCAAGGCCTCGGGCCCCGGGACCTTGGGATGCAAGGGTGACACAGCGGTGGCTTCCCTGAGCTTTCTGTTGGCCTCGTCTGTCCTGGACCGGGTGCCAGGGAAGCTGGAAACCGAGATGCCAATGGGCACAGAGGGAAAAAGCCCCTGAGATACCCTGCTCTTCCAGCCAAAGGACCATGAAAGGAGAACCCCAGCCAGACAGAGACATGTGGACAAGTCCATTGTCCTCCAGAGAAAAACAGAAGCACAGTCACGCTCTCAAACCCCACAGCAAGACCAGCAGGACAGGGCTTCCAAACCTCCAGGCTCCACCCCCTCCCCTGACCAGAACTACAGGAAAGAAGGCCAAGTGGGCAGCAAACTTAATCCCCCCGGTAGTCAGGAGCTCCCTGCCTGGTGTCAGGGGGACCACATGGGGAGCCTGTCTTACACTCACACCTGGGCTAATGTCAGAGGAGGCCGAGTAAGGAGTCAGGACTCTCACTTCCACCAGTGGGAGTGGGGACCCCCTCCCTGCTGTTCCGTGGAGGCTGCACAGGACCCCCCCCTCCACTCCCATCCTGGGTGGGATCAGCAAAGGCCTGCTGGGCAGCTAGAACTCACCCCCCAGCCCAGTGAGAGGAGCCCCCCTCCACTCCGGGGTGTGGCCAAGGGGGATCCCAGACCCTCACCTCACCTAGAAGCAGTGGGGGGAAGGAGCAGAGCAGAGAAACACATCCAAAAACCAAACAAAAAACAACTCACAGAGTAAGTAAGGTTAGCGAGGTCACAGGACACAGATCACTACCTGTCTGATGAGGATATGAAAATTGAAATAAAAATACAATACTTTCCACAGCTGCTTCAAAAAGGAGTAATTAGGTGCAAATCTAACAGAACAGGCCAGGGGCCTGATGCTGAAATGGCACAGAACTGATGAGACCTAAAGTAGAGGGAGACAGGTCATGTTCACGGGGTGGAAAAGGCAATTTTCCGAAAACTGATGTGCAGGTTTAACGCAGTTCCCATCACACTCGGTGAGATTTTTTTGGGTAGGTGTAGAAAGATTGTTCTAAAGTATAGGTGGGAAAGCAGAGGAGCCGGAGCAGTAAGAGGGTGGAGCGGGCGAAGCCGCTCTGCGCAGCCTGAGTCTGCACTGTGTGGCCCGGCGTAGGGACAGACACACTGGTCAATGGGACGGAACGGGGACCCACAGACAGAGGACCTGGTGTAGCCGGTGGAGATTTAATGAAGGTTTTCAAGCAGTTCCGTGGAGGGGGAGAGTTTTTTCCACACATGGGGCTGGAACAGTTGGCCATCCACAGGCAAAAATAAGTCCTGACCTCCCCCCACTCCTGGTATAAAATTAGCTCAGATGTGTGGGACTAAGTGTTACGTTTCTTTGTTTGTTTGTTTATTTAACCCTCACCTGAGGACGCTTTTTCCACTGCTTTTCAGAGAGAGTGGAGGGGGAGAGAGAAACATCGATGTGAGAGACACAGTGACTGGCTGCCTCCCGCACCCACCCTGACTGGGGCCCGGGATCGAGCCTGCAGCCCAGGTACGTGCCCTTGGCTGGAGTCGCACCTGGGCCCCTTCAGTCGGGGGCCAGCACTCCAGCCACTGGGCCAAGCCGGCCGGGGCGGTTCCCTCCTCTCGGTGCTCGGCGTCCAGGGCTCCGCATGGGCTGCCCCAGGAGCAGAGCCTGTGCAGGCGCCCCGAGACTTAAACATTTTCTTCGTCGTTGTTTTTTATCATTTGCTAAATTTTTTAAAAAGTAGTTGATACATTATTTGATTAGAAAGGAAGAAATTTTACCAAAACTCTTTAAACATTTCTTATTAACTGCTTCCAGTTGATACTCCTCCCAATGCCTCTTGCATTTAAGTTTCTCGGCACAGGCAGGGGATTGCGTTCCTCTCGCTTTCCTGTGGCAGAGGCGGGCTGCTTCCCTGCGGCGCTGCGCTGCGCGAACTGTGCGCTGTGCACGCTGGTGGACGCACGTAGCCAGCCCCCCCAGCCTCCCAGAGGGGGGCACGGCCTCTGCACCCTCAGAAGGCCCGGCTCGCCCGCGACGGTCACATTCCAGACACTTAACAACGTGCTCGTTCTCCGGATGCTCGGTTACTCTGCTATTCTTACGACAGCTGAGAACAATCCATCACCCAAGGATGGCTATTTTTTGTTTTTTTTTAAATTCACATGTTGAGATTATTGAGGATGGTAATCTGCTTGGAGTTGTCTCTAGTTTTGATACAAAAACAAGCTGTTTAGGGAAAATCTTTTTTTAAGATTTAAATTTTTTTTTTGATATTTAGAGAGCGGAAGGGAGAGAGAGAAACGTCAGCGTGAGAGCAAACGTGGACCGGCTGCCTCCTGCACGCCCCCCGCCAGCCTTCGAGCCTGCAACCCGGGCCTGTGTCCTGACCCGGCATTGAACTGGCGACCTTTTGGTGCCTGGGAGGGTGCCAACGCTGGGCTACCCGGTCAGGCAGGGAGAGTCTTTCTTCCTGTCTCAGTGCTCCCCGTAGGTAAATAGTCTGCATGTACCTCAGCCGTCTCGCGGGCTGGAACGGGACGGCGGCCCTAAGGCAAGGATGTGGGCACCGCGCCCTGACTGCCCTGGGCTGTGTCGTTGCTTGAACTGGAGGGCTCCTAGTACAGGGAGGCAGCAGCAGAGAGGCCGATGGCACCGAAGATGCCAGCCCCCCCCCCCGCCCCCGCGCGAGAGGACGCGTCCTGGGAGGCGCCTGGCGCGGTTGCCCTGCTCCCGCATCCCCGTGTCCTGCACGTGCAGGCGGAGTGCTGGCTGCGTCGTTAATAACTGCCTGGCTGCTGTCTTATTACTCTGGCTCCGTGTCGTAACGTGGAGGTTTTTCTCTAAATATAAAGTATATTCGAAAGCTATTCTTTTACATTCATGTCAGTTTCAAACTTTGAAATTAAATTTCATTTCCAGGGAACTCTCCGGAGCTGCTTTTGCGAGCTCATCAGCTATGATTCGATCGCGGTTTACACTGCTGCTCAGAAGGGGGACTAGCTTTCTGTCCAAAAGTTCCGATCGTGCAATTTAAGGAGGTTGATATGCTCTCTGTTTTATCACAGGAAGCAGCACGAGGTGGCTCTTTAAACAACGTAAAGACATTCCCACGTGCTTCTGCAGGCCGCCTTCCCCTTTGAAAGCAGAGCAGTCCCCACTAACTCGGGAGAGGTGCCATCCGTCATCTCTGCCGTCGAGGACTCATTTACTTTGTCATTAAATATTTATCCAGCACTGGGCTTGCACTCAGGGATGCATCGGAGACGAGAGAAATAAGGTCTCTGACCCCGCAGGGTTTACGGGGGAGAGGCAGGCACAGTAAACAAGTGAGTAAACAAGGTAATTATAGAAAGCCAGGAGCTCTGGGAAGGAAATTCAGTGATGGCTGGTGGGTGGTGGGTGGTGGGCTCCCTGCTGTGCAGCTCAGGAAGGCTGATCTAGGAGGGGGACACTTGTACTGGCTCCTGAAGGACGCCGAGGAGCCAGCGGATCCCTGGGTTGGAGCACCCCAGGCTGTGAAGACGGCAGCTCTGAGAGCCCAGGGAAGGGCAGGAGGAATGTGAATGGGCGGGAGTGAGATAAGCCAGGGGAGAGCCTGGGGTGGGGGGGGAGCGTTAGGCAGGGGGCAGGGCCCAGACCCTGCAGGCCCTTTAGTCTTTGGATGTCATTTGGAACTTTATTCTGAGCAGAGCGGACACCTTTGAACCCCGTGAGAGGGATGGGTGGGCCCCGATCTGTGCACGTGGCCACTGCATAGAAGCAGAAACCGGGGAGACCTGCCGGCTGACCCCCGGATCATTCCCTCAGGCTGTTGTTCGTGTGGGCCACTCACTTAGGCTCTGAGGGCGGTGTCCTCGTCTGTGAGACGACATCCAGGATAGTGAGGGGTGTGAGGGTTCTGTAAGGAAACACACGGGGAAGGGTTGGCCTGCTGTGTGGCAAAGCAGGTGCCCAGTCGTATCACAACACTTACAGTGACCGTCGTTAAAAAGGTGGACAGGACACTTCGTGGCGCACAGGCTGTGGGCACTGAGCCCACAGGGAGGTACGGAGCCACTGTTGAAGTTCACTCGGGGTCTGCCTGGCACAGAGGAGAGACACGTGTTCTGGGGAAGGGTCCGGAAGGCGTGAAGGCGCTGAGTGAAGTCTGGCTAAATACACGCCCAGGGGCCCTGTGATTGGCCCAGTTCCCTCGTGGCATCTCCCCGACCTTCAGTAGAACCGTCAGATCCCTTGCTTTGAGTTAGAACCTGTTCCCCCAAACCCCTTGAAAGTACAAACCACACGCTCAGCACCCGAAACAGTGATGGTGTCGTTAGCCCGAGCCTGTCGTGAGGGGTAGAAGCAGCCGAGACGAAGCCTGCCTGTGCGGCTGGGCACTGAAGGACGGCAGGAGACAGGCTGCATCCCCGGGCAGGGGTCCGAGTCTGGAGGATTGGGGGGTCGTGGACAGCCAGAGGGCGCAGGGAGCCCCTCAGAAAGCTCAGGAAATGTGAGCACCCCCCAGAGGTAAACCCCGGCTTCAGGCTGAGTCTGTCGGTCCACCAAGTGGCTGCTGCAGAAGACGGGGGGGCGATCTTTGTCCTTCCGAGCCTTTGGGGACCGAGGCTTATGCACAGTACAGTGAGGGTTGTTTGTCTCTCTCTGCCAGAGAAATCCAACTCCTGAAAACTGAGGGCTCAGCATTTAAATAAGGGGGGGCGATAAGTGACTGTCGCACGTCTCCTCCCAGGGGTTTCTTCTCCGGTGCTGTCACCATCTTAGGTGCCCCCATTCCTTCCTCCCCAGCAGCCTCCTCGTGCTGAATGGGGCTTGGTCTAGACTTGAGTGTTTGTAGCAGAAAACACGGTAAAGAATCTTTCAAACATGTGTCTCCTCCCTTAGAGCAGGGTCCCGTCGGGCATCAGATTCCTTTCAACGCGTCTGTCCCGGCATTTGATCGCCGATCGTGGAAACCGAACCAGAACTTTCACGTGGAGAACAGACTGGCTCTGAACGCACACCCCTCAGCAGCTTAATGGTTAATTATTGAATCACTCGCTCGTGCTGAGTTGTTATAGTCACAGCCTGTCACTTGCTGGCGAGTCACACATCTAATGACTGTTGTGGCTCAGAACAGAACAGAGAACCAGCAGTCAGCAAAGCAGGCCTTGCAGAGCCATGATAAAGCCTGATTTAAAAGAGGGAGCTTGGCTGGGCAGCTCAGTTGGTTGGGTGTCACCCTGTGCACCAAAAGGGTGCTGGTTCGATTCCCGGCCAGGGCACATGCCCGGTTTGCAGGCTCGATCCCCAGTAGGGGGCGTGCAGGAGGCAGCTGATCGATGGTTCTTTCCCCCCCTTTCCTCTCTCTCTAAAAATAAAAATAAAGTGAAATTTGCCCAGAGAAAGATACAAAAATCCCTACTAAATACATTTTTAAACAATTAAAAATACACATAAAAGAGCTCAGCTCCTCAGACCCTAATTCCAAAGCCATTTCATCTCAGCCACAAACATTGAAATATCAGATGAGAGACGGTGAGAGGCAGGCGGGCAGACAGCAGCGAGGAAGGAGCCAGCAGCCCGGCGCCGTCAGAGCGACAGGTGCAGAGTGCGGGCCAGGAGCCCCAGAGCCGCCGCCAGGAGGCGCATCGGGAAGGCGTCGCGGCCCAGGTGTGAGATCCCCGGGGCCTGCGGGCATGGCCAGGACAGCGGCGGGTCCGCTCTGGGCCCGGCAGAGCGAAATAGGAAGGATGAAGTGAAACGTTCGCGATAGAGCCGCGGCGCCGTGAAGGTGCGGTGCCGCTGCTGGGTTTCCGGCCCCGTACCTGCCTTGTGATTAGCCGTGACCCTTGACTCGCGCCGAGGCCCGGCTTCCTCCCCCCGACAGTAGCGCTCCTGCCGTTCGCGGATTCGTAGCAGGGAAATAACATCCTCGCCGCGCTTTGCGGTCGGGAACACCCCGCTCACGTCGGGGGGTAAGCGTGTCCTCACTACGTTATAAAGCACAATACAGCATGTGACAAGGGTCCCCCGCCCTCAGGGAGAGGCAAAGTCACTCATGCACTGTGAGAAGGGAGAGGACCGCGGCACTATAATTAATTTCAGAACATGCCTCTAAAAAGTGACTCCGTGCTTGGAGCCTCGAGCACCAAGTGTCTGGGAGGTTTACTTTCGGAGGGTTTCATTTCCCAGTTGCCAGAACGAGTTGTTTTGTGTATCAGTCTCACACATCGAGAGGTTCTAATTAAGTGCCAATTGCAATGAAATTAATAAATGGCACCAATTTTTAGACTTTAAAATGGGCTTCGAGAGAATGCGGCGTGGGCTTAGACTGATGATTATTCTAATCTTTTAAGTTGTGAATCAATATTATGTGGCATTAAAACTCAATTAAATAAAAAGTAAATGAAGAAGCCAGTGGAGAGGACCCATCCCTCAGTCGGTCCGGCCTCTCGGTGATGACTTGAAATCTGTTAAAAGCTAAGAGTGTAATTGTCCTTGTTGCTCACCAGATTCCAGAATAATTGCACATATAATTAGCACCGGTTAATGCGGGATAGCAAACTACCCTATTCACAGACATGCTGTTGTCATAAATTGTTCAAATAGAGCTGCAAACTTAAGGTTTTATTTCACCTTTGCAGATGAACTGCAGACTATAAAGGGATTAATGTATGTAATTACTTACCAGAAATGTTATGAAACTAAAAACTATTTGACCCAGCATTTTCTGATCCATCGCAGATGGCAGAATGGACCAAGTGTTTACTTGGCCCTTCCCTCCCTGGGTGGCACCGGCCAGAACCGAGCCTGAGGCCAAAATGGCCCTCACCTCACACCCAGGGACACAGGCGGCCTCTGGAAGGGACTGTCCTTCCAGGCAGCAGAGCAGAGATAGAGCAGGACCCCAGCAGACCCAGGACAGAATGAAGGGACCAGAGTAGCTCTGAAAAATAAGTTGTCGTCGGAACTACAGTCCACGCAAGTAGGCTAGAGCCTATACGCTGCCTGCTAGAATAAACGTGCATCGAGGGGACACGACAATTATATTTTAAAATGGGGAAGGGGTCTCAGCACTCGGCTGGAAGCTGTAGAATGTTGCTAGGGGGTCTCAGCACTGGGCTGGAAGCTGTAGAATGTTGCTAGGGGCAGGCTGCGGAAAGATGCATGTGGACATTGTAACAATTAGAGCAACCACTAAGAAAACTGTGCAGGACGAGACATAAGAACAATAAAACTGTAACTATTTTCAGATGACATTGTTGTCTACATAGGAAATCCACAGAAACTTACCAAATATCCTAGATTAATTAGTGATTTCAGTAAGATTGCAGGATACAAAATCACCACACCAAAGCCACCCACACTCGTGCATAGCAACATGCAGGGGGAAGCCAGAAGCAAAAACAGTACTGCTTAAGTTGCTCAGAGAACTTCAGGCACCCAGGTATCAACGTAACAAAGCACACGCAGGAGCTGTGTGCTGAGAATTAGAAAATGCTGAGAAGTGGAATAAATTTTGAGAGACCTAAGTAATTGCAGAGACTTACTTTGTTCATGGATTAGAAAACTCAACACAGTAGAGACGTCAGTGCTCTCCCAATCGACCTATTGGGTTAGCACAATTCACATAAAAAAACCAGCAGCTTTTTTTGTGTGGATAGCGACAGCCTCATTCTAAAATTTATATGGCATGGCAAAGGCCCTAGAATAACTATTCTTGAAAAGGAATCATGAAATGGAAAGAGTCGCTCCATCCAGTGTTAAGGGTTACTGTGTAACGACAGTAATGGGGCGGTATTGGCAGAGAACCCAGAAATGGACCCGTGTGAATGTGTGTCCAGCCGATTTCTGACAAAGGTAGGGAAGGGATTCGATGAAGGAGCTGTGGCCTTTACAGGAATTGCAGCGAGAGCGATTGAACACTGAGGGAGAGAGAGACCCTTGACCTGAACCTTGTGCTTTATTTTAAAAGTGAATTTGAAATGTACTATACATTTAAACGTAAAGCTTAGAAAAATCAGAGCATGTCTTTGGGGTGCGAGTAGGAGAGGAGGCCCTCAACTCGATGAGGCCAGGAGTGTGGCCCACAAACAAGAGGAAGGTAAATCGGGCCGCTTCACGATTAAAAACTTTTACAAGTGATCACAAAAGACAAATTGCAGAGCAGACATGGAGAAAATATTTGTTAAGCACGTAAGTGACAGGACTAGGACGTGGTCACAGAACATAGAATTACAGGTTATGCAGGAGGGAGGCACTATTCTCAGGAATCGGCGTCGAGGAAACCGCTGTTGGAGGAGGCGCAGGAGACGGGCTCAGACGTTTCTGCAGAGCGCGGGGAAGGGTGTTCAGCCTCACTCCCCACTAGGGGGGCGCAAGGTAAAGCACCTGAGGTAGCGTCACACCCCTCTCAGGACGGCTAAAACAAAAACCAGTGACAACAGCCAGTGCTGGGGAGGACGCCGAGGCCGGGCCGTGCAGAGCCGGCTGGTGGGGTGTGAACGGTGCAGACACCGAGAGTAGGCCGTGAGCTGCTGTTAACCCTAAAAAGGCACCCCCATGGGACTCGGCCCTGAGCTGCTGTTAACCCTAAAAACGTCACCCACCACCGGGACTCAGCCGCTGCACCCTGGGCGTGTCCCCGAGAAACGGAAGCTGCGTCCACGGGAAACCCACACGCGGGTGCTCACAGCAGCTTCGTTTGCAATAGCCCCAAACTGGAGAAACCCAAATGTCCTGCCGTAGAGGAATGTTAAAAAACAGCTGCTTTGTGCCATGAACTGCTGCTCAGTCATAAAAAGTGACAGTCTGTTGGCACAGACGCTCAGATGGGCCTCAGGAGAGTTACACTGAGTGGAAAAGGCCAGCCTCCAACGGCCACCTCCTGTAGAGTTCCATTATGTGATTCTCGAAGGGAAGGGATTATGGCTCTCCAGGAGCTGGGGACGGGGTGGGGGCAGGGGCGGGGGTGGCTGTGGAGTGGCTGAGGGGGCTTCGGGGGCATGGACCAGCTCCGTATCTTAGTCGTGGTGACAGTGACACACTGACACGTGATGAAGTTGCAGAGGCCTGTGTTTACACACGTGCACACGAGCGTGCACCCGCTGGGAGAGTCGGCCTCGGCTCTGTGGGTGGCACTGGCCCGTTTCCTGGTGCTGACACCGTCCTGTGGTGGTTCCGCTAGGTGTCAGCATGGGGGGGGGGCCTGATGAAGGGCGCACAGGACTTCGGCACATCTCTCTACACTTCTTGTGAATCTAGAATTATTCCAAAATCAAAGTTTTACAAAAGTATTAAAAATACAGTTTGAATGTGCAAAAAGCAAGTAATGATACTTTCAAAGTGTAAGCACCTGGATTTTGGAGAGAGGGCCTTGGGATGATCCGGTGACGCTTGGGCTGGTATTTCTTTGTGATGCAGATGCCCCTCTGTGGCCTGTTCTCTCTAAACCCCTCTGCTGCAGTGGACGGGGGTCGGGGTCAGGGGTGCATCGTGTGCTCCCCAAGGAAGGGGGAGAAGACAGCTGGGCCGTGAGAAGAGCTGGGAGCTGGCAGAAACCGTGTCATTTCTCTAGGACCTAGGACAGGTGGCCTGGTACCTTCACGATGGTCAGCCGTCCTTGGGTGCCAGTGATCCACTGGTTTCTCATAATTATTAGCAGTAAATCTGGCTGAGAGGTTTACATGAAAAGAAGGCTCTGGCTTTGGAATTCGTGGGAGAAGGGGCAGTGGGAGGCCACAGCCTGCACCTCAGCCCCCGCTAGAGAGAAGGGACCCTGGAGCAGAGCGGCGGCTGAGCTGAGGAAACAGCCAGAGCAGTCCCTGTGCCCTGGGAAGTCCCCAGGGTGAAGGGTGCCGACACAGCTCTAACCCCCAGAGGCCACCTGGCTGCCCAGCTCACACAGGCGACCCACTGGGAGCTCCTGAAGGGCCCTCTTGTGTTTCCCAGAACACACAGCCCCCGGTGCCCAGACGCGGGCGCTGGGTCCGGGTCCACAGAGACCAGGATGAGTTCAGAGTCGGCACCCACCCCGCCCTCGTGGGAGCAGACAGCTGTGGCTCACAGGGCCTCACCCGCATTCCCCCGGCCTCTGGCCTCCACCCGCAGGAAATGCGTATTCCCAGGGCGGAGAGGAGAGCCAGCCGGAGGCCCTCGTGTTTGGAGACTCCTTTCACCTGAAACTGCTGTACAAACCTTAAGCTTCACTTCGCTCCGTGGGAGATGGAAGTAGCTTGTCACATTCAGTGTCACACATGGGAACCAGCTCGAGGCTGTCACTCCGCGAGGCCGGGCAGCTCACCTGCCTTAGGAAGGAAGCGGAGTCTGCAGCTCTGTCTGAGACCTTCCTCGGGGGTGTGCTAAAATGAAAAGGCCCGTGTTCATAAGGTAGCTCTGTTCCTGTAGCAGTACGTGGGGTCCAAGAGGGGAGAGTAAGCCATCTTCGTACTGAGGTGTAGACGTAAATCCATGTGAGTACCATGGAAATCAGAGAGCACTCTCTGAAACATTAGATTAACCACTTTTATCTTAAATATGAGCTTCTGGAAAATGTATGTTGCTCAAGGGAATTCCTAAGGGCCACCACGGTTCCTTGGCGATTTAACACACAGGAAGGTGGGAAGAGGGGACCTCCTCGGTTCTTTATTCCCACGTGAGTAACAGAATCAGACAGCCCAGTGAGAGGGTTGTATCTGTATTGTTGACCTAAGATAATTCCACTGTAAATCTGAATTTCAGACGTGTACTCTCTCCCTGGGTGAAGTCTGCAGACATGGAAGACAGTGTGTGGAGGAAGGAACCATGGCGTGTGAGTGGCCGTCACTCTGTCCCAGCCTCAGTCTGTGGTGTCTCAGCAGCATCTGTGTGTCCTGTGCTGAGAGGCAGGGTCCAGAGATTGTCCTCGCCTGTGGAGGGCCCCAACCTCGAGCTGCGCTGGGCGAGGCCATGATTAGAAATAGCTCATTTGGGAGGCGGAGCCAGGAGGAGGCACACCTGCCCCCAGAGTCTGGCCTGGAGGCAGCACCCGTCCCCACCTCTGTCCCATGGGGCAGGGCCACCTGTCTCACAGCCACACTGACCTGCACCTGGGGTCAGAACACGGTTTGTGGCTAGGGAGCCACTTCCTTGGTGTAAGTGTGTGTTTCAGGAACAGAGGGTGGAGTTTGGTGGGCAGCCCGCCTACCTAACCCCACAGGAGGCAGCTTCCTCCAGCGACCTGAGCACACTTCCCTCCTGGGCCATGGCTTCCCTGTAAATGGGCCAGAGGAGGGCTTTGAAGACAAGAAGTTTTAGGGAGCTGAAGCCACTTTGAGCTGATGGCGGAATTAATTTTTCTGGTTCAAGTTCAGTTAGGGAAGACAGTTTGTTGAGGCTGAGAACTGCAAGAAAACCTGCCCTCCGTCTGAAGAGAGGTGAAAGGACGTGAGGTTTTGGGGGAGTCTTTGGGCCTGCGCCTCAGAACTCCACACACTCAGACCCAGCGGGGTCGCCTGGACCCCATGTGAGGGCCGCACTGCAGGACGGAGGCGGGGAGGGCCCAGCTCTGCTGGTAGGTGACCCTCTGGTCAGTCCTCCCTGCAATCAGAGGATGACAGGTTTTGACAAATTTCACATTCAAGAGAAAAAAGCCTTCCAGTTATTATAGAAGAAGCTGTAGTTAAGGGTCCCCTTAAGAGAATCTTAATACCGTAGATAAAATTACTGTTGTTTCAGGAACTTGAGTCCATCCTCGCTGCTCGTTTGCTCTCTACTTTTTAACATAAACCCTGTGTGGATCAGGCGCCCCCAATACAGAGAGGACAGCCTTGCTGGGGAGATACCACAGCCGTCTTTCCTGGGACTCGGTTGCACACAGTCAAACATCACAGTTGCTGGAAGCTGAGGCCATCAGAGAGAGGGCTCCCCTCTGCAGGCACTGTCATGAGTGACATCTGATTTGAAACTGCAATTTGCTACCTTAATAAAGTTTCTAAAATTATTACAGTCGGAATTCAATTGTATTGAACAGTCCATTGATTCGGCGCTGAAACATGCTTACATCACAAAATGATGCCGCCTCGAGGAGCATGGGGCTGCATCCAGGCGCCGATATCTCTGAGCAGGAGGGAATCTGTTAACCAGCTGTAGGGGGAAACAAAGTGCTGATTTCCACGTGTGCGTGAGGCCATGTCCTCTGCGCTTGCCTGCCACCAGTGTTGGGGCAGGAGTTCCCAGTATAGGGGACGTCTGGGGACCTGAGCCGTCGTTGCTGGGGACCGAGTCAGCCTGGTGCTAGACCCGGCCCTAGCACCTGACACCGCTCCCAGCAGACACCACGGCTGAGGATTGGCAGCAGCTTCGTGTTCTAGTGATGGGGTTTTGAGATGCGCTTATGAGAATTCATTAACTCTGATCAGCTTGAAGAAGGAAGCTAATGCTCTTGGATATTAAGATCGATGGATATGCAAACAATGAAATGAGAAGCAGTGACTCAACCATTGGCATCTCTTACTTATAGGAAATTAATTTTTTCATAGCCTTGTGGCAAGTTCTGAGGACTGTCACCCCCTCTACCTGTTTTTTAAGGGGGGAAAATGAATTCTTTGTTTAGTGTTTTGCTAGTAAGAGCTTTCTAAAATATTTATTTGCTCTACTCATTACGATGCAACCCTTTCTGATTTTATTCCGTGTTATGAAATAATTTCCAAGATTAATAATATAGATTTCTAAAAATCTAAACCTTCAATGCTTCAAAAACTTCAAAAAATGTGGATAGCCCTGGCCGGGTGGCTCGGATGGTTGGAACATTGTCCTATATGCCAAAAGGTTGCCGGTTGGATTGCAGGTCAGGGCACGGACGGGAGGGAACCAGTCAATATTTCTCTCTCACATCGATGTCTCTTTTTCTCCCTTCCCCTCTCTCTCTCCTGTCCTCTCTCTAAAAATCAATAAACATATCCTCGGGTGAGGATTAAAATGTGGAAAGTAGGGACATCAGATCTGTGGCATCAGGAGCTGGGGACCACCGCTCCACGCAGCAGGCTTCAGCAGCGACCTCAGTGCCCGCCAACCTCTGGGTCCACATTTCTGGGCAATGATCTGCCACCTGGCCCTGTACCCAGTGCCCTGTTACTAACCACCTCTCCACCATGCAGTCCGTAGGGGTGTAAATCACATGGAAAGGTTTTTGCTCGCCCACTTTGCTAGATATATTGGAAAGACACACCATTTATTACTTGCTAATCAAACTGTAATTGCCTGTCTCTGTGATAAATAGATCATGAATAAGGTAGGTCTCTGAGTGACAGTCTTGGGAAAGTGCCTTTCAGTCTTTACAGGCGTGACACGCTTGAGACAAGGAAGCAAGAGGCTGGGAGTGAGGCAACAATGTTTCCCTCCCTGGAAGGGAATTGGTTTTGAAAATTTCCACTTGCATCATAAACAGCGTTGGAAAAAAAGTATCCCTGGCTGATTGTGTACGAGGCAAACAGAGAAGCAGCTACTTTTAGTTTAAAAAGCAACCTTGTTGCCATATTGATTTAATCAGGGCCCTGTTTGTTTGTGTCTGCTGATCTAACGTGTAATCAGAGTCCCTGAATAGGAAATGGTTTCATTCCACTGCTCTGCATTCTGGAAAGGAAATGCGATGTTGGATTTGCCATTAGCGCTGCCGTCAGCTGTCACCACCAGGCGTGAAGCCCTCTTAAGGCTGCTCTGTCCTTCCCGTCCTTGCCTTTGTGCCAGGGACAGCGCTTAAACATGAGTCATCAAGAATAAATATAAGCCCAGCCAGCGTGACTCAGTGGTTGAGTGTAGACCCAGGAACCGGGAGGTCGCTGGTTCGATACCCAGTCAGGGCACATGCCCGGGTTGCGGGCTCCATCCCAGGTGCGGGGCCGTGAAGAGGCGTCCAATGGATGGTGTCTCTCTCTCTCCTCGATGTTTCTATCTCTCTATCCCTCTCCCTTCCTCTCTCTCTAGAAATTAAAAAAAAATTTTTTTTAAACATTTCACAATAAACATGAAGCCCAGTCTGTGCTTTATTCACATTGCCTTGGTGTTGACTTGGTGTCCCCTTCTGTTCCGGCCCGTGCCCAGGACACCACACTGCCCCGAGTCCCGTGTGTCCTGTGCTCCTCCAGCCTGCGATGGCTCCTCACTCCCCTTGTCCTTGACCTTGTCAGTTGTGTGGAGTGTGGTCAGATATTCCATAGTGTCCTTCAGGGTGGGTTTTCCTGATATTTTCCCTGTGGTTGGACAGGGATTGTGAGTTTGGAGGAGGAAGGCCACAGGAAGGCCACTCTTATCACATCACATCAAGGGTTTGTCCCTGCTGATGTTGACCGTGGTCACCAGCTGAGTGTGTTTATCAGGTTTCTCTGTGTAACAGTCTGTTTTCCCCCTCTCCATACTTTGTCTGCCTGTTTTAATTCTGCCTTTTACACATGGGTAAATCCTAAGAAATCCTCTAAGAGTAGCTTTGTGGGCAACAGTGGAAAGGGTCTCTCTGGCCGGTTTGGCTCAGTGGTTAGAGCATTGGCTCGCAGACTGAAGGGTCCTGGGTTCGACTCCTGCCAAGGGTGTGTACCTTGGTTGCAGGCTCGATCCCCAGCCCCGGTCAGGCCATCAATGTCTCTCTCCCTCCTCCCCCTCACTCTCTGTCCTTCCTTCCACTCTCTCTGAAAAGCAATGGAAAACATATCCTCAGGTGAGGATTAAAAAAAAAAAAATAGTGGAAGGGGTCCTGTGAGAGTGGGGTAAGCGGGGAGGAGACTGCTTGGTCATGAGTTAGCGAGCTCCAGTGGCTGGTCACAGGGGGGAGCCAGTGTTCCCCCTGGGACTTTAGCCTGCTTCTCTGTCTGCCGCGAAGGTTGACCTCCCTGAAACCCCTCTCCCCCCAACCCTGAGCGTTTACTTATTGTTAGCCCGTAGTGTTCATTCTCATCTTATGTGAAATTTCCCACAGACTGTTTGTCTTGTCACCTCTAAGTTTCTGCATGGAGCTAAGCTCTCAAGAGTGTCCCTAAAGAGTATGTCTCCAAGGTTCTCCCCTGTGCTGTCCTGCTGTCACTCGCGGGGCATGTGCACAGATCTGCCTGGGCCTCGGGGGCATCAGGATGAGGACTCTTGTCCCTAGCACCAGGCTGGTGCCCAGCACCATGCAGGCTCCAGGAAGAAGCAGCACAGAGGTCCTTGGAGGTCCTTAGAGCTTGTGTGAGAAATGCTGAGTCTGACAACCACAACTCCCCATTGGAATGACTGCATTCAAGAACCAGCTCGTTAGTGTCAACAGGAGACACAGAAAAGCTTGTATTTAAAAGTTACAAAAGAAAGACTGATGAATCTCAGAGGGAAGCGGGGGCTGGGGAGACATTAACCAGAGAGCCTCCATGCAGATATGCATGACCCTGGGCTCAGACAGCATTTGGAGAAGGCCTGGGGGAGGGGGCCAGTGGGAAAAGGGGGGCATCTGTAATATTTTCAACAATAAAGATAAATTTTAAAACATTATGAAGGCAGAGCCCGTGGGGTGAGTAAGGAGCCACCTTGGCCCTCAAGGTCAGCTGCTGGGCCCTGGGATCGCACCTGGTGCTCGGCTTAGCTGCTGACAGCCCTTCTCGCCCGGTGGAGCCTGTGTTTGTTGACACGGCATCGGACTGCCGTGGTGTTAATGAAAGCTTGACTGTAGGGGCCAGTGACGTTGTGTCTTTACCTTAGTAAACCACTCACTGTTTCGCTTTCAGTGTAGAGGCAAAGTTAACATTCAGATAATCGGGTATGAAATTGTGCCTCCGCCCAAATGAAAATGGGCCTTCAGAGGAGCATCCAGCTTAAGGCTGCGCGTTCCTTCTAGTGCGTCTCCAGGCAGGCGTGGTGGCCTCGATGGGTGGGTCGGGGTGGGGGATTTTGTCCCTTAGCGGACACCTGACAATATCTGGGGACATTTTTAAAAGTCCTCTCCTGAAGACATGCTTATTGATTTTAGAGCAAGGGGAAAGGGTGGAGAGACAGAAAGAGGGAGATCAGTAGGTTGCCTCCCGTATGTGCCCTCACTAGGAATTAAACCCCAAACCCAGGTATGTGCCCTGACTGGGAATTGAACCCACAGCCTCTCAGTGCATGGGACAACACTCCGAACAGCTGAGCTGTACCAGCCTGGGCCTGGGGACCTTTTTGATTGTGACAGCTGGGTGGCGGGGTGCTACTGACATCCTGTGGTAGAGGCCAGGGACGCTGCTAAACATCCTACAGTGCACAGCCAGCCTGCCACAGCCTGGAGCTCTCACCCAGGTTGTCCGTAGTGCCGAGGTTGAGAAACTTCTCTGGGGCACCTTTCCCTGGCCCTGGAGACATGTTGCTGTGTGTTTGTTTTGGTCTGAAAGATGTTAGATGATCCCAGAAAATTTCGAGGTCAACCTAAGAACGAACCTTCTAGAATGTTCTAGAATGACTTCCAGCACAGTGGTTTCCATTCAGCCTGTTTGAGTATGCAGACCTTTTTAATGACCAAAGCTTTCAAGGAGGGTCATGTAACTTCTGATCTCTTACTACTCAATAACCGAGAAACTGCATGACAGTGCTAATGCATGCACACACACAGACTTACACTCACACAGACACACACAGACATAATCACAGATACACGCAGGCACACAGACACTCACAGACATACAGAGATACTCAGACATACAGAGACACAGACACAGAAACAGACACACTCACAGACACGCACAGACATATACACACACACTCACAGTGGGTGTGGATTTAGTGAGGTGTTTAATTTCTATGTCGTTAGCCACAGCATTCGAAAACAATAGTATAGATGTGTGTGTGCGAGACCCATTTTTTATTCATCTACAGGAAATGCTTGGGTGCAGGTGGGTTTGATGCCCCTGGAAGGAAATGTTTGTCCTCACAGGGACAGTGGCCTACAGCTTGGGAACCAGGGTCAGTGAGGGTCCCTTTGAGACAGGTGACCTGGAGAACGCGGGCACGTGGGGCTGAATGGCAGTCAGCCTAGGAGAGAGGGAGGGACATCCTAGCCCCACAGTGACCACTTAGCGAGTGTCTGCGGACTGGTGGCAGCTCTGCCCCATTCTCGGGCCTTGTCACCATCATTAAAGGACCCTGCACCCGGGGCAGTGGGCCTCTCTCCCAGCCTTTGCGAGAGTGGGAACCCTGGATGGGGGCCAGTGGGCAGAACTGGCTGCCACCAAGACTCTGAATCTTCTGGGAGCATCTGTGTCCACTTTCCCGAAGGGCAGGTTGTGGAAGGACGGGAGGGTGGGCGGGAGGGTCATGGGTGATGGAGATGTGGCCAGCAGGTCCTGGGGGCAGAGGGAGGGGCCTGTGGGAGGAGCCCACTGGAGGGTTAAGTGTCCTGGATGCGGGTCTAAGTGGCCTTTTCTGCTGGGAAGGAGGCCGATGGCACGCAGGGGGTGGTGCGGGCTCCAGGTCTCAGATCCTTTTCCTTCCTGCTGAATGAGGTGCCCCTTCTTTCCAGGAAACTGGCCAGAGCAGCCGCCGGGAGGCCGCCGGGGGGCCTCAGGTGCAGTGGAGGGGGAGGGGAGCAAAGAGCTGGCCCTCCCAGACTCTGCGCCTGGGGGGCTGCTCTGGCCCCCAGACTGGAGGCTGTCCTGACTGCACGTGAGTCCATGAAGTGCATCCTTGGCTTAGGGTCCCTGAGGGGCTCAGACAGCTCTTGCTTTGACAGTTTTGGTTCTCGGTTCATAGTCCTACTTCTGCATCTGCTGCTGTGGAGCAAACCTCCAAAGTCAGTGCCTTCAAACAATGATGTCTGATTTCTCAGGAGTCTGTGGGTTGGCAGGTGGCTCTGCAGACGCGGTCTCCCATGGGCGTCCATGGCCATGGACAGCAGGCGACTGGAAGTGGCCGGGCCCAGAGGCTTCCAGCTGGAAGCCACTTCCCTTCCACTTGTCCCCATGTGCTGTCCTAAGGTGCAGGTGGGCCTGTTTCCCCAGCAGGGGCCCGGGGGAGAAAGCCGGAATCCGCAGGTGCTCCTCACCGCTGCTGCTGGGACTCCGTCCGCTGTGGGCCCCCTGGGACTGAGTCTCGGGGCCCATCGGAGTCAGTGGGCGTGGGAGGGACGGGGCTCCAGAAAGCGGGCCAGGGGGCCGGCGCGGCCCAGGACTGGGGCAGTGCCCGGGGCCGGGGCTGCAGTCAGATGGCGCTTCTCCAGCAGCTTCCTTCCTGCTGCTCCTGCTGCTTTGAAGCTGAACCCGTCTGTGCTGTACCTGCGTGGTCAAGACCCACCTCACGGGCAGGCTGGCTGGGGGCTTTAAGTAGCTCTCCTGTCTTGTAGTCACTGTCGCCTGCATGGTGATCCAAGCCCCAGGAATGCAAGCCCTGCTCGCACGGCACAGAGTGAAATGGAAGAAGCCTATAGATTTAGGGAGAAAAAGAATGAATCCCCGGGAGAAAATCCTCCTGGCAACTTTATTTTTGAGGTGAATGGTGAAGGAAAGGGGATCTGTGGACAGTGACTCCAGCACTCCGCGGGCTTTCCCTTTTAGGAGTGGGTGGCGCAGCAGCGAGCCCTGTGTTTCATCCCGGGGGGGGGGATGGGGGGAAAGGGGGGGACTGCCAATTTTCAAATTGGTGTGACCATGAGAGTACAGAGGTGTGTAAACATCTGAGTAATGAGAATACATTGTTGCACTTTGGCGGGAGAGAGCTGAGAGCTGCCCTTTTATTTGGAGCTCGTTTTGATACAATGAAATGGAGCTTTCTTAAGTTTTAAGAAAAGATAAGGGAGACTTTCTAAGACTTTGTAAAATATGTTTTTACTTCACACAGTTCAAATTTGTAGCATTTCCACCGTCCTCTTCAGTATTAACTATTTCTACTCATCTATTTCTTCTTTGTTCAATGCTAATAATTATACTTTTATTTTCTTACTAGCTACTCATTTCGCATTCTCCATGTGAAGTATTCAGAGACTAGAGGCAAACGCTCACTCCCTGCCACGTGTCTCCTTTGTTTACTCTGGGAGCTGACATGTCTGGAAATGCTCTCAGTGAGGTGAATTGAGCGGCGGAGGGTGCGAAACCTTCCATCCAGGACCCCGTGGCCCCTGCAGTGAGAGCTCACGGCAGAGCTCGGGTGCGGTTCAGGTGTAGTCCCGCTGGAGTGGGGGGCAGTGACTAGAGCATCTGTATGTGCCCTTCACTCTTGTTAAAGTGGCCGTGCTTACTGGCCGTGGGGAACAAGCTCATCTTCACGGGGAGTCATCCTGGGGTCTAGGGAACCAGCCGGTTTCTAGAAAAGTAACCTCGAGCTCCGTAGGCTTGTGTTTCCGCCGTTGGTCTGCACACTGGCAGGTGACTCTACCCCTGGAGCGCTGTATTTTTTTCCTAATTAAATAAAACAGACATTAGGCAGTTCAGTGATGAGCATAAGAGAGTTTGACAAGTTTCTTGAACAGGTGTTATATGACTGTGAATCGCTACCCAGGTAATGTGGTGGGTCTTTAATGGGCGCGTGAATGGATCGCCTTGTCTCTAAACAGGCTGCTTGTGTCAGATTCAGTTGCCAAGTAGATACTTTGAAGAAATTAGCAGGATGACTTGAAAACAGTTACTACACTGGGAAGCCTTCTAAATGTGTGAGGAGAGCTATCAGAAATTCTTTGTAGTGTTTCACTCAGCAGATATTGTCTTATGAGCTATTTTTCATGATTGATATGTAGAGGCTATAAGTAATAGGAGCACCCTCTTTGCTTTATTTTTATTTATTTATTTATTTATTTATTTATTTATTTATTTATTTATTTATTTATTTATTTATTTTACCCTCTTTGTTTTAAACAGGTCCGCTTGGTCTTCTCTCCAGAGCTGGAGGTTCTAGGTCCCCCTGCTCTGGTGGTGAGACCCGAGCGACCAGGGGCTGTTGGCGGATGCTCCTGGGTGTGCTCTGTAGCTCCTCCCCCTTTAATCCTGTGGTTAATGTCTGTGTCCCCTACACCTGAGACTAGCAGTGGAGTGATCAGTACACATTTATGAAAAGGGGAATGGATGGAAGAGCCAGTAGGGTGCACGTTGCTTCTCCATGTGGTGCTGCGAAGGCCTGTTGTTTCACCGCCTTCCACGCACGAGGTTTGGTGGCAGCTCCATCCCAGTTCTCACAGCCTATGGTGACTGCTCTCGAGACAGACGGCTGGCACAGCAGAGTGCCCATCAGGAATCCTGCCTCCCAGGTACTGGCTCGGGGTCTCCGAGGAATCGGTCCTAAGGTTTAATGGAACCACCCTGGGAATCCACGCCAGGCTACTGACCCAGGCCCACCACGGGCCCTGGCTGGGCCCGTAGAGCCCATATCTCCTCATGGCCCGTCCTTGTGATTAAGGAGCAGCAGCTCTCTTCACTCACCTAAGAGTCCTGCTTATATTAACTGTTACGTCTTTAACTTTATTTGTGTTGTTGGACACTCCATTGCTCCAGAGGGGAGGCCTAATGTAGAGCTGAGGCTCTGAAAGGAATGAAGGGGGGACCTGGATTCCGTGGCCGCGTAGGAATAAAATAGACATCGGCACAACTAGGTAAAGAAGGTTTAACTCTGTCTCCGCACAGATTGGCATGAGGAAACTCCTCTATCCACAGTGACAAAGGGCGTGAGATCTGCATTCGGAGTTAGACTCACAGATGATGTTAAAGATGAGACTCAAGTAGAGATGATTTTAGAATTTGTCTGTAAGGGAGTCGCTCCTTACATTTTAAGTCAGTAATTCAGCGAGAGGCTCAGCATTTCAGTGTAGATGTTACCTGAGACGCGTTGCCATTTGCAGCTTAAATAATGATCCCTTCCAATACGTGGTCAAACGAGTGTGGCCGACGTGTATCTGAGCCGCTTCAGCTTCTGCCGCGTAGATTTTCAGTTGAACAGTTGACCCTGTAATACCCATAGGATCCGCTTCTTAGGGGACAGTACCTTCCATCCCTGGTTCGCTGTTTCCAAGCTCAGCGCAGAGCAGGCTCTCGGCAGTGTAGCAAAGTAAGCGACGTGCTGTCTCACGCGTCCCTCGCTGTACTTCGCGTGTGTGTGGCCATCAGGACTCCTGTGGGTGCAGGAAGCCCACTCGGGCTGGGCGAGCCCAGTGGAGGATCTGGGGTTAGACGGCGGAGGTGTCTTCAGACTCACGGGCAGGAGTCCGGTGGGGTCAGGAGCCAGAAGCCCCTCGGTTCCCAGTCCTCTTTGCACCTCCCTCTAACTCGGCTTCATTCGTTTCTTTTAATGACTATCAGCTTCTGTTTCTTTGTCACTTACTTTTTTATGTTTAATTGTGATAAAATACCCATACCATGAAAAACTTACCATCCTAACTATTTGTAAGTGTTACGTGTGTTCACATCGGTGTGCGACAATCTCCAGAACTTTTTCATCTTGCGAGACGGAAACTCAGTCCCCGTTTCAGTAACAGGTGGTTCCCCGTTTCCCCTCCCCTCGCCCCTGGGCCACCTCCTGCTTCCTGTTTCTCTGAGTCTGACCGCGCTGGGTCCCTCATCAAAGTGAATCACACAGTGTCTGTCTTTCTGTGGCTGGCTTCTTTCACTTACCACCGCATTCTACGGGCTCATCGTGTGGGAGGTGAGGGAATGGCCTTCCTTTTCAGAGATGAGTAACACCCCATCCTCTGTAGATTCCACGTGTTGTCTCTCCGGCCATCAGTGATGGGCACGGGCCGCCCCCCGGCCGCTGTGAGCCGTGCTGCTGTGAGGGGGTGCAGCTTTCCTCCGAGACCCTGCTTCCAGCCCCCCTGGTTCAGTACGCAGAGTGGCGCTGCCGGGCCACGTGGGAGCTCTGTGGCTCATGCCTGAGGGGCCGCCACACCGTTCTCCGTAGCAGGCACATCGCTTTACATCCCGTCGGCAGTGCACAAGGGCTCGTTTCTCCACATCCTCACCAGCACCTGCTATTTTCTCTCTTTTGATAACAGCCATTGTAATGGGCGTCAGGTGAGCTCGCTGTGGTTTGGGTTTGCATTTGCCTAATGATCCAGAGCATCCTTCCATAGGCTGTTGGCCATCTGTGTGTCTTCCTGGGAAGAGTGTCTGCTCGAGCCCTTTGCCCATTTTAGATTTGGGTTATTTGATTTTTTGTTGTTAAGTTGTAGGAGTTCTCTGTACACTCTGAATATTAACCCCTTATCAGATATAGATTTGCAGATCCATGTCTCCCCCCGTCCTGTAGGTCGCCCCTTCGTGTTGATTGGGTCCTTGAGTGCACAGAAGGTTTTAATTTTGATGTCGGCCAACTTACCTGCTTTTGCTTTTGCTGCCTGTGTGTGTGGTGTCATAGCCAGGAAATCATCACCAAGTCCTGTTTTAGGAGGCTCTTATTTTTTTCCAAGAGCTTTAGAGTTTTTGGTCTTTCATTTAGGCCTTTAATCCATTTCAAGTTCATTTTTGCATATGGTAGTAAGTAAGGGTCCAACTTCATTCTCTTGCGTGTGGACATCCAGTTGCCCCAGCACCATTTGTTGAAAAGACTGTCCTTTCCCAGTCGAATGGTCTTGACACCTTTGTCCACAGTCATCTGACCCGCCCATGCAGGGATGTGTTTCTGGGCTCCCTGTCCCATTCCACCGCTCCGTGTGCCTGTCTCTGTCCCAGAGCCACGCCGCCGTGATTGCGGCTGTTTCACAACGAGTTTTAAAGACAGAAGGTGTGATTCCTCCAACTCTGTTCTCCTTTGCAAGACAGTTCAGGGTCCCTTGAGAATCCACGTGAATTGTAGGGTGGATTTTTCTTTTTCTGAAAAGTCAGAATTGGGACTTAGATAGTGATTGCATTAAATCTATAGATCACTTCGGGTAGGGTTCCAGTTTATGAGCACGGAGCATCTTCACAGAAGCTTACTGTGTCTTCTCTAATTTCTTTCAGCAGTGTTCTGTAGTTTTTTGTGTGGGAGACTTTCACCTCCTTGGTTAAGTTTTTTGCTAACTATTTTTTATGCTTTTTTAATGGAATTGTTTTCTTGATTTTCGTCTCAGATTGCTCATTGTTAGTGCATAGACGTGCAACTGATTTTCATGTGTTAATTTTGTTCCCTGCAACATTGCTGAACTGTGTGTGTGTGTGTGTGTGTGTAGTATTTTAGGAGTATGTATGTATAAGATCATGTCTGCATTCAAATAGTTTTACTTTTTTTTTCCTATTTGGATGCCTTTTTTGTGTGTGTCTTGATTGCTCTGGCCAGGAATTGCAACCCTGTGCTGAACAGAAGTGGTGAGAGTGGGCATCCTTATCTTGTTCCCGATCTTAGAGGAAAGGCGGTCAGTCTGTCACCACTGAGTATGGCATTAGCTGTGGGCTTTTTGTATAGATGGCCTTGATTAGGTTGAGATCGCATCCTTCTGTGCCTACGCTGTTCAGTGTTTTCCCATGAAAGGTGTTAACGTTTGTCAAATGCCTTTTGAAAATTTTGCATCAGTTGAGATGACCATATGGTTTATCCTTCATTCTGTCATGTTTTATATTGATTGACTTTCATATGCTGCAACATATCTCACCTTGCAGAGGTGAGATTTCAGGGCCTTTCCAGGATATGTGACGTGTGCAAAGACCTGCACGCACATGTGGCCGCCTAAACTTCCTGGAATGTGCTTGAGCTTTTAAAAAACCCCTATGGACATCTCATTTCACAGTTTTTCCTTTTAAGTTTTCTGACCAGTCTCTTGAAAGACCCAACTAGTATTGCTGCCTCGGGCTACTGCAGTATTGAACAGTTGTCACTGATTAGTTTCAACAAATCCCCAGGGACAGTGCTTTTCACACAGAGCAAACTCTGAGTCAGATCCAATAAAGGCAAATGCTAAGAGCAGAGCTCTTCAAAGGGGCTTCTCAACAGACCAGACAGCAACACTGGTCTCTTCTAGCTGCTTAGTGGCCTCAGGGTGGCTTGGTTCTCATGGATGCTGTGGTTTTCAGGGCTGTTGCTTTTTCTTTAACAAACACTCCTTGGGTTGTGGAGAGCCTCTGATTAATTTCCAGGGTTCTGAAAAAGGCTTTTGCCGGTGTCCTCATTGCTTTTATGGAGGAGTTGACTTTCAGAGGTTTTTACTTTGCCATTCTGGTCTCTCAGGTGACTTGTTGTGGCTCAGTCAGGTGAGGACACTTTGTATAGAAAGGGTCACTGTGTAGAAGGGCTGTCAGGGACCTGACCTTGTGGTTAACGTCCCTCCTGCTGCTCTCTGGAACCTCAGGGAGGAGAGCAGCTGTGGATTTCAGGACACATGGCTTCCTTGGCCCCTTGTCATTGACACCCCACCTGGCCACCTGATCCACATGAGGTGGATATTCTAGGTGCTGCCTGAAGTGCTGAGGAAGACATGAAGGAGTTTCTGGGATGGTCCTGCCCTCACCCAACGTGGGGCTGGCCCCAGGGCTCTAAGCTTCTCCAGTCAGTGTCTTTGAAGCACCCAGACTTTGAGAAGAGCCTGTCAGCCCTGCTGCTTGGCTGGAGCGTGGAGCAGTCAATACAGCCCCTGCCTCTCCAGCTCTGAGACACACTGCCTTCACTCTGCTCCCCGCAGTGGCTTGTGTGGCTGTGGGGCAGTGCCACGTGTGGGTAAAGCTCACTGTAGCTGGGTATCTTAGGAAGTGATGAAGACAGTTGGGTTTAAACTACCCTGTATGTTATCTGCGTTATTCTTGAGTACTGGATGTATATTAAATAAGTAGTTTGCCGTAATTAACTTTAATATTACAGATTGTGCCTTTTGAACTCAGTATGCAGATTTATGCAAATTACATAGAGCTTTTAAACTAGCGTTTACATACACAACCTAACTGACTTACATTTATACTTACAGTCCCAGCTATCCCATGTCACGGTATCAGTAATTCATCGAAAGAAGAGGCGCACTGCTGGGATGGACATGTTGATTATTTTAATTTCCCTGCTGCATAAGCAAAGAGCACATAGTCAGTGACTTCCCAAATATATATGTGTATGAGGGACGCAGGGCATTGTGCTGGGTGCTGGGAATGCAGTGTTTCGATAACAGAAAGACACACACACACACACACACACACACACACACACACACACAGAACCAACAACACCCAGGCCCCCTGACTGTGAGCTCCGTCCCCGCAGTTTCTGTGCTGCATTTGGGTCCATGTTCGATGGTGCACGAGCACATGCGCGGTTTTTACTGCTTTTAGAATTAGTGCTGAGATAGGGGGACAGAACACTGATTTGGGGGCAGTTCTAAGTTTTCGCTTATGTGATTTCCTTAAATCCTCTGTCCCTCCTCCCCTCGCCTTTTCTTGTCTCTTCTCTCTCCCCATCGCTCCTCAATCTCTTCTGTATCCATCAGAGTTCGTGACATAAAACACCAGTGCCCTAGAAAAAAATTAGTTGCAAACAAACAAACAAGCCAGCAAACTGTACATATGAAACTGTGACTGTCTGCAGGACGACCTGTAGAGATGAACATCAGGTGGTAAATGTGTCGAGAAACGTATCAGGGTGTCGTCGAGGAGTTGGTTTGGCCGTGAAGAGGGGGAAGGTTCTGTATTTTGATCGGAGTGATATTTTATTTTATTTATTTTTAATATATCTTTATTGATTTCAGAGAAAGGAAAGGAGAGGGAGAGAGAGATAGAAACATCAACAATGAGAGTCATTGATCGAGCCCGCAACCCGGGCATGTGCCCTGACCGGGAATCGAACCCCGATCGCCTGGATCTCAGGTCGACGCTCAACTGCTGAGCCACACCTGGCCGGGCTGAGTGATATTTTATGAGTATTTATTTCTGTTTCATATACTCTTTTATATGTGTGTTATTTCACAATTTAAAAATATCTTCAGATGGTTTTCCTTCATAATTAGCAGCATCTGTAGAGAAAACGTGGAAAGAAATTCTCAAAACAATATAATATTTGGAACAAATATAACAAGAAGTGTATGGGCTTCTGTAAGGCAAACTAAAACTTTGCCAAGGAGCGTCCCTAAAGCGTGTGTGCGCCCAGGCACACCTTCCTCCCGGGTGGGAAACAGCGTTGTGAGGTCGGGGTGTCTCTCAATTGATCCGTAGGTTGGTTTAATGGAACTTCAGTGAAATCCCTGTAAGATAGATCCGGAGCTTTCAGAAAATAACACTCAAGTTCTAAAGATGCTAAAGAAATGAGAACTAGTAAGAAAAAAATGAAAACAAAATTAAGACTCTTTCCTTAAAAGCAATGAAAGTAGAACACGAAAGTAATGATCAGAGGCACGACTTCAGGAAATGTGGAGACGGATGACTGGCTGCTTGGAAAATGACATGGCGTGTAAACCGGAGGGTGGGAGACGCAGGTGTGCACGGACGGGCTCGCAGGAGCACCGTCAGCGGGTGAATATGTGGAAACCAGTTATTCTTGTTGGTAATTTCAAACGCATTGTAAAACATCAACAGCCACGTTCAGTCTTCACTGCCAAGCTGACATGTAGAAAACGGCACGGTGGCAACCGGCGTCTGCGCGGCGGGTGGGGCATCGTGCGCGGGGCCGCGTTCTGGGGGGGACGCGCCATGGTCACCCAGGGCCTTTGAAACTGTGGACCTGTTGACAGCTGTACTTCTAGGAATTCATTCTGAGGGCGATGAGACACTATGGGTTTTGTTTGCTGGGACTTTATCGGCTCTGTCTCCTTTTTAGCAAGTCCTGCCTGGGCCTTCTCCACGCAGGACACCGCTGGGTGCCGGGAGGGCAGCGTTTCGGCGACAGGAAGACAGACGTGGCAGACAGTAGGGGGGAGATGAGGGCCCCTGGCTCTCAGGAAGGACTCGGGGTGCCAGTCCTTTACCTGGGGGCTGCGCCCGCCGGGGTGGGGACTTGCATGCGGTGGGCACAGCGATGGGGAGGATCCCCCTGAGCCTGAACTGCAGGAGCAGAGCGGGCGGGATGGGGTGCAGGCGCAGCGGGGCGCAGCAGGAGCCAGGAGCGGGAGCCGGAGGGCGGGGGAGGGCACAGCAGGGCTCGCGGTGCCCGTGGCGCGGGAGCCAGAGGGCGGGGGAGGGCACAGCAGGGCTCGCGGTGCCCGTGACGGAGAGCCAGAGGGCGGGGGAGGGCACAGCAGGGCTCACGGTGCCCGTGGCGCGGGAGCCAGAGGGCGGGGGAGGGCACAGCAGGGCTCGCGGTGCCCGTGACGGGGAGCCAGAGGGCAGGGAGGACACAGCAGGGCTCGCGGTGCCCGTGGCGCGGGAGCCAGAGGGCGGGGGAGGGCACAGCAGGGCTCGCGGTGGCCCATGGCGCGGGAGGGCCACGCCGCTCCGGACCTTCGGGCATTTTAAGGTTTGAACCAGGAAACTGATCTGAAAGATCGTGTTTTCAAAGAGGACAATGAAACTCTATTAAATTACGTAATTGGAGTGATGTGATATTAGTGTACGTGCCAGTCTGTGTTTGTCACATGACGACTGCCCATGATTGTATTGCGTGTCATTGTATATGACACAGTGGTGCGACATTTAACGACGTTATAGGAATGATGGAAGTGGGACGCAAAACAGCGTGTACAGTTTAATCTCAATCTTGAAAAAGAAAAATTGTATGAAAAATAAACGTCGGGTGCAGAAACTGAGGGAACTCCACGTTGCCGGGCCAGTGGTTCCCTGCATGATGGGCTGGACGGTGCTTTTCATGGTCTCCCCTGTCTTATGATTTCTCCAAAATGAATAGGTCTTACTGTTTACTTAGAAAAATATGTATTATTTCAGAAAAATAGGTTCATCTTTTATCCTGGAACATTTAAATGAAGGGTCTGTGTACATCACAGCGGCTTATGGGATGGTCCTGACAAACGCCTGCTAAACGACAGAGTCTGGGCTGATGCTGGCTTTGTCCCTTTAAGGACCCTTCAGTGCACATTTTCCATTCAGGACCTTTGAGCGGCAACGTTTCCATTGAAATATGTTATTCAATCATATGGATCTGGTGAGAAACTCCAACCAGCTAGCCTTGGGCGGTGGCTTTAGAAATTTTAATACCCGTTGAGTTTCTCGTGTGTCATGGATTGAACTCTAAAAATTCTGGTTTTCTTACCGTAGGAAAATCATGGGGTGAATTAAATGTCGTCTCTCTTTCATTTGACTGGGAGCAGAAAGAAATCTGAAATTTCAAAGGTGCGCAGTGCAACCATGTAATTAGAGCCCACATCAGGACCTCAGCCACCTCGGGCTTTGGTTCTCGGTGTCACTCTCCGCAGCGCCGCTGTGCAGGCGCATCTGAGCCCCCATATCCGCACGTCCCCTCTCCTACGGAAGTTCATTAGCAATAACGGTGTTCTGGGTTAGGGTTAGTCTCGGGAGAGCCGGGAACAGAAGCCAAACCGTGCGTGGACGGACACCTGCCAGCAGCGGGTGTGTTTGGGCGGATCACATTCTCCCAGTTCCGAGCCCCCAGGATGTAACATGGTGCCTGAGGGACGGAAGCGTCAAAGGTTAGCGACCCTTCCTCTCGGAGGGAGGGAGGGAGGGAGGGGAGGGAGGGAGGGGGGAGGGAGGGAGGGAGGGAGGGGAGCAGTTTCCATTGATGGCAGAGTGAGTGGCCCGTGGCCGTCTAGCCGCGTCCCCGGCCTGGCTCGTTCGCAGTGAGCCCTGGTGTGGGAGAGAAACGCACCTATATCCCGTTTTGCTGTACGGGGCCTGGAGTGGTGGGACGAGGTCCCTCTGACGGATGCACTGGGCAGGACATCCAGAGCTCCTGTCACCACGTCCCAGGGGCAGTAACGCACCTCTCCCAGCCGTGTCAACCAGCGAGCTCTGGTTTAACATGGGTCCTTGTCCAGGCATTTTCTACACTTTTTAATCATGCAGTAAGTTTATTGGGGTTACATTGGTTAGTCACACTATGCAGGTTTCGGGTGTACAATTCTATGCATTGTTTGTATAACGCACTGTATGTTCACCACCCCAGGTCTTTAATACGAAGCTCACGCAGGCCTCACAGATGATGGTGAGACACAGGTATTTAGGGTCCAGGACATGATTTATTTGCCTAGCACAAAATTGACCCAATTTATTGAACAAAATTGGCAAAATGTTTTACCCTCAGAATATATGGTTATTTTGACTTGCTTCAATTAAAAATCCCTTAATAGTACCACTCTGTCATTGCCAGGGAGGACTGGAGGTTTAGTAAGTCTCACGGGCATCTCTTAAAAGGACGCGCTCGATTCAAGCCAGCAGCCAGCAGGGTCCATCGCCGTGCGGGGGGTGAAGAGTGGGGCAGACCTGTAACTGTGCCAAGTTAACAAGTTTAAGAGAATTTAATATGTGACTGATAAGTAACACTTTCTGGAACTAAACACTGTGAAATAGAAGATATTTAGGCCCTTCCAGTGTGGCTCAGTGGTTAGAGCACCAGTCCACCCACGGAAGGGTTTGATTCTGGCCAAGGGCATGTACCTCAGTTGCAGGTTCGATTCCCAACCCTAGTTGGGGCACGTGCGGGAGGCAACCCGTCGATGTGGCTCTCACATCATGTTTCTCTCTCTCTCCCTCCCCCTCCCTTCCACTCTCTCTAAAAATCAGTGGAAACAATGTCCTCGAGTGAGAATTAACAAAAAAATAAGATACTTAGTAGCAGCAAGTGGATAAAGAGTTCTCCTTCTGCCATCTGGTCACACGTTTCTCTTTGCACCTTTTTCTGCTGAAATTGTGAGGGGTCGCCTGACTGTGCTTCAGAGAGCTGACTGTGTGCTTCAGAGAGCTGAGGGGGTATGGCTGCCGCTGTCTGTGAAACAGTCATGTCTCAGTGCCCTCCTGTGCAGGGCCTGCCTTCCAGGGGCCTGCCCTCCCAGCCGTCCCTCGGAGCTCCCCCTTGTGGCTGCTGTCCCAGAGGCCACCGCGCTCCCACCCTTGCCCACGGGGCCGCCAGGCTCGGGGCTCTGGCTCTGCTATTCCAGGGCGTGTGGGCCTCACTAACGTGACACTTAGAATCCAGCCAGCGGTCTTCCTGTTCATTCACTCCAGGCTTCTCAAGGCCTCAAATAAGAGGCCATAAAACTCAGATGAGGCCCCTCTCCACTTCCTGTCCCATAAACCTTGACGTCGGCACCATGGTCACAATTCATCGCTTCTGCACAGCCGCTCAGCCCGCAGCGCTGCCTGCGGCAGCCAGACCCGAGAGCGGGCCAGACGCCGGCTGCGGGACGGAGGGCTGGGGGGCTGATGGGCCGTGGGTGTGGCTCAGTCCCCAGGCCTGGCGCTGTCAGTCTTACCCACTGTCTCTCGGTCAGGGATGGTTCTCTGACCAGCCACACCAGCCTCCTCTCGAGTCCTTTTTCTCGGAAGGAATCATTTAACGTTTGGTGGACAGCAGTGCCGATCTCTGTGGTCAGACACAGCTGACCGGTGCTGGGACGGGGTCTGAGGCAGGACACCTGCCTCTGGGGCCATGAGGCCACCTGACCCTGGGTACCAAGCTCCAGACAGCCCTCCTCAAAGTTCCCCCTGAGGACACTCCTTCTGAAAGCCCTGGGAAACTGCTTCCTAGGCCCGGGTTCAACGATGAGATTTGTGTGCGTGTATCTAAGTGTAAGACTGAGGGTGGTATTTCAGGCGGGGCCTGTTTCCAGGGAGCAGAGGAGGGAGGGAGCTCCCCACCAATGTGGTTTACATTTCAAACGACCTCGTGGGAGAAAGTTGACTAACAGACACTTTCTGAGCCTCCCTATATGGTTAACATGTATCTCGGTTTTTGTTTTCATCTGGCCCAGCCTGAGAGTGAGCCTAAAATGGGCTCTGATAACTTGTTACTCGCTGTCATGAGGTCTGCGGCCTATGTAAGGAATTTATTAGACCAATTATTTTTATCTTAATGCATGTTTAGGACTTCAAAGGCCCCTTTCCTTTGATTTCCTTTCATTTAAACAGTTTTCTGAAAATCAGTTTTGCTGCCTTCACTTTGACACATAATTAATATTCTGCAAGAGCTCCCGACACTTTTAATGTCGTCTGACCTTAGGATTTTAATAGAATTAAATGCAAAAGGGGTGAGAAAACAAGGGTTGTGGGGAAACTGTATTTGTTACTGAGCTTGGAAGAAGTCTTAAACTCTTGGTTAAAGCATGATTCTGTGTCTGAGAAACTAAAAATATGCCAAGAGATACCTTCAGGAATGACATTTACAGAAAGAGCTTTTGCAGAGTCTGGTGTGAGAATTCTAGCGGGAGTTACATCGCCTGGGACTGTAGGGTAGCTCCATCCTTCCTCATCCGCCAGCCCCTAGCTCGTAAAACTCTATGAATCCATTTCTTTCTCTGCATCTTTATTATATGAATCATGAGACCCATCTTCCACGGCAAGAACCTTACTTTAGGGAAACAGTGTGTGAAAAATTGGGATTTGTTTCCGTGAATAAGCCCTGGGCCTGCTTATCTCCTATTTTACGCTCCCTCGGGACTCCCAGCAATGATTGTAATAAATCTATAGCACGTAAACTGAATTTTTTTCTATCTAGTTTTTGCTATTAGCTCAGCCCTAAATTTCAACTTTCCCTAACTGCAGTCTCCCCACCCCCCTAAAATAAAGAGGGGACACCGTTGATGGTACACGTTAGAGGACAGACACTGAACCCCCACAGAGGCTTTGAATTCCGTTACTGTCCGAGCAGTAAGATGCCTGCGTGGGGATCAAACATCAAAAGGATTCGGGGGGGGGCCAGTGTTTCCAGACGTGGTCATTCATAACCTGGACACCACAGCGTGGTCATGAAGTATCGTATCTGGAAACACTATAATTTCAGTGTAATTTCATGGTCTTTTCTTTACTCTTTTAACACCCTGAAGTTGCGAAAATAAAAAGTCTATACTCTGTCATTTTGTGAACTTGATTTCTGAATTCCCTTGGAAACTTTAGATGTCCAGCCATATTTCATGATAGTAAAACGTCATCACCAATAAAAAGCAGAAAACATGACTGTCAATACCAGAGACACAATAAATGCAAATCCTCTAAGCTAGTGTTAGTGCCACTTAAGGAACCTTCACAGCAGGCGGAGAGACGTGCAGGGCACTAGTCCCCTGCCAGAGAGACGGGCAATGAGCCAAGGCTGCCAGCACCCGAGGCAGGGAGACTCCTGCAGGTTTTCCCTGTGGGCCCCGGCCTCCCCTGGTAAGCGGGGGCACCAGGGGTCAGCGCCATCCTGGATGTAGACCGGGGACATTCTGTGGGGCCTGGCTGTTGCCAGGCTTTTCTCCTCAGCGAAATGCATGGGAGACGCTCCTGGGCTTGTGACGTGGAGTTTATGGGCTGAATGGGGCTGCGGTTGGCAAACAGAACCTCCCAAAAGGCGTGTTTTGAAGCAGCTGGAACTGGGCCCTCTGAGCCTGCTGTCCTTTTTTCCTTCGGTTTACCGTAGTTAGTACAATATGTTGGTGAGAACTCAGCATCGCCTATAATATAAAATTTTGAAGGAAAGTAAAATGCATTAAAAAATAGATAAGTGATTTGATGAGGAGACTCTTTCTAAGAGAAACTTGCTGTTCTTGGCATTCCCTGTGGCCTTCCATTCAAGACTCCTGCCCAAACTAGGAACATGAATGACTAGGCCACATGGAGATTGGCTGAAAAAAGGTGTTTCCAGTTAGCCGGTCCTGCCAAGAGCCCTGGATGTGCGGCTGGCTAATGAAGCTGGCCCTTGGAGAGGTTTTATTTGACCAACCTGCGGTACTTTTCCTGAGAAATTCACATTACTTTTTAATACACTTGTCTCGGTTCATACCCCAGGGATTTATTTAAGTTATAATTGAATATTGCATTTTTAAGAAGGTTCCTTAATTTATTGCTTCCTTCAGCAAATTTTGCTTGCTGTTGTTCTGTCGGAATAATTTAATTTTACATCAGCCAATTTAGCCCCTATTAATATTTCCCCTGAAGTTTAGATAGCTTGGCAAGCTGGTACAGGTGGTGGTGGGAAAGAAAACTCCTTTATAGGAAGCACTAAAATGTTAAATCATTGTAAGCGAAAGAGCCTCTCAGTCCTTGGAGGCATTCCATTACCGATTCATTGTACCCTTTCACGCAAAGTTACCTTTCCTACAAAAGCCAGTCCTCTTAGCTTCCTCCTCTCCCTGCTTCCTGAGGCCCTCCGTCCCCCTGTCCCCTCCGTCCCCCTGTCCCCTCTGTCCTCATCCCCTCTGTCCCCCCTGTCCCGTCCGTCCCCCTGTCCCCTCCTACCAGGAAGCTCCTCCAGGACTGCTGGCTGTAGAAGCAGCAGGACCTGGTTTCTTAGTAACGAGAACAACCTTTTCACTGGCAACAGTATCCCGTGAACAATTCACACATGACGAAGGCAGTCTCGTTCGTTCGACAAGCTTGTACCTGTCCTGCACAGCCAGCGCGAACACATCATGGCTGTGGTTAGGGGGACACTGGACCTTCAGAGGGTCTGGTGACTTCGAAACGGAGTCGCTCTGCAGGGAGCCCCCTTCCTTCCTTCCTTCTATTCGTTACCCCGAGCGTCTCGCGTTGCTGACTGCGCAGCACCCGGGCGGCAGTGTTTTATCTAGTTTCTGATAAGACCTTGCTTTACAAAGTGGGCTTGCTCCCTGGAAATGAATGAGGACCACGGGAGAAGCCACGGGGCAAGCCACGGGAGAAGCCACGGGGCTGTAGATCAGGGCCTGCTCCAGCAAGGAGCCTTGTGTGGAGCCCGGGCGGGGGGAGTGGGAGAGTCCCGGGTCGAGGAGACGCTGCCGGAGGGCCCTGGCTGGAGGCGTGGGCCTGGGCAAGCTGGGCCCTTGACTAGAGGCAGGACGTCCTGTGTGACGGGTTAGGGAAGCAGCTTTGGCTTTTTCCAGTCGGTCCTGGGCTGCAAAGGGTTTGGGAGCAAAAACAGAGAAGTTTGCCGTCTTGGACCAAGTCCTGGTGGTGCTGGGTCAGTGGCACAGGGACGCGGCTCATCTTCCTGACTTCCCACATGGGTCGCAGTTCTTTGTCACACATGGCCCGGCCATCGGCCGTCCCTGTGTTCAGTCTCTCATTTTCTACAGAAAAATATATCCAGCAGTGTGTGAACTGAATACCCTTGAGAGGAAATTTTAAATTAGGGGGGATATTTTAAAATTTACTTTTTAATTTGTATACAGCAAAATTCACTCTTTTTGAAGGACGTAGAGTGTGGTAACCATGGCCACAGTGAAGATACAGAGCATCACCCCCAAAGTCCCTTGTCTGTCTCTTTGCAGTCACCCCCCCCCCCCCCGTGACCCCATGCAACCACTTACCTGCTTCCTGACCTTATAGCTTTGCCTCTTCCACAATGTCCTGTAAATAGATACACACAACGCGGGGCCTTTAGAATCTGACTCCTTTCACGTAGCGTAACTGTGACACATTCATATTGTTCTGTGTGTGTCTTTAGTTTGTCCCCTATTTTTAAAACTAAACTTTAGGCTTGTTTGTGATTCACCAGCTTTTCTCCTTCAGATGCCAGCTGCCAGTGGGGTGCCCAGCCACCCACATTTCTGCCCAGCCTGCTGCAAATTCAAGGGCTCTCATCCAGCCGCCCAGGTTGGACAGGATGGCTCACAGAGTTTAGGAAGGCGCTGTACTCGCTGTCCCTGGTTTTGTGTGAAGGGTACAACTTGGGGACAGCCACTGGGAGAGACGCATGGGGTGGCGTGAGTATCGCACCAAGCCTCTGTTCTCTGCAGGCTGCCACCTCCTGGCACCTACGTGTGCGCCAGCCCCAAAGCTCCACAGACCTCCCTTTGTCTGGGTTTTTATGGATGTTTCATTACTTAGGCCTGATCGATTACATCGTTGGCCATTGGTGATTAATTCAATCTCCAGTCCCTTTCCCTGCCCAAAGTTGGTGTGAATCTGAAAGTTCCAAGCTTCTGGTCACGGGTGGCGTTTGTGGTGACCAGCCCCCATCCTGACGCTCTATGGGAGCCCATCAGGAGTTGCCTGATTAGAACGAAAGATGCTCCTGTCAGCCTGATCATTCAGGAAAGTCCTGGGGTTTTAGGATCTCTATGCCCAGAAGCCACTCAAAGACCAGATGCCTCAGTTCCCCAGAAGCAAGTCCTAGGGCCAGCCCGCCCGCAGGGGGAGGGGATTAAGCTGCACCTCTGGGGGGGGCGAGGTATCGAATTATGTGGGGCCTATGTTAAAACCACTGCGGTTGACCCTGGCGAGTAGCTCAGTGGTGACTGCATCATCCCAACACGCCAAGGTTGCAAGTTCGATCCCTGGTCAAGGCACGTACAAGACGCAACCAGTGATGCGTGAACAAGTGGGACAAGAAATCGATCCCCCCCCCCCAGCTTTAGTGATCGCCGGGGGCCTTGCTCACGGTGGTTTGTGTCCCTCATCCCATGACGTGCTCCAGGCTTGCTGTGTAGGTTGCCAGCCCCAGCCCCAGGATCTGCCATTTCTGCGAGGGTCCTGGTTTCTTTCACGGGGAAATGGGATTCGAACCTGGGGTCTGGGGCCTGAGTGTGCCTGTTATGACTGATGGTCACCACTCCAGGGCGTCTCGATGGACGTGTGTCCTAACCCTGTAGATGCACAAGTCTATTCTTCTCTCTCTCTCTATCTGTACGTATTTTGAAGCAACCATGAGTTCACACGGGCGTCTCTGACTCTGGTCCAGGGCCGCGGGCGCGTCCGTTTCCCGTCTCCTATTGGTGGTCTCTCTCTGGGAGAGGCTCCCTCCCACCCCTACAGGTTATGTCCTGGGTCAGCCCGGGCACCCGTGGCCACTGGTTTCGGCGTTGCTGACGCCCACTCCTGTGACAAACAGCTGACCGGCCGAGCAGTGTTTATGTGCCCCCTGCCCTTCAGCCCGCGACTGCCTCAAAGCGCTGTTTCCCCGAGGCCGCGCTCGGTCCTTGCCCTCCCCTGGGTGCAGTGAGGCCGTCACACGTTTGTGCCCCATTCCCTAGCCGTTCATCTGCCGCAGTCTGCACCCGCCCTGGGTCTGCTGGCATCCTGGCTGATCGTTGTCGTTTGCTTTTAGTTTGCACACAGGACGTGCGCCCCTTGGTGTCCCTTTCTGTGGGATCCGCGGAAGCAAGCGGAGAGTGCGTCCGTCACCGCAGCACTGCGCAGAGTGGCTCTGTCACCTGCCGTGTCCCCTGTGGGCGAGGCCCTCCAGCCCCTGCCGGCCACTCACCTGTTTGTTTCTGACCACACGGTTTTGCCTTTTCCAGAATTTCGTGTAAATGGGATCTTCAGGTCTCTCACCTAGGAAAATGCATTTAAAATTTATTCACACTGGCCCCGGCCAGTTTGGCTCATGGTTAGAGCGTTGGCCCTCGGACTGAAGGGTCCGGGTTTGATTCAGGCCAAGGGCACGTACCTCGGTTCCAGGCTCGACCCCCAGCCTCGGCCGGGGCCCGTGTGGGAGGCAACCAGTGGCTGTCTCTCTCACATCGATGCTTCTCTCCCCCTTCCACTCTCTCTGAAGAGCAGTGGAAAAATATCCTCGGGTGAGGGTTAAAAATAAACAAATTAATAAAAGTAAAACTTATTCACGCTGCTGTGCGCATCAACTTTTTACTCCTTTGGGAGCCGAGTCCTGCTCGGTATCTGAATGGACCACAGTTTGCTGCCCACACCCCACAAGCGAAGGATGCTCCGGTTGTCGGGGTGACTGTGGATAACCCTTTGCCTGCACAGCCTTGGTGAACCTACACTTTCAGTTCACTTGGGTGGAGACCTGGGAGTGTGTCTGTGCTCTGTGTTTAGTTTTCACAGATGGGTTTGCAGAATTTTTGTTTATCTAGAACATAGAATGGAAACGCCTTTCCTTAGTGGACATTTTTATTGCCAAGTTACATACAGCTTTTTAAAGTTGACTGATTTCCCCCCCTTAATTTCTTTGAAAAATCCAGTAGTTGTTTTTTCGATCAAGCACATTTTTCTTCCGATCCATACTTAGTGATTGATTTAGTTATTTGTTGGCAACTCATCTGAGCAAATGAATTCATGTGCCATTTCATTTCGTGTTGCTTTTTAAAAAAATGGCCTAATCATTGTACAGGGAAGGTAAAAAATAGGAGAGAGAGAGAAGCAGGAGGAGGCACAGACAGAAGACACATAGGACGTTGGGGAGGCGTGGGGAGCATGTGGGAGGACTCGGGAGTTAAGATGACACAGCTTGATCTGGTGAAAATATGCCGTGGCTGCCGTGGCCAAGTAACGAGTGGAAACAGGAACACGAAAGTCATGAAGTCATGCAGGGCTGGAGTGCTGAGGTTAAATCATCTGAAAATTGATAACAAAACCATAAAAGCAGCATTTAGGAACAAGTGTGAAACTGCTGTGTTTGCTTCAACGTTGGGCTTACAGAAGGTGAAGGTTTTCACTTCAGCTCAGTGGTTCAGTCCCTCCCCTGGTGGGAATCAGCGAACATTGTTTCCATGTGACAGGCCTTCAGCTGCTGTTTGAAATGCTTCCTTTGTAGCAAACTATAGTCACAAAGTAGCAGCAGACGACAGAGGACCTAAGTGTATCTCTGTGGGGCCCATGCTGTTTTAACCACAACTTAGCCACTAATTACTTAGAGATGGAAGATGATATTTTTATATTGAATTATTTAGAAATGAACACATTACAGCCTGCTAATTCTGATCTGGAGAATATATTTCTGTTATTAAAATCTAAATGTTCCTAAAACAGTCCTTTCCCCACCCTGATCAGTGGTTTTTAGTGCAGGTAGCTCTGCCCTGGAGGGATGTTTGGAAGCTTATGGAGCATTTCTGGTGGTCCCAGCAAGGAGGTCGTGGGGGGACAGGAGCCGGGCTGGAGCACCTGCAGTGCTGGGGAGGGTCTTGCAGGGTGATAAATGGTTCTGAGCTCCCACGTGTCTTCCCGCGTGTCCCTGAATGTTTACGTAGGTTTACAGAAACAAAAACAACTATTCGTCATGACCCGAGCCTAGTATCCCATTTTTAAATAAGCACACAGTATTTTTGCAGTTTTAATATACACTGAAATTTTCCACAAGTGCAACTACTGAGTAAATGGAGGGAAACTGTCCTCTGTGTTGCTGGGCACTCGCAGCGCTGCCTCGCGGTGCGTGGGCCCAGGCGCCGCTCCCCTGCGTCCGGCTCCTGCAGCCGCAGGTGGGTGTGCAGGCGAGTGACGGGGCCGAGTCATCGGGATAGACGCCGAGCCAGACGGTCTTAATTAGAGGAACGTGAAGTGTAAAGATTTTTTTCAAAGAATAAAGGTTAAAAAAACTTTATTAATAATTTTTAATGTCATTTATTGTCATTCTCTATTTGTTTCTGTGACATGACCCTGTGACTATGATATATAATTACGTGCAGCAGTTGCTGATTTGGGGAGTCGCCTGCTGTTTCTCAGCCTCACTCTGACCCTGTGCCCAGAAGTCCCCAGCACAGTTGTGCTGAAGCGTCTCGGTACTTCCTCCCTGAGCGTGAGAGACGGGACCTGTCCCTTGGCATGGTGGGGATTCGAGGTGCGAGCTGTGTTTTCGGGGATCCTTTGTCAGTAACCTGTCCCGTGTCACCTAGTACAATATTGTGACACTGCATTTAAAATTAAGCCTCACTGTTTCTGAGACTGTCATACATTTATTTATTTTTGGTCTTATGATATCATTTATTTGCAAAAAGATCCAGATTTTGATTTTTTAAAATTTATCTTTATTGTTGAAAATATTACAGATGTCACCTTTTTTCCCCATTAACCCTTCCTACCCCACACCCACTCCCCACCCCAGGCTTTCACCGCACTGTTATCTGTGTCCATATATGCATGTAAATTCTTTGGTTAATCTCACATTTACTTTTATTTACTTTAATAATGTGTAATTTGTCTTGGATTTGATTTCAGTAAATATTATTTCCTCTTTCTCTTAATTATAAATAAGCCTAGTCTGTTATTTAGCCTAGCCTTAATATTTTTAATTGTTAGTTTACAATTTTTTATTGAGGTATAACTTACCTACAGTAAAGTACACAAATCTTAAGTGTACAACTCAATGAATTTTTCCAACATTTCAGTATGAACGTTTTCAAATGCAGAAAGGATTGTAAAGTAACCGCGTATACCCACCACCTGGCTCTACAGTGAGCCTTTTGCTATCTGCTCGTGACCTGTCTGTCATCTACCCCGGGCTTTATTTCCTACCAGCCCGTCTAACTCTTCCATTCGTTTCCAAGTAAGTTGCAGACACCAGGACGCCTTACTCCTAAACGCTCATGCGTGTTTTAACCAGCTGGATACTTGTTTGCTCTTTCCAGGTAACCCTGGCATACACTGAAGTGCATGGACGGTAAATGCACCACTTGGTTGGTTTCTCACGAGGCACAGTTCCATGTGCAGCTGGCCCGTTGCCATGGAAAGTCACTGTCCCCCCAAACGTCCCCTTGGACTGCTTCCCCATCAAGCCTGACTGTCACCCCAGAGAAACCTTTGTTCCGGATTCTGGATGTTTTCATCATAGAGCAGTTCAGCCCTGGGGCTCGTGGGTACCCCTGAAGCCCTCAAAGGGGGGTCACGGGGTCAAAACCGTTCTAATAATGCCCCTCAGATGTACTTGCCCTTCTCGATGTCACTCTCTTATGTGTGTCTGTGGGTTTCCAGTTCTGCGTTGATTCTTTGCCTCGCAGTGTCATTGCTACCAGGTCCCGTAGCTGGTGAGGATGGCGGGCTGAGAAATGACGTGAGACGGTTCTCCTTCCTGCGGGACGAAGCACCCCCCTTCTTGCGGCATGTGCTCAGTCAGGGAAATCCACCGATAAAATAACCAGCCTACACGTGCAGCTTCAAAGCGTCCGTACAGCGCCCTAGCCCTTGATATAAAAGGGGAATAAAAGAAGGTAATTCATAATGAATACGTACTTTAATATGTAAATTGGATGTAGACGCAGATATGAGATCCAGCTGTTTTCTATTAAGCCAAACACTAAAGACACTTTCAAAAATGTAAAACTGGCGTCCTTTTAACTATTTTTTTGTTTTGGAAAATATAGCTGCCCTTTTATAGCTACAGTCTCCTCACTGACCCCCGCTCGCCCCCCACCCCAACCCGCCCCAGCCCCTGGCAACCCTGGCCTGTTCTCCGTTTCTTATTCGTGGGGTGGCGCAGATGCGACCTTAGGGTGCTGGTTTTGGGATGAGACCGCAGCAGTTCCCTTGAGGTCCATCTGAGTCGTGTGCATGAACAGTTCATTCCCTTCTACTGCTCAGTGACATTCCAGGGCGTGTCTGCCACTCGCCGTGGAAGGACACCTGGGTTGTTAGGGTTTGGGGCTGCTCTGAAGCCTGCACATGCGGGGTTTGGGTGAACGTGGCTCTCGTTTCTCGGAGGCGACTGTCCAGGAGCGGGACTGCCGCTCGGGGGGCGGGCTCCTCTCCTAAGAGCCTGCTGCCCCCCCCGCAGGGGCTGAGACCCACTTCCCGCGCGTGCTCGCCACACGAGGTGGTGCCTGTTTTAGTGTGAGCCGTTCTGGTAGGTGCGTCACGGTCTCACGTGGTTTTAGTTTGCGCTTCCCCGGTGGGGTGACGCTGAGCATCTGCACTCGGCTCGTCTGCCATCTGCACAGTCCCTTCCTGTGTCTCTCTGTCACTGTCCATTTCCTAGTTGACTGTGCTGTTGAGAGTGGAGTTCCGTACGTGTTCTAGACACCAGGTCTTGGTTGGACCTGTGGGTTGCAGACATTTTCTGCCACCCCGTGCCTTGTCTTTTACCCTCCTGACAGGCAGCTTTGCAAGCAGAGGCTTTGCATTTGGATGGGGTCTCATGTACCAGTGTTTCCACTCGTGGATTGTGCCACTGGAGTCAATCTAAGAACTCGTCCCCAAGCCCTAGGTCCCGAAGCATTTTTCCTATATATATTTTTCGAACATTTTTGTAGTTTTACATTTGACATTTAAGTCCACAATCCATTTGACTTAATTCTGTATCGATGCGCGGGGCAGAGCAAGGTCAGTTTTCTTTTTCTCTGCATGCCCGGCTGTTAGAAGCACCAGTGTTCTGTCCAATTACTTCTGTGCCTTGGTCAAAGATCAGTGGTCCATATTTCCATATTTCTGGGTTCTTTTTTCCCTTTCATCGATCTCTGTCTGTCCCTCTGCCAGCTCCACCATGCTGTCGCTATGTGGGAATTTTAACACAGGGGAGAGGGATTCCTCTTACTTCAATGTTGTTTCTCAAAACCGTTTAGCTGTTCCAGGGCCTTTGCCTGTCCTCATAGATTTCAGGGTAATGTCATCTACGTATGAAAAAACCTCGCTGGGCTTTTAATAAGACAGACTAAACTGTAGACCTGTTTGGAGAGAACCGGCAACTGGGCCACGTTGTGTCCAACTCCGTGAGCACAGTGTTTCTCTCCGTCTGTGTGGCCTTTGAGTTTTTCATCAACATTTTATACTTTTCAGCACAGAGTCTCTACAGGTTAACTTTATAGTAAGTACTTTTTTTTTTTTTGGAGCAAGTGGTATCACGCCTTCAATGATCATTTCCATGTTTGATGTTAGTGTCTGGAAATATAACTGATTAGTTTTTGCGTGTGTGTCTGTCTTACATTCTGTGACTCTGGGCACCACATGTGTTAGTTCCAAGAGGTCTTGCTTTGTAGACTCCTTGGGATTTCCTACGGGGACGATCCGATCGTCTGCAAACAGGGACGGTTTTACTCCGGTTCATCCCTTCCCCTCCCCTCGTGGTCAGAGCTCCCAGGACTGTGCTGAATACGAGAGTCCCCATTCCTGAGGGCACGCTCCAGGGTAAACACCGTGCTCACCCTAAAGTCTTAGGGCTGGGGGGAGGGGCCTGCTGCTTCTCAGTGGGCCCTGGACTGACAGGTGCCTCGACTGAGCCCCTCAGCTCACCTTCCGCTGCTGACGGGGCTCCTGCTCCGTGCTGGGTGGGTGAGCCCCCCTCCACTGCCTTCTGCTGCTGCTTTAGGGGCTTGGAGGGAAACACAGGCCATCTCCTGAGGGGAGGCCCTGCAAAGCCATTGCAGACACATGGGGGTGAAGCACTGAGGCCACTGTGATCAGTTTACCTTGACTTTGTCACCCCCGCGTGTGGTCAAGTTGGCCTCCTGGGTTCTGAGCCCGCTAACCTGCCTGGGCTTGGTTTCAGAGACAGGGGCCTGTGGCATGTCTGTTTGCCGCATAGGATGGGTTCGGTTTTTTGCACAGATCCAGGTCAGGCCGTCCACCACGGGAAGCAATCTGCTTTGTCTTCTCAGAAATGTGCGTCTTTGCCACATGATACTTGGCATTTTTCTACTTTCCAAGCTTTCTAAGAAAAATGTGTATTACTTTTATAATCTAAAAAACCAGTTATGAAGTTGGGAGGTATTTTTCCAGGATTTATGACCTTCTGAATTCTGCATTTTGTTTAGCCTTTTAAAGTTAACCTGTGGTGTGAGTATTAGGATAGCCGTGATCCCCAGAGTCTGGCAACCGGTGATGAGACCACTTTTCAATGGGATTGTTAACTGTCCACTCCACGCTTTCTCCTCCGAGGGGAGCCTTGGCCCCTGTGGCGGGTCCTTTCTGCAGGGCCCACGTCCAGGACCTGCGAAGGCTGAGTGCCACGCACTGGTCACGGGGCTCAGCCGTGGGGAGCCGGGGACCCAGCCCTGCTCTTCTGTCCACCCCTGGAGGAAGCCACACTCGTGAATGAGTGCTCTGGTTGTTCTGGGATTGCCTGGCCCTTGCTTCACACATGCTGGTTTCCAGCAAGTGCGGGTCACATTCGGGGTTAGACACACTCGAGGCGCTTGCTTTTATCTCCTCCTGTCGTCTCCCCACCATTTCTTCCCCGTCGGGCTTTTGGTTTCTGTTAGGCTGGACTGAGTGCAGGGGCCCCGAGGTGGGGCGGCAGCAGTTGAGGGGGGCAGTTGCCTGGGGTGCCGCCCGGTGCTCTGCCTTCCCCTGAGCCGCTGTGGCCCTGCCGGGCGCCGTCCCCGCCTGCGGCCCTGCCGGGCGCCGTCCCCACCTGTGGCCCTGCTGGGCGCCGTCCCCACCTGCCCGGGAAGGAGGCCCTTCTCCCTCGTCCCCAGACCTGCCTTTTCCATTCTCAACACAGGCACGCCTGTCCCAGGAGCTCAGGCCGATGCGTTAGGAGCTGTTTCCCACCTTCCATACCATTTTAATCTATTTCATATTTTCCCCTTGAATTCTCATGCTCACTTGTTATTACCCCTTAAAGTGAAATAATTATTAGATTAACGCCTCCCCCTCCCTCTCCTACGACTTAATTGCTTGTGACCAGTGTTTGCACTGACTCGCGGGCAGGTTCCTGTTTGCTCCCTAACAAGTGTGATCTGTTTCCCCCGTGTCGCCCACGGGCCCCTTCACGCACACCTGCGGCCGCTGGGCTGGGTGCCAGGCCCTCGGGCCGAGAGTGAGAGGAGGCCACGTGCAGCGAGGGCTCAGTTTGCTGGTGAGCCCGTGGAAAAGTCACTGGGGGAGCGGTGTTTGCCTCGGGGTGCTGCCAGTCCTCAGGGAGATGACCAGTCGGCAGGAGGCCTGACCGGGGCGCAGCCGGGGTGGATGTGAGGGCGTGGGCACACCAGGACGTTTGTTCCGCACGGTCCCACGTTCCGCTCCCCGGTTCCGTCCTGGGAAGGTGCCGTAGATTTACGACTGCATCGCCTAAGGCCGCGAGTACTGTCACCTGGACAGACTGCCGGCCCCTCAGTCTCGCTTGCCATTCCCAGCTCCGGATAATGAACTGGGCCGGGTCCACCGATGTCCATTTTTCTACGGTGGCTCCGCTCAGCTGCCTCGCAGAGCTGCCGTGGGGCTGTGTGAGCCACGCTGCGCACGGCGCGGTTTCCAGCGCGCAGTCCTCACGCACGATGCTCATTCATCATCGCGGGCGCAGTGACAGCCGCTGTAAATTACCCGAGACACCGCCACCGAAGGAGGCAAAGGGAGTATTTTGCTAACGTTTATTTTTCTTAAAGAATTAAAGCAGAGACCTAAGTCGTGTGCCAGTAGGTGGGTTCCCGGGCGAGGATGAATCTGGAGAGAACATGCGACAGAAATTGACCTTGGTTTTGTTGCTGAGACCCGAGCGTGTCATGCGGTCGTCTTGCGTAGCCCACCGTAGAGCGGGGCTGCTGACATCTCCATGGCAACACGCAGAGAGCTGCATCCCGCAGAGCAGCGTGCACCTGCCAGCCCGTTCCGGCCGAGCCGCGTCCGTCCCCGCGTGCCTGCTCCTTCCCTCTCCCGCTCCCGCCGCCCGGACACCTGCTCCCTCGTGGCTGATCGCGAGGGTGCTTTCCTCTCAAACCTGTTTCCCACTCGCCCTCCCTGGGTTTACTCACTGTCCCCGGGACTTACACAGGAAGAGAGGAAGGAGTCACTACAGGGCTGTAAACTGTGCATCGTGATAAAGACACCTGAGCGGTAAAATTAATGTTTTACCTGCAGACCCCAACGCAGCACAAGTTTGACCTCCAAGTGACTTTGGCCCACCCTTTATATTCAGACGGCCATGTGCTAATTTGCCCTGACTGGTACGGGGCTTATAGACACTCCTAAGCCTTTTCACAAACAGCCTAATGGTTGAGTGCGACTCTGTGGCTGTCAGAGTGAGGTAGTCAGGGCAGGTGGCGTGGCTGTCATTTCACAGGTGAGGGACAGCCTCTGATGTGAATGAGCACACCCGCAGCGCAGCGGGACCAGATCTGAGCCGCGCGTCCTTGTGCTCAGCCGCCACGGCGGACCTGCGACAGCCCCGGGCTCCTCTGCCACCTGGGTCCGCCCAGGGCCACTGCCGGAACGTTTGGGCCGAGGCTGCAGTGGGGGTCCCGAGAGTTTGGACTGACCACCAGCTCGCAGCCTTTCATGCCTTCCTCCAAGATGCATTTATTAATTATCTTGCAATAATTATCTTAAGCTCGGGGACTCTGCCGAGAGGTGTTGGTGAGGCACTGCTAACGGTCGCGGCGATGGCAAAAGGAGGCGTGGTCGCCCCTCACCCCAATTCTGAGCAGTGAGAGCACCACACCTGCCCAGGAAGGACAGCAGGGGCTGGGAGCTGGCCTTTCATAGGATCTCATTGTACACAAGCAGCTCGAACTCTTTCTGGGTCTTCTCTAGCCTTCCTTTCAGGAAAGGGCCATGTGATTTAAATTTTTATTTATCTTTATTGTTGAAAGTTTTACAAATGTCCCTTTTCCCCCGTTGATCCCCTCCACCCCACACCTCCCCTGCAGGCCTTCCCCACCCTATGTCTGTGTCCATGGGTTATGCACATGTACATGTAAGTTCTTAGGCTAATCTCTCCCCACCCACCCACCCCTGCTTCCCTCTGAGATCCCTCAGTCTGTTCCATGCTTCTGTGTCTCTGGCTCTATTTTATTCATCGGTTTATTTTGTTCATTAGATTCCACGTATGAGTGAGATCATGTGGTACTTGTCTTTCTCTGACTGGCGTATTTCGCTCAGCGTAGTACCGTGTGCAAAGCCATCAGTGGCACCATGTACTTTCCACTCCGTGGTGACCGCCACCTCTGTGACTGCCTGTGGTGGACACTCTGAAAGCCTCCCTCCCTCTAAGCGAGTGTGTTTTCCCCGGCAGGAAAGAGGGGTCACTGAGGCCAGGATGCTCGGCACCAACACTGCTCCGCATTTTATTAGCACTTTCCTCAAGGAACTGTCACCTGAGGAAGCAACATAACGCTATATTTTAGAACAAGCCTCGGGGCTTAGGTTTTAAAACACTGCATTCGTCGGGTGTTTGGGCTTCGAACAAAGAGCCTCCTTGAGAAACCCCCTTCCCATTGCGTGGCTCGCTCGCCGGCTGGGTGGGGGTTTGTGGCCTTTATCTGTGTCTGTGTCTCATCTACCAGCTCTTCCTGCCCATCGGAGCAGAGGATGTGCCCGCATCTGTGTTTACGCTTAGACAGCATGAGCGTGTGTTGTCTTTCCCTGCCGTCAAGCCCATCACCTGTTTCTAGTGTTTCTAGGAGGCTGAAGTCTGTTTAGATCAAATAGGAACCTAGTACGATCCATAAATATCCAGGAATATATTTCATCGTAACAGGACTCAGCGGGGCGGCTGACTTTAAACTTCAGCGTAGCCAAAATGAGGACTTTCTAATTGCTTAAAGTAAACTGAGCAGAGCTGAGGGCCCTGCGGGCGGTTCCTTTAGCTGCTTCGGTGGCTGCACAGTAAGGCCGCCCGCCTTGCCAGCGACGTGGTCTTCAGGCGGGGACTCACCCACCGCGCCACGAGGCACCTACATGGCTCAGACTAAAGGGCCCACCAGTTTTGTGGGGTTAACGCCCCCTACACCTCACGGGACGGGGGCTCCATAGTGGCAGCGGCTTTGGCACGCCTTAGGGGAAGAAGAAATGAACAAAGACAGCGTTAAATTACTGCTGTTCCTCCTCTTATCACTTGCTAAGGATCCTGCAGTTTCTGTTCTATGTTATTTTAAATTGATTGATATAAATAATAAATACACTATCTTGAAGACTAGATTTACCCTCTGGTTCAAGAACTTCTGAAAATTATGAGTAGAGTCAAAGTCAGCCGAGGTGTCTCTCCTCGGCTCTTAGATTCTGGTGGCATTTAAACGGGCCACAGTCCGCCCCCTCCGGGTGGGTCCGCCCGGCAGACATCCCTCCTGCACCCCGGCTCCCCGAATCTCAAATGGGACTGAAGACGGACGGGAGATGGGAGCAGTCCTTGGTTCTGGTCCGTGAGCACATGATCTTTCTAGTGTGGAGGACAGTGTCCCACAAACGCGTCTACAAGGAAGGCCACCGTTGGCCAGAGCAGACCGCTGGTTTGAATGTCCGTGAATGAAAACGGCTCTCGTGCCTGGATGTGGATGGTCTTCACACTGCGTCTCTCTACCTTTAATGCAGCTCAAAATAAAAGATCCAGCTGAGCGAACATCTGGGGGGACATTATATAATCAAGAAGCTGAGGCCAGTCTGCTTAGAAAATGTGAAAATAGACAAGAAAATGTAGAGCAACATTGCAAATTAAGTATTTTATTAACAGACTTGGCATCAGGGCTTCTTAAAGTCATTGTCTGCGGGTGGGAAGAGACACGCTTTTGGGAAATTATTCTGCACGTCCAGGCTGCCTTCCGCACAGCCCCCCAGCCGCCCACTTCACGTCTCGTCAGCGGGTGTTCGTGTCCACTCGTCATGGGTGAAGCAGTCTCGGGGCACACGCCCTAGAACAGGAGCAGTGACTGATGGAAACACCCCTCCTCAAGTCACTACCACTGTCTAGTCTTTCTCCTTTCCACCGAAAACATGCCCAGTAGTTCAGGTTCAGGATCTTAGATTCTGGCCCGGGACTGTCACACAGCGACACCCTCAGACCTCTCCATAGGGGGAGCGCAGATGGACGCACAGAGGATCCCGTCGACGGCTCTGGTTACAGTGACATCCATGCCCCAGCCGTGAGCATGAGTCAGGACCATCTGGCTGGCTGACAACAGGGAGCTTCACACAGTAAATACCTTTTTGGTCCATATCTGTCTGATGTGTGAGGAATGTGTGCGCTGGGCCCTGCGGGGGGACCAGGTCACTCAGCTGGTCCCGGCCCTTTCAGTTCCCTTCCTTTGACAAAGCTCCCGTGTGAACCGGCAGCCCGCAGCCAGCGGTGCCCGTGACTCGGCGCCCCGTGCCCCCTCCGGCCTCGCCGCAAAGCAGTGTCACGAGAAGGCCAGTCACGTCACGCTGTTTTAAAATTAACAAGGACAGCCCGGCCGGTGCGGCTCAGCGATTGAATGTCAACCTGGGATCCAGGAGATCGCAGTTTGATTCCGGGTCAGGGCATGTGCCCGGGTTGCGGGCTCGATCCCCAGCCGGGGGCTGCAGGAGGCAGCCGATCGATGGCTCTCTCATCAGTGATGTTTCTGTCTCTCCCTCTCCCTTCCTCTCTCTGAAATCAATAAAGATAGGTTTAAAAAATAAATAAAAATAACATGGAAAACAGGCGAGACGGCGCATGAACATGGTTCTCGTCCCATGTCCCGTGTCCCGTGCACTGTGGGGGTGGCCGGCGTGAGCATTGCCTCTGCTTCTAGGTGCAGACAGGACATGCGGCCTCTGGGTGTGTATGTTCATTGTCATGACGTCCTTCCATCCCAGGAAAGACTTGGGATCGGGATCATTTTTCTGAACCGCAGGAGGGACCCTTGTCTGCCGCAGTGTAGCCTGAGCCTTCGGCCTCTGCCACGTAGTTTTAATCTCCTGGCCTCGTTCGCATGCTGGTCACAAGTCGCGAAACTCTTTTCTAACTCCGTGCGCCTAAGTTCACGTTAACTCAGCAAGTACAGAGAAACGACTTATTTCATTTGCAGGCAGGGGAGGTGATGGAGCATCGCAGCTAAGTGAACGTGCCCTGCCTGACCTTCAGCGGGCGCAGAGGGCATCTTCGTGCCCTGGGGGTGAACCATGTGAAGAGAAGAAATAAATACTTGTAGAAACCAGTTTAAAACATTAGTTTTTTAAGGCAGGTGACACCTCTTCTAGTTCCCTCAATTTCTCTCCCCCAGCGACTCCCAAAGTACCTTTCCCTAAACGGAGACTCCCTCCTGCGGGTGCCGATGTGCATTCGTCCAGCGGGCCCTGCCCCGGCTCCTTTCTGTGTATGATACCGGCCCGTTCGCCTCAGCACAGTTGGCTCTGAGATCCACTCTCGTGGCCCCTCTGCAGGTGACCACCTGGCAGAGCCGTGATGCACCCTCTCCCCTACTGTCCCTCGTCCGTTCAGCAGCCCTGCGAACCCCCATAGAAGCATTTCTAACCCCGAGGGGTGGCCTCGTCGGGGCCTCTGCCTCGGGACCAGTGGGGTGTCCCTGCTGCCCGCCAGGGGCAGTCAGCCCGGGGGCCGCTCTGGTCATCTGCAGAGATGGACGGAGTATGAGCCGGATGCCCACAGACCCGTTACTTCCCTTTCTGTTCTCAGTGTCTAATAACTTCCCGTCTTCCAGGGTGTTATAAGGATCGTTTTGTAGTCATAAAGTTGAACAGTGTCTGACATACAGTAAACAGTGTGTAAATGCTTGTTAAACAGAAACGCCGTAAGGGCCAGGCTAGGGGGCATCAGAGAGTCGGTGAGCTGGAGCTAACGCGCCGGACCCTTCCGCCCAGGAGGACGGCAGCTGGTGGAACAGGAGCCCGGAGCGATTTCACTCCTGGGAACGGGCTTGAGTGATTTAGATGTCGGGGCTCCAGGTGGCCTAGGGCGGTAGGTAAGCCACGTTACTTGGACCAGGTCATGGTACAAACACGAGGAGACCTCATGCCGGTGGGGGTCCTCACTCCTCCAGGCCGCTGGTCATGAGCCCAGAGCAGCACAGTGGCCCAGATCCTTCCAGCCGCTGATGGGATGCCCCTGGTCCCATTCCTTCAGGACCCAGGCTTAGGCTGAGTGGGAAGATGCCAGTAGCTCCCTGGGTGGGGAGGGAGAAGGGGAATGTGAGGCTCACACCAAGTGCCCTCTCGACTGCAGGAAGCCTCCCAGTCCCCATCACTAGAAGGGCAATCAATTTGGAAATTACCTCAATTAAAGGTGATGACTTCAGGATGCGCCCTTGGGACATTAGTTAGTCCTGGATTCTTTGGACAAACGTGGCACAAAGATTCCTAGAACATGTGTGGGCCCCAAACTAAGCCTCTGGGACTGCTTTAGGCTCTAGGCTATCCCACACTCCTACTTCCATGCCCCCACTGACCAGTGAGAGTCCCGAGGGAGCCCTGCACCCCTTCCCCACAGAGCACCTGTGCCTGCCTGTGCCACTCGCCCCTTCCTGCTTCCCTCTTCCCTTTCTCCAGCTATTTCTAGTGACTGTGGGAGAATCACCTTCTGGTTTTCCTTCCTAGGATGTCTCTGTCTTACATCTTTAATTCACTGTTCCCCAGCCAAGCAGGCCCAGCAAAGAGCTGACTCTCTGAGTTGATGAGTCAGTGAACTGTCCAAACCGGGTATTTTATGTTCTCACTTTCTTTGCCACTGCCTGACTGGATGTCCCTCATCAGGAACTCGAATGTCTCATTCTTTCTCTCTCATCCATCCATCCATCCATCCATCCATCCATCCATCCATCCATCCATCCGTTTACTTATCCATCCATCCGTCCATCCATCCATCCACCCATTTATCTGTCTGTCCGTCCATCCGTCCACTCACCCACCCTGCTTGGTTCTCCGTACACCTCCCGCCGAGCTGTTTCCTGAGCGTCAGGACCACTGCTGGCTCCTCTTGGGTCCTGGCTCATGTAACCTCCTCCGGCCACATTCTATCCCAGTTTCAACGTAGAAGCTTAGTGAATGCGTTTAGTTGTAGCTTTGAAACAGTGAGATGTTCATGTTGTAATAACTCAAGCCTCACAAACATGGGAGGGAAAAGATTCCTTCACAGTGATGCGTCGGACTGTGTGGGGGGTCACGGGAAAAGGGCAGAGGGTCCGCGGTTCTGCACATGGACGAAGGTAAAATCAGAACCATTAAGGAGAGTGATGCTTCTCATGAAAACCGCCTACCCAGACGTCCCGCAAAAACTATGGAGGCTTTTAAAGGCCATAGGATCAATATTTTGGTCTGTTTCTGTAAAAGACAAACACACATTTCTAAATGTGAGGGCCCCACTCCACTCCTTAGGATCCTATAAATGATCCATTTTCTTAGCTCTAAATCTTGTCCTCTTGCAGTCCCCTGGAAAGACAGGACCATTATTAGTAGAGTGATCGGCTACACGAGACCCATTTTCTAAGGGGCAGCAAAGCTGTGTATTCAGAGATCCGCATGCTCCGCACAGAACAGCCCGCCCGGCGAGGGGCGTGACCGGCGCTGAGCGTTCTGCGCACAGTGGAGTCACTTCAGCTCTTGAGCGGCTCCTGGCACCTGACAGCCCTGCCTCTTACCCTGTGGTCACGGTGAAGTGGGCCCTCGAGCCTCTGCCCTTCACAGCCTCTGTGTCCTCTGTCATTCTGCAGCCATCGTCTTGCTGTTTCCTTAGAGCTGAGGAGCTGTGAACAGCCTCTTTGTCAACCCTGCCCTCCTCCGCCCCTCGCCGCGTGCGGAGGTGAGCTTTAAGGTGTAAACGCGAGTCTTTATTGGCTGCGCGGGCGGTTATTCAGGGTCACAGAAGGCAGTGGCGGAGCCCCGAGCCCAGAAAAGCCACGGCATCTGCCTAAGCCTGAGCCGGCTCCTCCCAGTTAAGTCATAACAGGCGTGCCTAGGGACAGGGTCCTCTCCGCCTGCTCCCTGGAGAGCCCTGGAGTCCTCTAGGCTGAGCCCTCGGCCCCGAGGGTGCCCCAGCTCCTGTGTTCGGGAGGGGGGTCCCCAGACTTGGCACAAGGCAAACTTCTCTTATTTTACTAAATGCACTATCTTTATAACATTCCCCTACTGGATGCCTAAGTTCACCTTACAATTTCACCTCCTTTTAAACTTGTTACAGGTTCTTTCAGATGTACACAGGGCCTCAAACAGGATGTCAGCTTGCAGCTGGGAGCGTGCGACATCGCCGTGTGGACATCAGGCTCCTCCTGAATCTCATAGTGAACGTTCCCGTTTCAGCTCCTTTTTTATTTTAAGATTATTTTTAATGAAAAGAACGATTTTAATACACCCATTATACTCAATTAGGCTGGATGTCGTTTTAAAATAAAAGAAAGAAATTAGCAAAGGCAAGGTGGCCGCGTACAGCCGGGCCTGGCGTTGGGAGCCCCACCCGCTCTCGGGCTGGGTGTCGCCCGCCCTCCTCCGTGTGACTGGCCCTCTGTCTGTGGCCCTCTGTGAGTTCCTGGGCACCTCACTCCCCAGGTGGAGATGAGTGGGCTGCTGGAACGCAGTGGTAGCTGTGGTGTTTTCATCACTGTGGGCGTGAACCATGCCCGGCTCCGTGGAAGCTTCGCATGTGGTCGCGCATTTATTTCCTGCATCAAGAGGATCCTAAGAGGCGTCGTTACTGCTTTGCTCAGGTGGTGATGGAGCCTTTGTTAGCTCAGATGACTGGTCCCAGTCAGTGGCACAGCTGATGGGCTGCAGACTGTCCCCCACCCCAAGCGTCCGGGCACCCTAGGTGGACCTGATCAGCAGGCACCCCGTTGCCTCGGCCCGCAGCACGCCGCGATGGGCCCAGCGTGTGGTGGCCGTGATGATATTTCCCTGCAGGGATGTTGGATGTGGAGTCTGTGAGTTGACGCCACCAGCCGGCAGGCCCAGTGAGACCTGGCTGTGAGCCCACCACCCCCGCACCTCCTGCAGAGCTGCTGGAGGGGCCGACTTAGGTCCTGTAGCTCGTTCTGTGAGCTTATGGCACAGGGGGATTCGAGGGCCTGGATGTGAGTATAGAGCACACAGACCCCTTCAGACGTGGGCCGGGGAGGTCGGTGTCTGGAAAGGGCGAAAGGAGGGGCCTGGCTGCTTGGGGCCACGTGCCTTTTTCCCCACGGTATCTGGGTGTCAGCGGCCTGCCTTTCGGCTGCCACCCTCTCCTCCTCATTTATCGTGGGAAGGGGCTTACATTAAATTGAGATGGAGAGCTGAGGGCGAACCTGAAATGAGCCCCCTCTGAAGCATCGCTCTGGACAGGCCGTGTTTTCCCCGTTCACACGGCGATGGGGGAGCCCCGGGATGGGGAGTCCCACTTATGCTCTTCCTGGAGCCAAGTACTAAAGTCGGTGAAGCTGACTGATTATACTCAGGACACTATCAGTGAGGCCAGTAAACCTCATGTTAACTCTCGTAAAGTGTGTTCCTGGGAAGGTAACGATTCCCGATCAGGTGCACACGTGGCCATCACTGGGGGGCTAAGAAATGGAACTCGTAACCTTCGGCTCTAATAGCCACCAGCTGTTCTGTGCGCTTGGCCACCTGCTCAGAAACCAGATGACCCCACAGTTCCGTTCTGTCCTTTCTTCCTTCGGCTCTCACGATTGGCTTAGGGCAGACGCTCCGCTGCTGGTGGCGTGTGGGAGAGGAAGACGAGGGTGATCGAAGGCTGGGCAGGAGCTCCGTAAAGTGAAGGGAGAGCGGAGTTTGGATAGGCGGGTCAGGGGCGACCGATGAGGTCTCTACATGGAGTGGGGGCGATGCTAGAGAGATGACACCCGTGCCACCGACGACCAGATAGGCGGGAGAGGCTTCAGTAGAGACAGGGAGATGTCTCTGGCTGTGAAAAAGGTTCCTTAATCCAGACGGTCCTAGAACACAGAAGTGGTCTCAGAGCTTGGTGTTGAGGCCACCTCCCTGCTTGGGTGGTGGTGTCCTTCACGCTTCGAGGGAAACAGCTCCTGAAAGACAGAGGCTGCTGGCCCGTAGGGTGCCGGTTCCCTCTCTCCCACACCAACACCCCGCCCAGAACACCCCCATCGGCAGCCTGCAGTAATGCCCAGGACGAACTACTTCTTCCTGACCCCTGCCACTCACACACACACACACACACGCACGCACATGCACACAAACACAAATGCACACACAAACATGAATACACACAAACACGCATACACATTCACACATACATGCACACACATACAAGCACAAATGCACACACACAAAAACATGCACATGAATATACATACACATGCACACACGTGTAAGCGCGTGCACACAAAAACACACGTACAAAAACACACAGACACACACATACACAGTCCAGGAGCTCAGCCTCGGGAGTGCAAAGGGCCAGTGCACTGTGCTCAGGGCTCCTGTTTGCTGTCCTTGGGCTGTTGTTAATGCCGAGCACTATTCAGATGCGCATTACTCACTTTTAATTTTTAACAAACTTCTGTGTGTTTTACACATCTTCGCGAGTTTGCCTCTCCATTTCCTTGTTTTGTACGTAAAGTAGAATTATAGATGTGATGTAGTCGTTTATTAGCCTCTTCCTCTGATAGTTATTACCTAGTTTTATACTCAGAGAAGCATCTGTGTCCTGCAGTTAGGTGGGGGCTTGCCTGTGTTTTACTTCTGTTTTGTAAAGTGTGATCCTGACTGTTGGATTCCTTTAAGCATGTGCTCACACACGTAATTTTAAACATGCATCAACGTGATCTCGTCTTCGTTAGAAGCTCATCTTTCCTTCTTCCTTTCAGCTTTCTCCTCTCCTTTCCCGTTTGCTCTGTCCTCCCCCAGCCCATGTTAACAGCCCACCGTGTATCTTTTCTTTCTTTCTTGTGTAGTCACGTAGTGCCATGTAAACACATGCACATGCACACGCGCACACACAGACACACAGGTGATTTTTATTGTCACTGGTTTTTCATTGGATCATGCTTTTCATACTCAGCGGTACCTACCAAATATCACTGAACTCGGCTTGTGTAGCTCTGATTCACCCTTTTAAATGATTGTGTCAGCCCAGCCAGTGTGGCTCAGCGGTTGAGCATCAACCTAGGATCCAGGAGATCGCGGTTCGATTCCTGGTCAGGGCACATGCCCGGGTTGCGGGCTCGATCCCCAGTAGGGGGCGTGCAGGAGGCAGCCAATCAATGACTCTCTTATCATTGATGTTTCTATCTCTCTCCCTCTCCCTTTCTCTCTCTTAAATCAATAAAGATAGATTAAAAAATTAAAAAATAAAATAAATGTGTGTGTGATATCCTATGGTGTACATATCCTAATTTTTAAAGTCTTTTTCCGTTATTTCTTTCCCACTGGAAAATCTCATTGGAATTTTATGTGGCTGTGTGGCGTGAGGTAAGGATCTAAATTTTGTTTTTCTGAATGGCTGGCTGGGGGTGTTTTGTTGAATTATCTCTTCCTGCCCTATTGGTTTATAGCTCTTCCTTTATCTCATATTAATCATTTATATAAGCTACAGCCTTCTTGAGGCTCTCTGCTCTGTACAGATGTCAATGTTTAGTTGTTTCTGTTCAATTTCACTTGAAAATGCTTATTTGGGAATAATTTGAGTTATAAAAGTGCTGTGAGAGAGTTCTGGTCTTCCCTCACCCAGCTTCCGCTAACGTTAATGTCTTAGGTGACTAGGGCATCCATCAAAAGTAAGAAATTAGTATTGCTGCGGGCTAGTAACTGAACCAGAGACTTTAGTTTTCCCCAGTTTCTTGTCCCGATGCCTTTTTTCTGCTCCAGGACCCAGTCCAAGGCCCCACATTGCATTCAGTTGTCATGTCTGCTGCCAGGGACAGTGTCCTGGTCTCTCCTGTCTTTTCATGTCCTTATGCTCTCAAAGGGCACCGGTCAGCTGTCTTGTGAGGTGTCCCACAGGTTGTCTTGTCTCGGGTTTTCTCACGATTAGGCTGAGGTTGTAGATTTGGGGGAAGAACCCCAGAGAGGCGAACTCATCTCCTATCAGGGGCCCGTGATGTCAGCGTCCTGGTTACCAGTGACATTAGGCTTGCTCGCTGGTCAAGGTGGGTCGCCAGGTTGTCACTGGAAAGCCGCCGCTTCTCCTCTTCCCCCTCTGTCCTCAGAAGCGAGTCTCTCAGTCTAGCCCACGTGCAAGGGGAGGGTCGGCTCCACCTACCAGGGAGACAGATCACGTGAGTTCACACCCCACCGACAACTGCTACGGGTTTTGAGTAGATGCTTTGCACTTATACAGACACCCTGTTTCTCCCTAAAGTTCTGCTCGCTAATTTTAGCACTCACCAGTGGATCTTGCCTGCTACATGATTTCTGGGGATTTCTAAGGGTGATTTTTTTTTATTTTGCTCATTACTTCTACATTTATTAGTTTGAATTCTCCTGTGAGGAAAATTAATCTTTTCCCCCCTCAATTATCTGTTATTCAGTGGTTATTTATAATAGTACAGATTTAATGTCACTTGATAACTATTAGGATAAGTCCCTCATGTTTAGTCTCCTTTTAAAAACTTTGGGGTTTTTATTACTTTTTTATTCTTTTTACAAGCTTGAAAATTATTTTCCATTTTCAGAAAGTTTAAATTGGAATGTTCGTTAAAATTTTGTTAAATTTTGCAACTAAATCTGGAAAGAAGTGCTGTCTTTATGGTCCAGGAATTCTCCTGTGCGGAGTGTAGTCCGCCTGTCATTTCCCAGGTGTTCCTGCGAGACCCTTCCTGGCTTCTCCAGCTGAAGGCCCCTGAATGTGTGAGACCCATTTGTTCTAAAATGGACAGGTGTGGGCCGTGACCCTTCTCTGCCCTCGCCCCAGTGCACGTTCCTCAAAAAGGCAAAGTTGGAACTACCTGCTTTTGAATCTGTTTTAAAACTTACTAAGTTACTATAAAATGGGCATAAAATGGGCACTTGGTCCATGATTTTTCTAGCACATTCTACACTTTTCTTTCTCTTCTGGGAGACGTTTTGGTTTGTTGTCTCCATGAGATGGAACAAAATATCTTCCCCAAAACTGTTTAACTGTTTAGGTTCCTTCAGGTGTACGCACTGCATCCATATGTCCCTTGGTTGGACTGTGGCAGGGGTGTGGGCCCCCCCCAGTCCCCAACCTCATGGTTGAGCTCGCTTCCGTGTGGCCAGCTTCCTGCCTTGTATTCCCGTGAACCGTTAGACGGCTTCCAGCCTGCGAGTCTAATCTTACCAGGGGACGTAGCAAGTCTGTTGTCTTATATTTTAAATCTCTCCTTCCATCAACTCTTAGCCAACTTGGTGTCTGAATTGTGACACATCTGCACTTGTATTCCTGTTATTTGGGGATGAGCATTTCTCTTTACTATACAAGTAGTTAGATATCTTTTCTTCTGTAAAGCAAGGTGCCGTTGACTCTGAGATCACTCACCAGATGATTCATAACTTCCAGCAGTGAGCAGTTTTCATCTGCGCCAGGCCTGCACGCACGCCTCCCCCGCAGCAGAAGAGAGAATCCCTGTGCCCTTCGAGGTGCCTCTCCGCCCTGCGGAGGCGGTGGGAGCCCCGTGCCCCAGCAGGCCCGCGAGGTCTGCGCTGGGTTCAGCCCACTCGCCCCGTCACAGTTCTTGGCTCAGGTGGTGCTAACTCCCTTTAGCTTTCCTTTCTTATCGACCCAGTTAAGTGAAGTGTTTCAAACTCAGATATTTGCACAATGAAATGTAGTTTTTAGCAAATTCCTTTTATTGTACTATAGAGGGCCCCCGACCAATGACGATTTGACGTGTGATCTTTGACTTCATTATGGTGTGAGAGCAGTTCCCATCTGGTAGAAGCTCTGCTTGGATTTTGAGTTTTGATCTTTTCCCGGGCTGCCGAGATGTGATGCTGGACATTGTCCGAGACCCACAGCCCCAGGCAGCCGCGGCAGGCGGTCAGCAGCCCGCTCCGCAGCGCGGTGGTGAAGGCGGTTCCCGCTCACGGGATTTTCGCCTTTGGTGGTTTGTTGGGACCAAGACGCACTGTGAGCCGAGGAGCGTCCCCGAGACGCCGGGAGCAGAGCTAACGTGGCCCGAGCCATGGCGAGGGAGACGCCGATGCTGATAAAATAAAGACACGTTACTTCTCAGTTCTGAGGGTTATTGTATAATTAGCTGCTTCGTATTACAGGCTCTTTTTTAGTAGCCGAGAGTAATCTTTTATCACCACGACCTTTTTCCCCTCTGTGGGGCTTTAATGAAAACTTTTTTAATATGTCTCTGCTTTTCTTGGGAGCGCGGTGCATGTAATTTATTCTCTTTCAATGTCGCCTCAAGGTCACAGTTAAAGGCATGAACCTGTTCCGTGACCCGTGGAGTCTGCCGAACTGTTTAATCCTTCTCGTAAAAGCACTGAGTGACCTCAGCTCTGCTTTTGGAGCTCTAGTCGCTGTGTTCCCATAATTTATGCATTTCCATCGTGCAGTGTCAGCCTGCACCCAGACCCTCTCATTTCTCCCCTCCTCAGCCCCGAGGGTCTGAGCACCCAGCCAGACCTGAGCTGGAAGGGACTGGGGGCCCTCAGGGCAGGGCTTCCCGGGAGAGCCACTCGGGAGCAGGGTCTGGAAGGTTCCCGGTGGCGCAGTTGCTCCCAGCTCCTCTCTGTCCATCTGCCTGTCTCCGTGGCTGTGCCTGCTTCGCCTTTGACGTCCTATAACACACCTGCCTGTCCGGACTTGGGGCCCTGCGCTGGGCGCTCCCTGCCCGGATCCTCTAACCCCGGTTTCCTGTCCCCTGCCCTGTCCTGTTGCTCCGTCCTCAATGCCAGCATTCATCTCCCCTAGAAACTGCAGCCGGAGCTGACCACTGACCCGCAGGTGTGTCCCAGGCGAGAGAACAGCTGTTGGTTTCAGCCTCCAAATTGCTCCACCCCAGAGAGTGGATTGGGAGTGTCCCTCCTTTCTCTTTTCTCTGGCCTGAGTCTCTCCCTCCCCTCTCTCTTCTAAAACTTTTTAACCTGAAATAATTGTACATTCACAGAAATCTGGGAAACTCACTCGGCGAGGTCCCACGTTGGGTTCCCCCAGTGGTCATAGTTCACACAGCTCCAGTCCAACATCAGGACCAGGAGACTGGCGTGGGCACCGCGTGTGCAGTGTGTGTGGTCTCGCGCTAGGGCGTGTGGATTCGTGCGCCCACCACCGCCATCCAGACGCAGAAGTGCCCCCACCTGAGACCCCCTCCTGCGCCCTCTGTACTCACCCGCCTTCCTCCCCACCGCATCCCTACCTGCCGCCACTAACCTGTTTCCCATCTCTGTCACTGTGTCATTTCAACAACGTCATGTAAGTGGAATCGTACAGCGTGTCACCTTTTGACCTTTTGACCTTGGCTTCCCTGACCCGGCGCAGTGCCCTTGAGCTGCATCCAGGTGGCGTGTATCAGCGGGTCCTTCGTTTCTGTCGTTTACGGAGGATTCTGCAGGCGGCGGTCGCGGTGCCTGTTCAACTCGTCATCTGTGGGGGGAGCAGGAGCCTCGTCACCCTGATTCCCACGTCCCTGCGTCCCTTCGTTTCAGTTCACCCTCTAGGTCCTCATTTTCACTGTTCCCTTCCCATGAGGTGCGGGATGTTCTCCCCTCGTTTGTACCTTTCCTTGCTGGGACCCCCCATCACCCATGTCTCCCACGGCGCTGGCTCCTTTGTGCGGAGCTGCGCTGAGAGAGCAGAGCCTGGCGTGCGGGGTCAGAGCCGGCACGTGTAGCCGTTGCCGTGGGCTGCTGAACTCAGCCCCTGGAACAGGGCGACCGATAAACCCGCTGATAGTCTCTCGTCTGCCAGGAAATTCCCCAGGAAGATGCAGTGATTGTTTATCAGGTGAGCAAATGAATGCATGAAACACATCTGGTGCAAAAAATGTAACAGCCCTTCCAGAAAAGAAATGTCAAAGCAGCTTCAGCCACGCCCAGTCTCACAGGAGCCGCAGAACTCGGGGCCACTCCGCAGTCCTCACACCTGTCTCCTCCGTCCCCACGACTGCCTGGCAGCCAGCCGGCCGCTCTCCCCCCTTCCTCTGGAGCTAGTCTAGGCTTCAGTTTCTTGCTCACTGTGAATTCCCAGGCCCTCCACCTGCTCCAGATCTCTGCCTGCTTGACAAGGTCCCCGCGAGAAGAGCAAGAGAAAGATTAAAATGCTTCTGAATGAAAATCCTCTCTCCTGTTCTCACCATAATGAATGGGCGAGAGCCAGTACCCACCAGAGGCGGCTCTGAGTCCCTCTTGTCATGAGCTGAGCTGGCCGGTGTCACTGTGAGAGGCGCCCTGTTGAATATTTCCAGTGTCAGGCCCTGTGCTCCGCAAATGTCAGACTTTATACACACAGGGCCTCTACAAGACAGGCAGGGTGTCTCGTCTCAGAGGTAAAGACAGGAGAGCCTGAGAACCAGGGCTCCTGAGGAGTTTTCTGTTGCTGTTGAAACAGCACAGTGACTGAGACCACACACATTTACTGTCTCCCAGTTGTGGAGGTCGGGAGCCTGGACTCGGTCTCACCGAGCTGAAATGTGGAGGGTCTGAGGATCCTCTGTCTCCTGGCCTTTTCAGCCTCTAGAGCAGGGGTGAGGAACCTTTTCTCTGCCAAGGGCCATCTGGATACTTATAACATCATTCGAGGGCCATACAAAATTATCAACTTAAAATTTAGCCTGCTATATTTGGTCAAACATTTAATGAACTCACCCCTAATGTGATGCCTGGAACTGCTTCTCTGTGGTGAGGCCAAATGATTGTATAGCCCATGGGCTGGATGACCCCCACCCCTGTTCTAGAGGCACCTGCTTTCCTGGGCTCATGGCCCCTCCCTGACCTTCACAGCCAGCAGCGGGGCCTCCATAAATCTCTCTCTGGCTCCAGCTCTCCTGACTCCTCTTACTTTAAAGAACCTGTGATCACTTGGACGCACCCAGAAATCCGAGATCCTCTCCCCATCTCGAGATGCTTACCTCAGTCTTGTCCTTGAAGTCCCTCTGCCCCGTAAGTGACACATTTACAGGTTCCGGGGGTTAGGACGTGGCCATCTCTGGGGGCCGTTATCCTGCTGGCCGACCTGAAGGAGGGTCATATGCTAGCCATGTGGTAAGAGGGGCCACGGAGCCCGGGCCGCTCACCTGTGCTGTGTCTCTACCTGCAAGGAGCGGCTTCCCCTCAGCGCCTGCTAGGTCTTTACCTCGGGGGGCTCTGGCGGAGGGTTGGCTGTGGCCTTTTGTTCGGTTCAGCACCAGCTGCCTGGCGCATTGCATCCTTTGGGGCCAGGGTGCTAGTACCCGCGGCGCGTGGCAAACCCAAGACCACAGTGAGAAGCCGGGTGAGGCCCGGGAGCAGCCCCCCCGCCTGAGCTGCAGCCCTGAGACCGATGGGGCAGGTAGAGAGGTGGCACCGCCCGTCTCGGACACGAGCGGCGGGGAGGGGCCGCGGGGGAAAGCGACCGTTACCCTCCGATGTTTACTGGTTTCCTCCTTTTACTTTCGGGGGCGTGTGGGCGCCGTGAGCGATGGCTCCTGACACGCAAGCTGCCGGGTCCCACAGGCCCATTGTCAGGGTTAATAATGTCCTCAATATACTTACACTTTCCCCAAATGGTCCTCTTTCAATTATTTATGGCTGCGTTTGGGGCAGGTCACCGCACCCGGGCGAATCCGCAGCCGCCGGTGCATTTCTCATTCTAGACACATCCCAATGTTCCACACAAAGGGTATTATGAGGATTTTCCAGAAAGTCCCGAGTTCAGAGTTCTTGAGAAAAGTCGTTTCCTATCTCCAGAAGGAACACTGCCTCTGCCGATCGTCACGGCCGACCCGGGTCCCCTGTTTCTGCCGCTTGTGACGGGCTCAGTAGCCCTGACCTGGTGGGGAAGGTGGCTTCTTCAACAGCGGCCGAGAGGGCCTGCTCGTGGGGTCCTGCTGGGAGAGCAGGGAACCCGACGTGTGGACCTTGGAGGCTCAGGGGCCCCTGTCAAGCTCTGGCACGTCGTGGGGCAGGTGTCCTGGAGACGTCACACATGGGAGTTGGTCGCACGGCCGTCACCGCTCCCTCTTCCCTCCACCTGCTCCCTCGTCAAGGCTGAGAGTTGGGCACGGTCTGGGCCACTGAGGGACCAGATGGGAGTCCCAGCAAAATGGGAGAGGGCGGGGGGGAGGGAAAGAGAGAGACATGGACACAGAGAGAGACATGAAGACACACAGACTGACAAACAGAGATAGATAGAGGCAGAGGCCTGAGGCCCTTCGTTGGACGCTGTGACCAGGTTTGCCTCCAGCACCGCTCTGGCTCTTACCTAGCTGGGCCTGGTGGGGGGCAGGCGGCACAGTTAGGGTGCGGGGCCTCGAGGGGACAGTGCCGCCTTTAGGGTGGGTGGGGTGGAGGGGTCTGAATGCGATTCTTGATTCTTCCACTTTGGACAAGTTACTTCACCTCTAATAGCCTTGGTTTCCTGTCTGAAATGGGCATAGTGGCAGGAGGTAACCATGATGCTAGGTGCCCTGCTAACCAGTTTCTGCACATTGCCTCATTAGCTTCTCATGCCAGCACTGAAACGGGAGCCCTTGCTATCCCCATGGACAGACCAGGGCCTGAGCGCTGCTCAGGGCGCGCAGCAGGGAGCGCCAGGGAGGGACCCCGCGCAGGCCCCTCCATCCTGTCCTTGTCCCAACCGAGTCAGCAGTGCATGCGGAGCAGAAAGTGCTCGCAGTCAGCTCTGTCAGTACTGGGAGGGGGGAGAGTAGCAGCTTAGCAGAGGAGAGTGGAAAAGGGGCTCCGCTTTGTGGGGTGCACAAAGGGTCAGTCTCGGGGAGCTGTGTCGAGGGCACGCACGCGCCCAGCTGCTGGAAAGGAGCAGGGAGGCGGCAGAGCTCTGGACACCATCCAGTGCCGGGCTCCCAGCCACGATCGCGGTTCAGCTGGACCCGCTGGTCGCGGCCCCTGGAGTAGCTCCAAGTACAGGTGTCAGGGGTGCCGGCCTCCTGGTCCCCGGCCCAGCCTGGCGGGGGGCTTCCTGGAACCTAGGTTCATTTCACAGTTAACAAGGAGCATGCTAACCTTCCCGCCTCAAGCTCCCGCCTGTTGATGAGGGCGTTTCTCGGTCCTCAGCATTCTCCCCTTCCCCTGCCTTCGTTGGCCAGGCTGAGTGACAGCAGGGCCAGCTCGGGGGTGCTGGGTAAGTCTGTTCACAGGGACGCCAGGCCCGGAGCCGGTGCTTCCAGAAGGAAAGGCAGTCCAGAGAAACGAGTCATCTCCCAGATAGGTCGTCATCTCTGATGTTGAGGACTTTGTCCTTGAGCGGGAGCTCTCCTCTGGAGCTTGGGGAGCACGTGTTCTCCAGGCCCATTGGTGGGGTTTTTTTGGTTTTTTTTTTAATCTTCATCTGAGGATATTTTTTTCAGAGAGAGTGGAAGGGGGAGAGAGAGAGAGAGAAACATTGATGTGAGAGGGACACATCGACTGGTTGCCTTCCACACAGGCCCCAACTGGGGCCCGGGATCAAGCCTGCAACCCAGGTATGTGTGTGCCCTTGGCCAGAATCAAACCTGGGACCCTTCAGTCCACAGGCCAACACTTCAACCACTGAGCCAAACCGACCAGGGCTTTTCTTATTTTTTTTTCCCTCCAGGCCATTTGGAAGGCCTGACGTTCCCACAGACCAGCTGTGATACCTGAGGCCCCGACGGCCGTGGCCAGCCAGGTGCTCGTGGCTCCCGGCACAGCCTGTCCCCCAGTGATCAGAGAGCGTAGCAGAGAGTGGAGCACTTTGTAATAATCACATGCCTGTGAAGAGGACCTCGCACTGAGTGACTGGGAGGGGAAGGACTTTCTGAGAGCAGCCCGCCTGCCATCATTGGCTCTCAGAGGCCAGATCTCTCTCAGGGCAGCACCTCCTGTGCTGGGTCCCTGGGGGAGGACAGGGCCCTGCAGGTGGCACCACGGGGAGGGTAGGACCCTGCAGGTGGCACCACGGGGAGGACAGGACCCTGCAGGTAGCACCATGGGGAGGACAGGACCCTGCAAATGGCACCACGGGGAGCTGGGCAGGTGCCCTGCAGGTGGCACTACAGGGAGCGGGGCAGGTGCCCTGCAGGTGGCACTACAGGGAGCTGGGCAGGTGCCCTGCCCGGTGCTCACCCTCTGTCCTCCCCAGAAGGGGAGGAAGTGAGACACGGGAGGAGCGGCTGGTCTGGAAGCCTGAGCTCCAGCCTGTGGCTTTCCTGACTCGCCCCGCTACGCAGGGATGGCCCCGTCCGGGCCCCACCCGCCCGCCCGGCCTGGGAATGACCGAGAGGCCCAGGGCTGCTCCCAGTGCTCTGCACCCGCGAGCTTGGCAGCCGCGCTCGCCTTGCTGCCCTCTCCGTTTGGGGGAAACTGTATTACTCGTCCATGGCAACCAACACTCACTCAATTTTTGGCCTAATTATGTATCATTTTTACTATATTATGTACAAATGAGCTTGTCTCAGACCTGCCCGCTGCTTCCGAGGACGCCGGGGACAGAGGGCCCCTGCGTCACCCACCTCTGGTGCACGTCTGTTTTGTATTCGCCTTCCTGCCGTTTTTTCAGTGGTTTCTGGTTTGAATGGGTTTTTTCACTCTGGGTAAGTCCCACTATTTCAGGACATAAAGACCTAACTAGTACATGTATTCAACAGGGTTTTCAAAGTCTTGTTTTCTCTTCTTTAAAAAAAAAAAAAAATTGTTTTAGTAGGAAAAAAGCTTGGCCTGCTATTTTTATGCCCAAACTTGAGCCCAGCCTCAGCTCCTCACCTGGTTCTGTTGTGTACAACCCTTCGGTCCTGCCTGGCTCTGGAGCAGCCCGTTAAAACAGCAAACAGCCCCGGGTGAGTGTAAATGAGTGTAAAACGCCTTTTCAAAACCACGTAGAAAATGTAAGAAGCACTGCTCTAAATAAATCCACTTCTGGGCAAAACCCCTGCTGAAATGACTCTTTTAGGAGTTACATTGAGTTGCCCTGCGATGTCCTTTCTTCTCTACCTCCCGTCAGGAGTGTCTCTCCTGGAGGAAGAGGGTTGGTTCCACGTAGGACACGGCGGCCGTGCCGAGAAGAGGCAGGTTTCCAGCAGGACGTGTGTGTCTGAATATAGTTCACATCCCAACGATTTTAAGCAAGTTACCATTTTAGAAATCCCATTGTACAACTTACCCCGTTGTATCTGGAATTAGTTCACAGTTAGGGTGAAATAGAAGAATTACGTTGGAGAATTAATACAGGTTTAATTCTGTTTTTCCATACATTTACCTTTATAGAATTAGCTACACACGCCATAGGGAAAGTCCCTGCGTGGACTAAAGTGAAGCGTTACACTGGCCTGGAGACAGGGCTTGACCGGCCCCTGCCTGGCTCTGGTGTCGTCCCTCTCTGGTCGCCTTCAGTCGTCCTCCTGCCGCGGGACAGGCTGCCTCTTTCTGGGCAGCCAGGGCTCTCCGGCCTGACCGCCGCCTGCCTCCCTGTGCGGTGGTGCCGAGTCGCGGTCCCTTCCCTCGACTTCCTGTGGTCCGTGCTGAGCTTGCCTGAGCCCATTAACCAACTCAGTCAGCTCACCCCATCGTTTCTGTTGGCTTGAAATTTTGAGAAAGGTCTCCCGGGTTTTTCTTCACTTGCTCGAAAGCCGTCCCGGCACCCAGAGCAGGGGGTCCACAGGGGTTTCCTTCATGAGGAAGTGAGCGGGGCGTTCTGGAGCCGTAACTGCTGAGTATCCAGAGACCCGTCACTGCCAGTCTCCTGGGAGGCGACTTTAGTTCTCGTGATTGTGCACGCGGGGGGAGTCCATCAGCGCTGACGTTGTCTGCCTTGAATTTGCTATTAAACGGAGAGACCTGCTGACCGGCGTGGCTCAGCGGTTGAGCATCAACTTATGAGCCAGGAGGTGACGGTTGGATTCCCGGTCAGGGCACATGCCCGGGTTTCGGGCTCGATCCCCAGCAAGGGACATGCAGGAGGCAGCTGATTGATGTGATGTTTCTCTCTCATGGATGTTTCCCTCTCTCTCTCTCCCTCTCCCTCTCCCTTCCTCTCTCTCTAAAATCAATACAAAACATTTAAAAAACAAACAGCAACAACAATGAAAACAGAGAGGCCTGAGGTCCAGATTATACTCAAAACCCTGAACCTTGAAACCAAACCATTCATTCAGAAGTTGTTTCATTAAAATGGAGCATGTTTTAAGTGGGTTTTATTTCTTAAGGGCTTAACAAGTGTTCTGCATTTTTCTGCACTGGGTTTTTCCAAACGTCCTTGGATGTCTGTTGAAACTGATCAGCTGCCGCTTTAGCATTTGCGACAGTAAGTCCTCAGACCCAGTTCTGGTTGCCTGCTGTATGGGCCACGTCCTGTGTTGTGTTAGGGAACCTTCACTGAACGTTTATCATAATCTACACGGCAGTGCGCGTGTTACCCTCCGGTTTGTGCTAAGAGTGTCCAAGGTCAGGGTGCTTACTGATGACAAGGAAACGTACCTCTTCCTGAAAGTCAGGAAACCTGGGGACCCCCCGACGCCTGCCTGTGGCCCGCACCACTCTTAATAAGGGGAAGCTACTGAAGGGTTTCCTGTGACTTCTCGTGGTTTTTAACTCCTCCAGATCTAAGCCCCGTGGGACAGGCATTGTGCACCTGGCTCAGGTGTGAGTCAGGCCTGGGGACTCGGATGGTGCATGAGTCAGTCGGGAGGACAGTTGCTGGCTCTGTTTCCATGGCAGTTAGGTGAACACATACCCTGCTTTTCCTGCCTGGTCTTGAGCACCGCCGAGGCGCACACGGGCTGTTTCCATCCGCCATAAACCTTGCGCTTGTAGAATTAAAGTCGGTGTCAGCCTCTGAAAGCAGGTGCTCTGGGTGGCGCGGGGCACGCTTGGTCCCTTCAGGCGTGGCAGGGAGCTCACTGTGGATCCCAGCTGGGCACCCCCACCCCTCCCAGCCCCATACACCATGTGCATAAGCCCCTTCCAGGGGTGTCTCCCATCCGTGCCGATGGTCGAAGACCCCGGGTAGCTGCTCTGAGGTTCCATCTTTGACGAATCCAGGCCCCGCTTTCCTGAGCTTGGTACACTTTACCCATATCAGACTAAGTCTTGTATTTACTTTTTTCTTACATTCTTTATTATCATCCCATGGAGTTAGAAGCTAGAATTATAAGATTTCATTTTGAAAATTAGAATTAAGATGGGAAAGACTAAGAAAACCTTATATAAAACCATACATACATTTATTTTAATAAAGTCAAAATAAGGGGAAATCTCTCTGGCTCTAATGTTATAATTTTGCTGTACAGTCTGTGTACGTTTTAAATTAGTACCTTGGAATTATGTTATAATAAAGCCACAAGTTCATATTATGGGCAAAGAATTAAACTTTGCTCCTGTAATCACTTAGCTTGCCCTTGTGTTCACTTTGAGAATTGTTATTCTGATAACAAAAGCGATGTTTATTGTGGGAAAATGGGAAATGCTTCACAACACAGAAGGCAAAAGCAAAACCTTTATAATCTTTCCACTCAGAGCTGACCACTCTAACATTTTGTGTCTACACATACATATTGAAACACTCATATAATGTTATTTTTCTATGCGCAGAGGACACATGCTTTTTTATTATCTTTACCCCCAATAAACGGCATTGCCCGTGCCGTCGTGGATCTGTCTCGGGATGCCTTTCACTCTGGTAACAGAAACCCTAACTTAGGCAAGCTGATGAAGGACCTGAGCTGGTCGAGCAGGACGCCCGGGGACAGGAAGGAGAGGAGGACGGTCCACCCACTCTGCCGGGTGGTCAAGGTCAAGGACCCAGGCCCTTTCCGGTCTCGCTGCCCTGCCTCTGACATTGCCAGCCTCACGCGAAGGCCGTTCCCCTCCCACCCTGAGCCTCGGGACAGTGCGTTTCCTCCTTCATGGCTGGAGGGGAGAAAGCCCGAGCCCAGCGGGGACTGGGCGTCCTGCCCTTTGGTCTGATGAGACGAACCTGGCTGTGGCCCCGGAGCAGGGAAGTCACCAGCACCCGCCCCAGTGATGGCCTCCACGGGGCCTCCTCCACTCGTCCTGGGCGAGAGGGCTGGGACGGACCGGGTGCTGCCGGTTCCCCAGGGGAACCGCCGCTCCGAAAGGGGGAGACTCGGAGGACATCGGGCGCCGGCTCCGGCCCCAGGGACCGACTGTTCTCACTGGATAGCCTGTGAACATACTGAGGGTCGCCCGAAGGACCACTTGGCTCACTTTCTCAGCATCGCCTCCAGCTCGGCTCCCACCTGGTGTGACTGCTCCAGTTCCGTCCCTCCTCCTGCCTTTGCCTACCCGCTGCCTCCCTCGGGGCTCCCACGGAGGGTGGCTCCCAGCCCCGGGACAGCATGTTTCCTGGCCGGCGTCCAGCAGAACTGAGGGGCTCTGTCTCCAAGCCTGGTCCCCCCGTGGGTCCAGTTGGGCCAGCTTTGGTCCATGCCGATTCCTTGGTGTCTTGAACGTGGCTGGGCACCTTTACTGTCCTCTGAGGACCAGCGTCTGAACCTGGAGCTGGGCATGTGGCTGGATCCCTCACACCCACGGCCACCTGGGGAAGGGGTGGGCCCCACAGCAAGAGCGGGGTCTGATCCGAAAGAAGACTCAGAGAGGGGCCCTTGGTTCCCACTGCGCTGCCTTTAAAAAGTGTTCCTTCATCAGTTATGAGAATTTGAAATTGAGATGAATGCTGTCAGATATTTTCATTTTCATTTAAAAATCAGGTTGTGGGGTTTTTTTATAGGAACATTGTGTTCAGAAAGAGTTCGATAGGGAAACAGATGAGTTTTCTAGGGAACTGATCCTTATTAATCTAATGGTCTCCCAAGTTTGGGCATTTCTGTGATGTGTTTTTGGCAGTAGATAAGTTTTCTTCATGAGTTTTAACTTAAACTAGTACAGAAATTAAAAACTAAAAGAAAAAATGAGTTTAAAGATATAAATGACAATAAATGTAAAATTTAACACTTTTATTCCTTATGTACTTTTTTTATTTTTCAATACTCTTGAAACAGTGCCATACAATATAGAGAATTAACAGGCATTTTTGGAGGATGCTTCTGAGAAAGAATAGGCACATTTGAAATCACTGTGGCAAAAATCAGATGTTAAAGCAAAAAGTTACTGTTTTTAAATTGTACTATTAAATGTGTAACTTCATGCGTAATAAATATTCATATTTAATTTTAGGTGCCAATGTAACATATACTAAAGTAAAATGGGATAATTTTTATGGTTCTCTAAAGGAATCTATAAAGGAGTCATAAATATTGTAGTAAAACTTCTTAAAAATGTTTTTATGGGACTAAAAATTGAAAACTTCCTAATAGAGACATTTTCTTAAATGAGAAACGAGGCAAGTTAGTCACAGGGACCTGAAACTGTAATACATCCTATGGAAACCCTGAGTAAGCAGTAACTGCTTGAGATAATTTTATATAACGTGCGAAAATCAAGGTGTTTTGGAAAAGCTTTCCGAAAGGGAGCGGGAAGGAGAAGGTGATGATACTGCAGTTCCCCCCGAGAGGTTTTTCTGTTCTGTTACCAGAGCAGAGATCTCAGTTTACCTGGAGCCGGAGGGGCCTGACTGTCTGGGATTTAAGAACAAACAGCCGTTCTCTGTGGGGAAGCACAGTGGCGAGGGGACCGCTGACCCCAGGCGGCCAGGACGTCTCCAGGGGTTTGGAAATAAGACCACGGACTGAAGGTGTCTTCCCCGCAAAACCCAGTGCGCCAGCCAGAGTGGGCTCAGCCTCACCTTTGTGTTTTTGTTTTCAACAAATTCTGCTTTTCCCACCTCCTTAACCAGCAAAAGGGACACAGAATCCCAGTAAGAGCAAAGGGTGCTGGGACACCCACTTTCACTCAGAGCGGCCTGGGTTCATGGACGCTGTATCTGTAGTATTTTTCTCATATTTTTATTTACTTATTTACTTATTTTTAACCCTCACCCGAGGGTACTTTTCCCATTGCTTTTCAGAGAGAGTGGAAGGGAGAGAGAGAAACATCGATGTGAGAGAGACACATTGATTGGTTGCCTCCTGCATGCGCCCAACCAGGGATGGAGCCTGCGACCCAGCTACGTGCCCTGGGCCGGAATCAAACCCGGGACCCTTCAGTCCTCAGGTCGACATCCTAACCACTGGGCCAAACTGGCCAGGGCGTCTTCTATTATTTATTTTATTTTATTTTATTTTATTTTATTTTTTATTTTATTTTATTTTATTTTATATTTTATTTTATTTTAAATATATTTTTAAGACTTCAGAGAGAAGAAAGGAGAGGGAGGGAGAGAGACAGAAACATCAGTGATGAGAGAGTCATTGATCGGCTGCCTCCTGCACGCCCCCGACTGGGAATTGAGCCCGCATCCTGGGCATGTGCCCTGACCGGGAATCGAACCCTGATCGCCTGATCCTAGGTCGACGCTCAACCGCTGAGCCACGCCCGGCCGGGCAGGGCGTCTTCTTTTAAATGCGCTACCTGGTGAGAGTCCGTGTGGTGCGGTTGGCAGAGCACCAGGGGCCATGCCAGAGACCTATTCCTCCCTCCCGTGAGTCAAATGTGTCTGAGAGTCCTTGTCGCAGTAGAATTGGGATATCGGAGAAGGGGTCAGGGATGATTGACAGCTTGCCCTTCTAGGACGTGGCGGGTGGTATAGGTGAAGGGCATGGGGCCACCTGGAGGTGAGAAGTGCCACCCCCACCACCGTTTCCCTGAAGTCAGACTGTGGGTTCGTGTCCACCCTTCCAGGTCCTTCTTGACCTTAAAAGCCCCCGGGACATTCCTTTACAGCTGGCCTGTACGTTGATGTGTCTTATGAGTAAGAGGTTCCTCAGCGTGGCCCTGACGCTGTCCCTTCTCTGACGCAGAGCCATCACACTGGACAATCAGCTGGTGATCCTGGCGGCGACAGCGGGGGACGAGGGGACGTACTACGCACAGGCCGTCAACGAGAGGAACGGCGAGAACAAGACGAGCCCGCCCATCCGCCTGAGCGTCACGGGTGAGTTCCAGACCCCAGCGCTCCTTCCGAGAGGGGGAGTCAGGTGTAAGGAAGGACCGCAGTCCCCAGGGCACTGTGCAGGAGTCTCCTCCCGCGAGTGCCCTGCTTGTGGTTAACTGTCGGCCAGATGTCAGTGGCTGCTTTCTTTGCAGTGATAGGCAGAGAATGTGAATGGAACTCATTTTCCAAGTTTTATTTGTTTGGGGGATTTAAACATGACTTTGCTTTTGTGCGCTGTGAATGGGAACTGTTTCTAACAGCAAAAGCTCTTTTGAAACTCACAGGAGTTGTATTCGTGAGTCTTATTGGAGGCTAGGCACAGGCGACGTTCTTTTAATTTAGTAATAAAATCCTTGAGAAAATATTTATACTACTATAATTGTGTTCAGAGTAGCAGCGTTTCTGAAGCATGATCAGCCGGTCGTTTTTTTGCACCTGACTTAAGTGAATCGGGTAAAGAATCCACACAAGTCAGTTACGTGTTCAGTTTATTTAAGGACATTCTGGTTTGAGGAAGCGTAGTTCAAATGTCTGGCCTTGAGAGAAGGCTCCGGAAACTCTACGACAAGAGTTCTTTGCTGAGGAAGGGGAATGACCAGCAGCGGGGATCCTGAACGTAGGAGACGAGTGTGCAGGTCAGAGGTGCCGCCTGATGTTGGCCGGGTGACACTGTGTGGTGTGAGGTCGGGGATGATGCTGTTGAGAAAATGCAGCGGGAAGGGCTGTGGTAGGTTTCACAATATTATGACCACATCATTCAACAGTGAATTAAATGGGTCTGTCTGGGTACCGATAAATTTCATCTTTTCAAAAACAGACCCCTTCAGGTGGTCTGAAACGTTTTGTTTCGCACCTGGGATGGGATCCTAGTGTTTGCTCCTCGGGGTCCTTGGGGGTCGCAGTGGCTTCGAGTGGGGTTTTCCGAGTGGACATTTGTAGCAGACCCTGGGGCAGGAGACGGAGCTACCTGAGTGCTGTTGTGTGCCCACGCGGTCCTGGCAGGGCTCCTACGTGGCCATCGTCCTGCCACCAGCTCCTCAGTTCCGTGGAAGGACTAAGTCCTGATCCCAGACCATGGGCTGAGCGCGGAGCTGGCCGTCGGCGGGGCCTTTTCGGTGCCGCGGAGAGTTCTGTCTGGGCCAGGCACCGGGCCGCAGGTCCAGGCAGCAGGTGACGTGCCCCTGTGTAGAGGACCCTCTGAGTCAGGACCAAAGTAGAAGTGGATGATTTATCAAGATCTTTTCCATGCTGATGGTGAAGGATGGAAATTGCATATTTTCAAATAGGTCGTGATTGCTTTTATGATCTTCAAGTCCTACCATTATTCTGGCCAGCAAGTCTGACTCAGCACTGACCTGTCATACACACCCCGGGGTAACCAACATAGGGCAAGCTGGTGAGACTGAGTCAGAACAGGGACGTCGGCCTTGGGCTGCCGGAAGCACAGCTGTCCTGGCTGACATGATGCTGACGTGGGGAAGTTACGCGCCAGCCTGTGTGGAGGCGCGTCCGACACGCCTAGGCCACGAGGCCGTGCAGGACGCGGCTCAGGGGGGACCGACCCGCAGGCTGCCTGCGAAGCAACAGCATGGCGGCAGGTAATTGGAATATGCAAATTCTTTCAATAGTTTCAGTTTCCACTCCAACCAAGAAGCGTGCTGGAAGCAGCTCATGAATATTATAATTAACTGCCTTGTATTTCAATCCCTTGTCTCTTATCTTTCGGTTGGCGCCAGGCGAAATGTGTAGGGAGAGAGATACAGGGAGGCTGACGGTGCGGACGGACTTGTTCCACATCTGCGGGGGAACCTGCGTTTCGTTCCCCTACAGGGCCTTTGCTTCCTGTCGGGACGGGTGCGCTGTGAGAAGCAGGGAGTCGAGGAAGCAGCCTTCTTTTAATTCTTAGGAGAACCTCCTGTTGACATACTGGATTTAGCTAAACATGAAATGGCACCAATTATGCGTTTCTCACAAAAAGTTCTGTTTTAAAAACCTCTAAAGGTCAGAGGTCTCGATACATCCGCAGAAAACCCCAGAACTGTGTGTTTAAGTCTTGCTCCCTTCCCGACCCCCGGGAGGGCTGTACCAGGCCGTCTGCAGGCCAGGGCCTGAGACTCGGGGGGCCTGAGACTCGGGGGGCACGCGCCTGCCCAGGTTCCCAGGAGCTGGGCCTGCTCCAGACCCCGCACGCTGGGCGCAGGTGCGGCGCGCGTGAGACGCAGACGTCTTTTCATCTGAGGGAGACGGTGAGCAGGAAGCACCGCACAAGATTGATGAATATTTTTAAAAACTTGCCAGCCAGCGTTTCTGAGGAATCAAAAGATATTACAGCCAATTATCATTTAACAGAGATAAATTTGTCCCCGGACCCAGGAGATTAAAGTGGGGAACCATTGTGCAGTGAACGCGACCGGGCTGTGAGGTACTAGAAATGAAATTCCCGGCGGGTTGCACCGTAATTAATTTAAAACTGGAGAGCCGTGGGCCCCGCTCCTGTTTCCTGTCGCAGTAGCACAGCGTCCCCCCTGCAGGGCCGGCCCTGCGCAGACGTGGGGTAGCTCCCCGTGGAGTAGCGCCAGGGGCGGCCTCGCCTCAGAGCAGCTCCGTGCGTGGCGGGCTCGCGCCCAGCGCCAGGAGGAAGCCGAGTGTTTCCCCAGCACCCGTGTACCGAGGGTCCAGAGCCTCACCACCTTTTCAGTTGCTAAACACAGGGTGTCCCCAAAAAACCTGTGCGCACTTTGGCTATGAAGCCAGAGTTTATTAACACAGTTCATTTTCAAAATGAAGTGAGTCGTCAGCTGCTAAAGTGCGCACACATTTTGGGGGGACCCCTGTATTTTGGCTGCACTCGAGGCTGATGGGAAGCAAAAGATAAAGAGGATTTAGAAAAAAAATAAGTAATTTTTAAACGCATGGCAATCAGAAGTGAGGCGCTGCCCTGTGCGTGTCCGCGGGCGGCACTCCCGCCCTGACCGTCTCTGCCCCTCCGTGGGGCTGAGAAGATGCAGGAGCCCTGGCGGGCGCGGCGCAGGCTCCATTCGCAGTCGGGCGCGCAGCTCTGTTGCAGGTTCCATCCCTGGCCCCAGTCGGGCGAGTATGGGAGGCACCCAGTCGGTGTGTCTCTCACATCGGTGTCTCTCTCCCTCTCCCCCTTCCACTCTCTCTGAAAAGCAGTGGAAAAAACATCCTCGGGTGAGAATTAAGAAAAAAATGAAGCTAAGTGACAGCGTGGTCCGCACAGATCACCCCGTCAGGAAGCAGGCGCCTGCCGCACGCACCTCTCCCCCGCGCCCCGGGAAAGCTGGCTGCCAGCTCGCTGGGTTCGCTTTGAAGTTTCCCTGGGACGCGAAGCCAGCAGATGTTAAGGACACAGGTGGGACTGCTGGAGCGTCCGGCATGAATTTTTCATGGCTGGCTCCCGCAGCTCAGACGCTCGCCAGGGAAGGAAGCGCGGGCCGGCCTCGGCCGAGAGCAGACACTTCCATCCGAGGTCAGACCAGGCAGGCTTCACACACCTGCCAACCTGTTGTCGGTTCCGCTTTGAAGATCTTGCATCGAGTTAACTCTGGTGGGTCAGGTCTTCCGAGCCGAATCCAGGTGCGAATGAGAGTTTCTTCTTAAGAGAAGAAAAAAGGTAGAGTTGGGAGACGAGAGCTCTGAAAGGTGGTTAATCAATTATTGTTTAAATACCGTTGTGCGCGCCCCAGGCACTCATCAGCTCCGACCCAACATTCACAGTGTCCAGTGTAATGAGATTCTCTCCTGGGGATGAAGCCGAGATTAAAAAAGAAATGACTGCCTCTCTCCTGCCTATTATTTCCACCTTTCATTTAATGTCTCCTCTTCAAACAACACTGCAGATGAGATATCATTCCCACCGATCCTCCAGGCTGACAAGCCCTTGCTTTTAATTCCGGGACCACTTAACATTCTTTGTCCTCTGTGATGCTAATTTAACTGCAGACCTCAGGTACGTTCATCGGTTGAGAGTGGATTCCTGAGGACGCTGCCGGGCACAGTCATCGGAGAGGACCCCGGGAGACAAGGCTTCCGTGCGCCCCGTTCAAGCCCAGCTCACTCTCTTTCTGCCTTCTCGTTAAAGAGAGGGGCAGGCACCAGCCTTTCTTTCCACTGTTCCCCGCAAGGGCTGGTTCCCGAAGCAGTCGGCACGGTTGAGCCATTGAGAACAACCAGTCTGGAGACAGCGTCCGTACCACAAATGACCAGCTTAGATCCAGCTGTGGCTCCGTGGGTTACATGGGACGCGACTCCCGGACCGTGGGAAGCATAACAGAAAATGTGCCCAACAGCCGAGTGATCAGCTTGACCCCCCGGGTGGCGAGGCTGCTGGGTGGGGCTGTGGAGGGCCGGGGGGCACCTTGGCCCGGCCGGGACAGAAGGACGCCCAGGCTGTGGTCTCGCCGGCCAGCACGTCCCGGCGTCCAGCGCACCGTGGCACACTTAGTCACGTGTACATTGTAAGATGCAGCCGTCGGGCACAGGAGGAAGGTGGGAGCCACGGTGTCGCCGGTGTCCCGCTGGTCATGACTGTTTCATTCCATCTTTATTTAGCTCAGGTCTCACGGCACAGTATACGTTTAGCAAACGGAAGTCCGTTTTACTTGTCCTAATGTTTAGATTTGGGCAAACTCTTACGGCACTGATCACAGAGAATTGTTTGTCCCGGTCAGGCAGCCGATGATGGGCACATGGTGACAGCGCCGCTTGCCCTGCGTCCGAGCCTGATCGGAGCAGCTGAGCTCCGTGGTCTCTCCCCGGGAGCGCTTGTACCCAGCCGTCTGCTCTGCGAGGGGTCGCTCAGTCAGAGCTAAACACGGATCCGGGAACCCCCCCGCCGGGCGGAGGTGAGACCGCCGCCCTTGGGAAGTTCTGGGAGCAGACAGACATATGAAGGCCAGCCGTCCCCGCCTTGAAAATGAGAACTTTGGGATCTCCCCTCGGACCGTCCACACCCTGTGTTGGACCTGCCACCTCCTGACAGCTGCTCCGCACAACAGCCGTAAAGACGAGTGTTCCTCTTGTGGTTTCAGTTCCGAAACAAATAAAAGTGCCCCCGATGTTTTGTTTCTGAGCAGGCATATATGGCCTGGAATGAGGTCTAGGAGATTCTCCAGAGACTTCAGTTAAAAAGAAAAAAAGACCAAGGCAATTACAGATAAACGAAGCCATAATCCTCTCCCACCCACAAGACAAAACTGGGTTGTTTCTGTTGCCTGTGGGTCTTCACCACCGCGCTCCCGTCTCTCCTCATCCAGCTCTCTCTCCCCCTGCGACTTATCGCAGCCTAATCTCACCCTTGGTAAATCTTAGGGAAAGGGGCTAAACTCTAAGTTGTGATTTGCCCTCGACTTTTGAACCAGTTTGGGAGTCTGATATCCCCAGTCTCCCAAAGCAGCCATCTGCACGTTGGGCTGAGTGCCCCTCGGGGGGCACACAGGTTTCCCGGGTGAGCAGCCCCATGTGATTCCCAGGGACCTGTCTCCAGGTGCCAGCCTGTGTTCCTTCTAAAACCACATCTGCCGGGGATGCCCGAGTTTCGGGGTGCTTCTCACCGCAGCCCCCTCCTTGGCCTGTCCCACTCACTGAATCTTCAGTACAGACAGAATCTGAGAATACAAGCATCCCGGTGCCGAACAAGGGGTGATTCTGAGAATCTGAGCAGAGGTGAGGAAGCAAAGTGCCCTGATAAATAAGTCATTTCATAATCAGGCGTTTTCAGTTCCTTGCATCTACACAACAAGACAGGACCAAATGCAACATCATCGGCCATTTACTACAAATGATATTTGATGGTCGCTGACTGCGGCAGGAAGGCCACTGGCTCTCAGAACAGGAAGACACTCCAGCCCCTCTGCAGGTTGGGGCCAGGTGACTAACTCCAATCAGTGACGTGTGAGTGGATTGAAGTGTGTCACCTCTAGTCCATGCATCTAAGAGCCAGCATGTCACCTCATGACCCACTGTGACCATGAGACAGGTGGTGACGGCAGAGCCCTGAGGGAGCTGCCCAGGGCCTGGAATTAGCATGTGGAGGGGACAGCCTGGCAGATGGGGCTTCCTGCAAGCAGGAGGTAAACCCTGTGCACTGAGCACCAAGGGCCTCGGGGTTTATTCATTACTGGAACAAACAGTCTGTTCTAACTGATGAATTACCGTGTGACTTGGGTATACCCAGGAGTTTAAAGAATCAAGAGCAATTTCTATAACAAAATTCCTTTCATTCCCATCTACTCTCCTATGACCAGGATTTCACAGCAGTTACATCTATAAAGCGGAAACTAGTGTTCGAGGCACAGGAAACCTCGCGACCCATGGGGAGAGGCATTTCCAGTGGTTTTTAAATTCCGAGTATAATGTTCATCCGAATTTGTTATACATGTATTTGTTTTTATTGAGTGTGGATAATAATTGTAGTAATAACTCAATCCAAGAGAAAAAAAATGTTCATACCCCAGAGGCGCATGGTTGCTGAGGAAATTTTAATTTATATACATATTTTTGAGAGGGTATAATAGGGTGGTCAGTAAAATACTTTGAATCATTAAATATAATAAATCCGGGAAGAATTTCGTGAGAGGAGTCGAATGAGGCCCCGGTCTGGGAGGAAGATGACGGAACTGTATAGTTTCTGGTTAAAACTCAGAGCTCGTCCACGCGCTTTTGGAAAGGGTGACGCTGGGTATTAAATATTTAAACTCCTTTGGATACACAGAAAGGAGCACCGAGTAGCTTTATTTTATTAAAACGTACTCGAATGTTGATGTATTACAATACACTAGAAATCCTATTTTGCAGACCTGCAAACCTGTGTTGGAAAACCTTTACATATCAACTTCCACTGTGGGGACGCGTAGTTTTACACACGTCACTTAGGTGATGTAGGAGCAGACACTGCCCCCGCTCTGTCAGATTCGACGATAATTGATAAATACGCGAACTCTTCAGTGGTTCCCGAGGGCCTGGAGGAGTGGGGCGCTGACCTTCCCCAAGCACCAGCCGGGCGCTTCAAGAGCGTTTTCCTCCTGCTCCACAGCGGCCCCTGACTTTAGTGATCAGCCCCATCTCAGAGCTGAGAGCGGAGGCCCCAGGAAGTTAACACATTGACCAAAACCACAGGAATACTGCTGGCAATTGGGATTCAAGGCAAGGCTGGTTTGACCCCCAGAGCCCTGGTTTCCCCTGTAAAAAGGAAACAGCGTCTGTCCCGAAGCTGGGTGTGCTCTTGATGTCAGCGTGTGTCCAAGGGAGGGGAGCCCGTGGAGAAGCCGGTCTCAGGGGCAGTGCACCCACCGAGTCCACCCTCCCCTTGGACTGGAGACTCTGAGCTCTTCCACTCTCAGACCTCAGAACTCAGCACTGTTTTAAACAGGGAGAGCTCCTGTTTCGATGCCAGAACCACTCCTAATAAACATTCAATCTGGGTAGAGCGGGGTGCTATCTGTGCGGAGGCAGCTCGAGGCCGGCACCCTTCTGCAGCCAGCTGAGGGGAGGTTGTGGGTGAGGCCACGCTCACGTGAGCACAGGCTTGCGTGGGCTGGGGCCGTGGAGGTGGGGCCGGAGGAGTGCTTGCCGCCGGAACACCGTAGTGCTCCGCTACAGCGCATACCCGTTGTTATCAATGATGCATTAGGCACCGTGTAGGCCATTCGGAAAGACGTGGTCTGTCCTGGTCGGGTCACAAGACGGACGTGCACAGCTGCCCCCCTCCTTTCCAGGTGTTACCATTGACCCCTTGTGGCAAGTTTGAACAGTGAGTGGGTCACACCCACGGGAAGGGGAGCAGTCACCAAGCAGCCTGCTTAGATTCTGTAAATGAACCACGCGTGCATTTGCTTCTCAATTATGTATGATTATTTAAGGGCGCAAATTAGCATTGGGTAGTAATCTGCCTAATCAGATTTTTCACAAACTCCTCCACAAAGTGTAACTTTAATAATTTCTCCAAGCCACCCCCCCCTCCAGCCCCCTTATTAAATGTACTGATTTAAGCATTATATTCAGAGACTTAAACGTGGGAGTCTTTTCATTGTAGGAGTTCTAGGCCTGTGACTAGACGTAGCGCCAGTGATTCTTGCTGTTGACTCTGGGGCCTCATTTCTCAACCTTGCCTGGCAGCCGCTTCCTGAATTCAATTAGCTGAGAATTTAAGGTCATTTCATTGTAGGCTCAAGGTATGTAAACATCACATTTCAAAATTTCTATTGAGAGCGGCTCGACATTGTGAGTTACTCACACAGTGAGTACCTCCCCAGCGCTGAACACTCTGGATGTCCCACTCTCATCGTAGCATTTGTCCGCCTCCCTGTCGCTGTGATTGATGTGAGCAGAGAGGACGTTCTGAGGGCGCAGGCGGGGGCACAGGACACTGAGTTCCCCTGTGATCACGGTGTGAACTCTGCATCCTTCGTGGCGCATCCCTGGCTGGCCCTAGGCTGAGATGAGACCACAGCACCAGCTGTCAGTTGTAAACATAGTTTTCTTGGAAAAACGGCACGTAAAGCTGAACACAAACAATGAGTGTGGCCAGTCCTCTCTCCTCGGCACTTAGCTCCTTTCTGGGCTAACCCGTTGCGGCCCTGCCTCTTCCCAGGTTCCTTCTACACCGACGGCTTCTGCGTTCTGAAGCTGCTACTTAAAACCACCTGCTCAGTGTCGCTTCCTTCAGAATTTCCGAGGTTTTCGGACTCTAGGTTGCAGATTACGTATATTGCAAAATTGTTCTCACTGTTTAACGTCCTGCTGGAGGGTCTCGATCTGGTTGCCACTTGCATGCAGGTGGCCTGGCCCATGGTCACCTTTGGTACCAGCTCAGGTCCCGTTTCCTTGTAGCGTTTTATGCTGGTCACTAAAGATGATATTCTCTGGCTCTTGTCGAGGCAGTTACAGCAGGTAATTAAAACCATAGACCTTTACGGCAGGGCTGAGAATATCAAGTCAGCCCAGAGAAGATCAGATAAAGTGTCTGTTAACGCGAAAGGCCACCAGCTCCCCCGAAGGCCGCGGCCGAATCCAGAACGAGGGCACTCCCCCCACTGCTTTGTCAAGGGCACTATGTAGCTGAGATATAAAAAATGGAATTTATATCAGAAATAACAGGAGTCTGAAATGTATCTTCACATCCACACTCCTCCTGTGTGTCCTAATTAGCGAGCACTTCACGGCAGTCTCGGCCGCGGACTCTGTGTCGTCTCAGGCAGTCACTTTGCCTGGACCCTCTCTCCCTTTCCCATCTTCAGGAACACCCTCCCGGGCACAGACCAGCTCCTACCTCAGAGCCTCAGGTGGCTCTGTACCAGGCGGAGCAGGTCCCTGGAGGGCTTGGGAAATGACTGCCCATTGTCACTGGACCTGCCGTTTTCCCTGGAATACCTGGCAGGTGTGGCTTTTTAAGGTGGATTCCAAAGATGATGCTTTTATACAGTTTTATAGAGTCATAAAAATGTGCACGGGGGCCCTGGCCAGTGTTGCTCAGTGGTAAGAGCATCCCCTTTGCAGACTGAAGGGTCGAGGGTTCGATCCCCGGCCCTGGTCGTGGCGCATGTGGAAGGCAACCAATTGATGTGCCTCTCTCACATCAGTCTATTTCTCTCTCTCCCCCTCTCCCTACCTTCCATATTCTTTAAAAATCAATGGAAAAATATCCTTGGGTGAGAATTAAAAACAACAGAAATGTGAGCTGAGTTTTCTGGGTCACCTTGGTCGTAGGACTGAGCGTGTGGAGTCCGGAGGCCAGCCTGTGTAAGTTTCCCGGGGAGCAGGATGCAGCCAGGGCCCAGGGGTGCAGGGACTCAAGTGAGACTCCGAAAGAGCACCCGTTTCCCCGTGTGGGTCCCCCGCGTGCACGTGGGAGCAGGCTTTGGGACTGAGAGGAGATAAGGGGGTCTCATGGCCCCCCGGCTGGCCCCGCGGGTCGTGTCCGTGCGTGCGCCTGTTTTGCTGGTAACGGATGCTGCTGAGCTGCAGCCCACCCGGGACCGCGCCCCACGCCAAGCGGCGCCCCTCCCTGTCACTGAACACCGGCGCGCACGCTCATGTCTCCCTTCAGGATGTCACTCTGCGGTCCCTTCAGTTTGGGGTGGAATCGCAGGAGGGTGTGACCTGTTTGGGGAGGTTTCCAGCTCCGGTCTCTAGCATGAACGTCTCCCTCTGTCCCTCAGACTGTGGCTCGTACCCTAATTAGTCAGGACGACGTAGCGGGGAAACCGCATGCTCAGGGCTGACCTGATCACGAGCTCCTCTGAGTGACGTGGCTTCTCATTTCTTCAGCACATGTGAGAAAACTCCTCCTGAGTTGGGAAATGCTCTAAAAAATTATGCAGAATGTTACCATCAGAAAGACATATAAAATGAATAGGCAATATTTCGAGCCTTTCATTTCTTTGTTCATTTTAGTTACAGCATTAAAAATGACAGGGAGCGTGTTCTTGATAAAAAACGAGGCTGTGGTTCTAATTTCCTGGGCCCTGTGCCGGCATGAAGGTCAGCTGGTCACGTCCACCCTTAATCTGCACCTGAGTGACGGATATCAGGCCATTGTCCCCGCCGGCTTCTGCTCTGATTGCTGGGTGCCCTGCCGTGTCGGTCACGAAATATTTTGCATATCACCGGAGCCTGGGAGAACACTGAGTGCACTTCCCGTCACTGCTGTCTGGGTCCCCTCCGCACCACGCACCCCTGTGTGTACCCCGCATGGCTGTCTGTCTGAAGGAAACAGTGGGTTTCCCGTGGCCTTAGAGTCCGCCTGTCTCATTTTTGGCCCCAGGTGTGTACCATTTATCTCATTAAGAGATGCATGTCCAAGAAAATTTTACTTTTATGTTCAGTGTTTGTCTGCGTTTGCACTGATGCACGTTGGTTTGATTATTAATTATTTTAATAATTACAATGGATACCCAACCAAGAACTTTTTTAACATTTGGAGTTTTAGAGTCATAAGAGTTTGAAAATAAAATGAATGAAATACCTATCCTTTCTTGCATAGAGAAGTGGGTACAGCCGTGGAAGACTTTCAGGAATAATATATGTTGCAGTAAATAAAATCCTGCACATGGTTGACGGAGGGAAAGAAGTGAGTAGAATGTCGTTATTAAAAAGGAGGTTTTTATAGGAATGACGGTTGGTAGCAAATCACAATGGTACCCAGGTCCCTTTGGATACATTTAAAAGTGATCTAAAGTTTTACTTAAAATGCACTAGAAATTAAAAGTAAATGTTGAAATATAAACTTAAAATATGTGAGGGAGATGTAGTTTTTTTTCAGAATTGTTTTATGGGCTGTAACAAACAGAAATACATTGAGACCATGTGCAGTTAAACTGGAAGTGAAAGGCATATGCCAGTAGAAGCAGGGAAGGAGTGGGGAGGGGAGGCAAGAACCCCAGACCTGGCCTGCCTGGGCGCTGGGACAGGGAAGTAGGGAGGTCAGACCGCCAAAGGGCAAATCCCGAAAAATCTGAAAAAGTGCTGGGCCAATACATTTAGCCATAATCTTAGGAAAAGTGACAAAGTGGAATAAAAGTACTTTAAGTATGGGCCACTGTTTCTCTCCCCGGGTGCCATGAAAATCACTGGCTGTGCAGGACGTTGTCAGAGGCATCAGGTGATTGTGATGTACAGACAGGGCTGCGGATTTTGGGGCTAAACTGAGAGCATGGTCCCTGGCCCAGCGATGCGGGTCATCGGGGAGCTTGTTAGGAGTGCGGAACTCGGGCTCCGGCTCCATCTTAGCAGGATGCGCGGGTGACTCATACACGCAGTAAAGCCTGAGGAAACGGACGTCTCCCGGCCCCCGGTGACGCCAGCGCTGCTGGCTGGAAAGCGAGCTCCAGAGCGTAGCTGCTCACAGTGGGGTTCGGGGCGGGCCACAGCATCCGCATCAGCTGGACGCTGCCAGAACACAGGTTTCCACGGCACCCCCCAGACCAATCCACAGACTCTGGGCGTGGGGTCCAGGAATCTGTTTCAACAGGCTCTCTGGGCAACTCTAGTGTGCGATAAAATCCGAGAACGATGCTCTGGAGAGAATCCACGGGGCCCTCAGACAGCTTTCAGCCCAGTGCATTCACAGAGCTGGCTAGGGGCTTAGCAGCTGCAGCCCAGGTGAGTGAGAGTCACTGCTGAGACTGTCATCCCAGGCTCCGTTTCCAGGCGGGATCACCTGCGTGCACGGCCCGGCCAGTGTTCTACAGGCCTGCTGGGCTGTGCCTCCCTCCTTCCCTGCACCACAGGCCTGTGCAGCCTTGGGAACACTGCCTGCAGCCATTACCGGGTGGCACAGAGGCTGCCAGTTTTGGGGCAAGGGGCCATGCCAAGAGAGGGCTATCCAGTAGATCTAGGTGCACATGTCCCAGTGGCTTCATCATTGGATCCAGCAGACCTGATGGAGCCAGGGCCTGTCAGTCTCCAGATCATGAGGGTCGTGAGTGGAAGTGGCGCATTGAGGCTGAGCCCAGACAGATACAGAAAACAGGAATAAACTACATGAAAGGGGAACCCGGACTCCCTGTCACCACCTCTCTACTCTGACCCTCTCCTACGTCTCAGGACTGTAGCCTCAGTGGGCAGGGCTCTCACAGCCAACTGACAAAGGAGCGGAGAGCTGGGGACTGATTCCTAGGTGGTCAGACCACCTTGGCTGGTGCTGGAATGGGCCTGCACAATACACCCCGGGGGATGCTCCTAGAGACTACAGTGAAGGGGAGAGCAGAGCTGCAGGCAGACTCCATCGCGTGTGCCCGCTGACCCGGCTCTGGGCACAAGCCTCCTTCCCTAACCCAGGCTCTGCTATCCAGAGCTAACTGCTCCAGGAGACAGTGCCTCCCTGGGGTACACAGGGTACCCTGGGCTGTGCTGGCGTGGGCACTGGATGCTGACGGGCACTGGATGCTGACGGCCATGAGGAGCTGGGGCCACTGCTGCACCATGGGGACGGAGGAATCCGAACCCAGGAGACTCACCGGCATGTCCCCCAGGCTGCCACACCCAATAATAGGAGACAGTGGTCAGTTTAGCAGCTGGAAAAGCAACTAAACTCTTGGAGGAAGGTCTAGGTCACTCCAGCAGAGTGGCCACCCAGACCAGTGTACTGGCCAAGGGCGAGGGAACCACACCCCTGCTCCCCTCATTCTCCCTCGCTGGAGTTCACCCCTGATACAAGTAGGACTGAGCCTGTATAGCAAAGAGAGCGTGGGTCACCCAGAAATCTCCCCTGAGTGAGCGAGTGAGTGAGTGAGTCCAGCGTGGACCAAACTCGTGTCCTTGGGAAGGAGTCTCAGGTGAACACAGTCAAGGACAGCAGGGCAGCCCCACACCCTTCGCTGTTTAGTGAGGACGCACTGGCACCTGCTTTAGCCCCTCGGTCAGCTTGGACCTAGGAGAACACAGGCCTCATGAGCAGCCTGTGGGTCCCTAATGACAGAGGAATGTGTGTAGCTCAGGGCCGCAGGGCCTCCCCCCTGCTCGGGCCTCCCTGCATGCTGGACGTTAGCTAAGCTGCACCTGACCTCCAGTCCGAGCATGGAGCCCAGTGCCAGCCCAAAACGGGAAACCAGGACTCTCCCCTCCACTTCTGGTAACTTCCAGCTCAGAACTCTCCACAGAGTGGCCCCCGTGGCTCTGTGCTCCAACCAGGTGGAATATTCCGGCTTCTGATTATCTTTTATGACCGCGGATGGGATGTGATTTATTAACTTTGTCTCTAGTTATAAAAAAAAAAAAAAAGCACTTTCATTTGGAGAAGAAATTGTTAAAATCCTATCACCTGCAAAATAGGCCTGGGCTCTTTTTTCTTCGAATTAACTATAATCAACCTGTTTTCAATGGGTGATATTCCTTCATTAGTTTTAATTCACTTTTTAGCACATCTGGTTTTTTCATTCATAATGCTTTTGATGAAAATTAATTAGTTTCTTTTAGAGCTGAGACAATATTATCGCGGGGAACTCAGACATTGTTGTACAAAGGATCTCATTCTGGAGCCGGCTGGGACTTGGCCTAAGTGGGTGTCATAGAGACTCCCCTGTGAAAAGCCGGGGCCTCAGCCTCCTGTCCGCGGGGATCTGGACCTCGGCCTCCTGTCCGCGGGGATCTGGACCTCGGCCTCCTGTCCGCGGGGATCTGGGCCTCGGCCTCCTGTCCGCGGGGATCTGGGCCTCGGCTTCCTGTCCGCGGGGATCTGGGCCTCGGCCTCCTGTCCGCGGGGATCTGGGCCTCGGCCTCCTGTCTGCGGGGATCTGGGCCTCGGCCTCCTGTCTGCGGGGATCTGGCCTCGGCTTCCTGTCTGCGGGGATCTGGGCCTCCGTTCCTCCTTTGTAAAATGAGGGGTTTGAACCAGGTCTCATGAGTCCAACGAAACTAAAACTTATATAGAACAGATATGTGAAGTGTGTATCCAAAGGTTTATATAAACGTTGTACCGATCAAACATTTCCTTGGCCCAGTACAGGACTCATCAAAACGCTGCCCGTAAAGGCCCAGGGAAGAGGGAGGCGGCCCTCACGGAGGGCAGGAGATGGAGGGGCCCCGCCCACCCCAGACCCTCCTGCCTCGTGGGAGTGCGTCTGCCGTCAGACAGACACGGGGACAGGGTGCGTAACAGGGCCCGAAATGTAGACAGTGAGGCTTGCTTTAATCACCATTGTCTTCATTATTAATTATTAAGTGAAGTGATATTTATTGTCTTCATTATTGTATGCTATTGTTTTATTAGTGGTAAAAACAAGATAATTTTTATAAAATTTCTAAAAATCCTGTTCTTGTCCAAACCTGATGAACCCACTGAAAAAAATCCCATGAGGGCATTATCAGTAATTCAGCATTATTCAGTACATGTTGGAGATTTCACTTGTGAGAGTGAAAATTATCGTTTTATTAAAATGCATTTAAAGCTTATTAAAGGCAGGCAACGATGCTATCTGCCCCGAATAATGAGCTTTTGGGAGACAGTGTCTCTCTTGAAGATATGAGATAGCCTTTTTTATTAATTGAATAATTTGGTGATATTACCATTTTAATGAAGGAATTATTCTATTTTCATATTTATTAAGAAACTGATATTTAATTTCTGCTTCATGTTCATAATGTTATAAGTATTTAACATATTTTAAATCTCAATTAAAACTAATTTATACTCATGTTTCCATGAAGGTAGCAGCCTACTATGAGCTTTTGTGTTCCGTGTGTATGTTCTTGCTACGTTTTGAAAGTGCTGACCCCAAGGGAATAGTGATCTAGATAAGAGATGTCTTTGATGAGGGGCCTTGGCAGGCACAGGCGCCCTGAGGCCGTGCACTCTCACGGGAGACTTGGAGGTGAGGCTCGCGGGGTCAGGCGGTGTGGCGCGTGGCTCGACGGGCAAGCTGAGCTCACGCCGGCCGCCCGCAGCGCCCCCTCGTAGGCAGCCCTGTGAACTCGCGAAGCGGCCTCTGGAAAGGGACCGGACGCTGAAGCTAACCGGCTGCGCAGCTGCAGACACCCCGGAGGGTTATCAGATCACTCGGCCCGCGGACGAAGCGGCGCCCGACGCACTCCGACGAACGAGAGCGCTATTCCTGGCCGAGGCCTGTGTGAAGCGTGCTTGAAGCTGCGCCGTGCTGCGCGCCTGCTCGTGGCGCTGGAGCTGAGTCCACCTGGTGAACAGAGCGGGAAGGAGGGCCGCTCTCCGCAGGGCGCTTTTGTAGACAGCAAATGGGAGGACAGTCCCCACGGCCAGCGCCCGCCCCTCGTGTTCTTCCTGAGCCGTGTCCAGCGGGTGGCTCTGCCCTTCTCTCGGGGTGACGTAGGCCGGTGTGACGTGCCCATTCCAGAGGCTCGGGCTGTGCCCTGTAGAAGCCTGAGCTGGCCGGCCCGGCGTGGGGGGTGAGGTCGGAAGGGCAGCTCGCCGCGGGGGGTGGGGTTGCGTTGCTATGGCCGCAGTGCTGTCATCGGCTGTCACAGCCGAGGTGCATCCTGGAAAAGGTGGGAGGGGTACCGCGGGTTTAACACATTTCTTTCCCGAAACTTACATTTAAAATATGCTGCTTGCCTGGCCGGTGTGGCTCAGTTGGTTGAGCGTGGTCCCGAGCGCCCCAGGTTGCCAGTTCGATTCCCAGTCAGGACACCTGCCTGGTGTCGGATTGATCCCGGTAGAGGGCGAGCGGGAGGCAGCCGATCAATGCTACGCTCTCCCTTCCTCTCTCTCTCAAAATCAGTAAACAGTCAATCCATCAATAAAGCTATTTAAGGAAAGTAAAACGTAAGTCCCTTCAGTCTTTAAATACCACGGGCCTTGGTCATGGCAGTTGCCTGCCACAGAGTCCCTGTGAGATCAGCCCTGGGAAGGCAGACCGCTAACTTGTGGCTGCCCTGACCAGTTCTCTCTCCTACCCTGACCGCTAACTTGTGGCTGCCCTGACCAGTTCTCTCTCCTACCCTGACCGCTAACTTGTGGCTGCCCTGACCAGTTCTCTCTCCCTACCCTGACCGCTAACTTGTGGCTGCCCTGACCAGTTCTCTCTCCCTACCCTGACCGCTAACTTGTGGCTGCCCTGACCAGTTCTCTCTCCCTACCCTGACCGCTAACCTGTGGCTGCCCTGACCAGTTCTCTCTCCTACCCTGACTGCTAACTTGTGGCTGCCCTGACCAGTTCTCTCTCCTACCCTGACCGCTAACTTGTGGCTGCCCTGACCAGTTCTGTCTCCCTACCCTGACCGCTAACTTGTGGCTGCCCTGACCAGTTCTCTCTCCTACCCTGACCGCTAACTTGTGGCTGCCCTGACCAGTTCTCTCTCCTACCCTGACCGCTAACTTGTGGCTGCCCTGACCAGTTCTGTCTCCTACCCTGACCGCTAACTTGTGGCTGCCCTGACCAGTTCTGTCTCCTACCCTGACCGCTAACTTGTGGCTGCCCTGACCAGTTCTGTCTCTCTACCCGGCAGCGGGAGTCAAAAAGGGGTGTTGGTGGTGGATGGTGCCCGGGGTGTAGGCTGGTTTTTCTGGCTGCAGCAGTGGAAAGCAGTCCATTCTGCAGACTGACCTTGGAAACGTGTGGTCCTGGGTGTGGATTCTAGGGGAGGTCTGTTCATTTATTCAGCAGGTTTGGAGCCAAGTGGCAGTTGTTGGGGTCATAGCAGCAAATGTGACTGTCCTCAGGGACTTCACAGTCTAGTTTGTCTCATGCATTACAATCATTGTGTGTGTTTTTTGTATTTTTTTTTTAATATATCTTTATTGATCTCAGAGAGAGGAAGTGGGGGAGAGAGAGAGAAACAGATACATCAATGATGAGAGTCATTGATTGGCTGCCTCCTGCACGGCCCCACTGGAGATGGACCCGCAACCCGGGCACATGCCCTGACCGGGAATCAAACTGCAACCTCCTGGATCCTAGGTCGGTGCTCCACCGCTGAGCCACGCTGGACGGGCTTCATGTGGTTTTTTATTCCGTGAATTTGAACATTGACGGCTCTGCTAGAAAATGTGTAAGTAGGTAGTGCATGTGTGTATATGTCCATGTAGCATAATATTTCATTAAAAAACACAAAGCGATAGTTTATGCATTTAACTGGTACCTGTATATACAGCTAAACAAATTGAACCAGGTCTAGAAAAAGTCACGTGGCGCCGTTGTCCGTGGCTCCCTGTGGACAGGGCGGGAGGGCCAGGGCAGTGGAGAGTCGCAAGGAGCGCCTCCGGCTGCGGAGCCGCCTTCTCGTTTGCTCTCCGTGAGAGCCCGGGGTGTCTCATGGCGCGGGGCCGGGGTCGGGAAAGCGCCTGCACCCCCTCAGGAAGCGCGGGTCCTCGATGCACAAGCCTCACGGGACGAGACGCGAGGGAGGAGCCTCCCCGTGGGTCTCAGGCGTGTCGCGCAGGGAAAGCAGCACACTGTGACGCTGGGGCGGGGTGAACCAGCGCCCTGTGTTGGGTTGTCTAGTGTAACCGCCGTACCCCAAATTCAGTCCACCTGCGGTCAGCTGGGCGCCGGGCCACGGGTCTCCTTCCACGCGGTGTCCTCGTGGTGTCTCCTCCCCCAGGGCCTTCGCTTCGGTGGCTGCGGGGGCCGCCCTCTCCCGTGAAATCCGCTAGTCGGTCAGGTTGCCTCGGGCTCCGGGAAACGGAGTGTCCGCTCGCCTGGGCGTAAACTCCGCCTGGTAAGTTATCGGGGCTAAGTCCACAGGCAGAGCGGGCCCGGGGGGCTGTGGTGTCATCGAGGCCCCAGGGCCTCCCGGTCTTTCTGCTCTCCTATTCGCAGCGTCCCCATTGGCTTCACCCCAAATCCAGCTTCCCTCGAAGTTGGAAGGTGACCGCTGGTGGCAGTTTGGGCTTCTCCCTGCTTCCTTGTCACACTGTCAGGAGAGTGAGAAAGTCACACCATGAAACCTCCTTCCCTTTGGACCTATTAGGTCAGCAGCAGTGACAGCCACCTGGGAAAGCCACGTGCTCAGTGGCTCAGACCCACTTTCAGGGGTTGGGTCAACATCAACGAGTCAACCACAGCGCCCGTGAGGCCGCTGTCACTCACACACACTTGTCAAAGTCATTCCACCCAGATCAGACGCATAAATGTAAAACACAAAACTGGTAAAGCCAGGAAAGAAAATAAAGACACCTTTCTAGGAGACGGAGATGGAAGACCTCTGTGTGACAAAGGGCCCTGTGAACCAAGTTAAGAGACAGACTGGAAGGAGATAATTGGGGCACAGTTAATCCACGAAGCTGACGGCTCTGGGGGTGATCAATACGGGGAAAGGACAGCTCGAGGGGAAATATGGGCAAAGCATGTGACGGGCGGTTGATGGAATGTGAGTGCATCTTGCCAGCAAACATGAAAACATGGACAAGCTCACTGTTAATTTAGGAAATCCAGATTAAAACAAAATGTACGTTTTTACTCGTCACGTTGCCGAACATTGAAAAGTTTGGTAACACCCACCATTGGCAGGGTATTCGTAGGATAATGGAATTTTCAGAGTGCCGTTAATTGATGCATAAATTAATGCAGCCATTTCGGAGAGCAACCGGGTGACGCCTGTTACGATGATAAATCCCGGGTTCTCTAACCCTTGGTTCCTGAGAAGTAGCTGCCGTGAGCGAGGCCGCCCAGAGAGCGAGGTTTGTACTGGGGTCGCCCCGAAACCGTCCTGTGGCTGCATGTGTCCAGCACGCGGTCCTTGCAGAAGGACCGGTGTCCCTTTCCCCCAGCTTCCTAAGTCGTATCTTCTGTTTAAACAAAATCCACTCGCCGTCTCGCTGGATGCCTTTGTACATTAGAGCCTCCCCGAGTGGTGCCCACACGCAGGAGGGTGCGGATCACCACGCGAGTGTTTCTGGGTTCAGGGGCGCTGTGTGCTTCAAACCGGAGAGTTTTAGCTGCGCCCCCGTTGCTTGGGTGCCACCAAAAAGAAACGGAATCCGTAACGTGAAGCCAATGGGAGAGAGCACGACCCCTTCCCTCCCGCGGAGACCAGGACGCCGCCCCGGCGGGCGCCTGCGAACCGGGTGCTCGGTCAGAGCCGTACAGGGGCCCGGGGCTGGCACTTCTTTCCCAGCCGCCTGCGCCCGGAGTGATTCACGGAGACTGATTCCTAGAACATTCCGAGTCAATTAAGGTTTTAATCAGCAAAGCCGCAAACTTCTCGGGCTCATGGACTAATTTTACCGCCTCCCATCAAGGGGAACCTAGGCTGGGGAAAGAAAACAATCCAGGGCTGTGCTTATCTGCCCTGATTACTGGGTCGTCTGTCTGTCTCCTGCCCCAGCGGGAGGGCTCTCCTCCGGGGACCGCGGGCCCAGGGGCTGCTGGGCACAGGGCTCGCTGTGGCCACCGGCCTGCCTTCCTGCGCCGGACCTACCAGGAGTGAGGCTGACCCGGGTCCCGAGACTCCGGCTACCGGTGAAGCAGCAGCTGAAGCCGGGGCTCCCGGGTATTGTTTTGTGTAAACATTTTGAGAGCAATTTTCCAAAAAGCTCCTTGCGCGTGGCCGGGGGACTTCCCTGCACACATCTCGTTTGAATTTCTCCGTCAGCAGATCTTTCCACTTTGGCGTGATTAGGAGACCGGTTTCCTTTGTGTGACCAGCTCTCGGCCGCGGCTGCGGGTTAGAGGCGCACAGGGAGTTTGGGGAGGTCCCAGAGCCCACTCAGGCTGCACGGCAGAAAGTGGGGTGCAGCCGGCACCGGCAGGTCTCCAAGCCCCCAGGTGACCGCAGCCCGCAGCCGGGGTCAGTCTGTGTTGTTACGTGGTGACCATGTCGCTTTGGAATGCAGTGATTTTTGACGACGTATTTTCTTTCAGTCGAGGCTATGTGTTAAATGCATAACTAAAGGTATCTTTTGTAGCCTTGTCAGATTTTCTTTTCATATTTACAAGTTAGAAAGATCCGTACCTGAGCCACTGTGAAATGGGCGGGAGAGAGGGGAGTGAGCGAGCAGAGGACCGGGGTTGGTGGCCGTGAGGTCCTCTGCAGAGGGAGATGCCGCTGGCCGGCCAGAGAGAAGGGGGGACACTGTAGCACCTCCCTTTGGAGGGTGTCAAATGTGAAGGACATAAGACCACAGGCTCTGCACTTTGGCATACGGCACGGCCACTTACGCGGTCGGTCATTCCGTCTTCAGGAAGAAGTGATAGAGCTGCCGCCGGCTGGAAGCCAGGGGACTGTGCCCCTCAGTTCCTAACAAGTTGGTTTTATGGGATTTCTTCGGCCCAGACCACCTACCCCCGACCCTACCACTAACGCCTTTCCAGAAAGCACCTTCGGATGCCCAGGATGGGAAGCCCTGGTCGCTGCTAAGCAAACAGACCTTGAACGTGCATCTGACAGACAGACAGACAGCAGCTGCACACAGGTTCCCACGCCTGTCGGGGGGAAAGGGCGCCACCGCCACGGGCCAGGAGACAAGGGGAACGGGCGGCCTTGGCTGCGTTGTGTCCGTTGGTTTCTTAGATATTTGGGGGTGAACGGCTAGAGTCCTGATGGTTGGGAAGCCGGTTTCCTCATCGAGAGCAAACAAGCCAGAGGCTCCCTCGGGCCTCAGACCACTGGAAAGGCCGCCCGTTAACCCGGCGGATACGGGCGGACGCGTGTGCATTAGCTCCGCGGGAGGGACTGAGCGGCCACACTGCCCAGACCTGCTCCAGCTCTGGGGACTCGGGGGACACGGCTCTCACTCGGGGGTGGACCGATGCTGGCACATCAACAGCACCTACCTGCGGTCACCCCCCAGAGGGCCATGTGCTTCGAATGACGAAGGGGGCCCAGAGACCCGCACAAGGCTCAGGAAGGAAGGGGCTTTGTAGGGTTGGGAAGGAAGGCGGAGCGGCCTCATGGCAGCTGCCGGGGGCTGTGTGAGCGGAGCGCCGGGGACCCGCTCTCCGGGGCGACGCACACTCGCTGTTTCAGACGGTTCCAGGGGTCGCGGACGCCCCCACACCCTGCCCAGAAGCCGCGGACCATGGGTCCAGGAGAGGCTGAGCGTTGCCGTGGGGCGACAGTGGAGAAACTGTGACACGAAGGGGAAGGACGGACCGAAGGACTTTGGTTTCCAAGCCGGAGTGTGAATGGGAGGGACCCCGTTGCTCATGGGAGCTGGGTTGCCGAGAGCCGATGACCTCAGGGCCACAGTCCTCAGCTCAGTGGCCCTGATGTCACGATGTGGCCTTGGGTTCTCTGGAGGGATTCAGGGGAGAGGGATGGGGCCATCCCCTTGGTCCTGTCCCCCGGGAAATGACAACGGACAGGCTGGACACTGGGGTGCATAGTCCCGGCAGGTGTAGTGGGCTTGGGCCTCGCCCCCAGGGCTGATGGAAGAAACATATTTTTCAGGTAACAACATAAGACCTGAGGGAAATTAAGGTTCAGCTAACACAGAAAACGTGTGTTTTATTATTTTTATCATGTTACAAGCCTGTGAAATAATTGGCCGTGGCCAGTTAATCGGAGGGGGTGGGTTCAAACCCACTGCGCCCCTTCACACAGGAGTAGAATACGGTCTCCTACTGAACGCGTATTTCCCCGAGCGCATTACGGAGTCAGAATTCGATTATGTTGCTGTCAAGATATGTAAAAATGCAGCTGCCTTTGATGAAAACATTTTTAAAAACCTAAAACATGCGTTTTGATCTCTAGGTTGTCTTCCAGCTTTGAGCCGGTGGGTTTCTTTAAACCAGGGTTTTCCTTGAGAACACCAGCGCTTTCTTCCTCAGCCGTCTCCCACTCGCCGTGCGCGGTCCCCCTGCGCGGGTGCGTTCCCTTCCTCCATCCGTGGGGGGGAGAACTTTCCAGCAGATCGCACTCATCCTTCGCACGTTCCCAGCGACGGTCAGGGCTCGCAGATTACATAAAACCTCCCCTGAAACCCCTGTTTCATAACCAGAGCGTGATTTCGGTTTGAATGTTTAGCAGAATGTTAATCCTGGCGCATTCCGTGGCCAGGATGAAGGATTGCCCGAAATTGATGCGCCCGCCTTATAAATTGAAAGGAAATATAATCAAGTAGCCCGACATCACCTGCCAGGAACACGATCATTTATTGCTTATTAATGAACGATAAACAAACCTGCCACCAGTCATTGATTCTGAAAAATGCGCGGCTCGGTGGACTCCGGCAACGGGTGCCATCCGAGCAGGAGGATTTGTCTCTGGGAAACGCTGGGGTCATTAACCACCGCCCAGCGCCCCCTCGACGTAATGAGATTAAACTGTGCAGAGGAGCCAGGCTTTAGTAACGGAGAAATAGGGAAGCAGAGCCTCCTTGCAGAAGTTGGCTGCGCTGACCGGGCGACAGCTGGGTAAGGAGCGGGCTGTTTTTGCTGCAAATGTAATTTGCATTACTATTAGATAAAATAAAACATACGGACGTCTCCGCGCGGGGACGAAGTCAGGCTGCCGCGGCCAAGCCCTGCTCTCCCATCTGGGCTTCCCCGCCCGTGTCGGTAGCGCATTCTGCCGTGATACACAGGCGAGGCTCGCACCCTCGCCTCAGGCGGGAGCAGGAGTGTAAATCTCCGCTCTTCTGTTTCGTGTTTCTGCAGAAACGAGGGGCGCGTAAGTTCCCTGGGCCGCAGCGCACGGCGTCTTCTCCGTCACAGAAGTTAGTGCAAGAATTCTGTTCGCTGGCACACACAGCAGCGTGTTCAGCAGCTGCTGTTTACATGAAGGAGTTTCCCGTGGCACCATCCTCAGCACATCCTACATGCTTGTTCCCCTTGTTTTGTTTCTTTTTGCCCGAGATTCTGAAATGGTAGACGGTGTGCAGCGTCGTTGCTCTGTATAAGAAACGGAAGGGACTGCGTCGCCGTGTTGGAAGGCAGTAATAGGAAAGGGAAAGACAAAGCTGATTGACGCCCCTCACTCGGGAAAGACAAAGCTGATTGACGCCCCTCACGCGGGAAAGCAAAGCTGATTCTGGGGTTCTGGGCGGGGGTTCTGCTTGGCTGCAGGGCCTTGTCAGTCGAAGCTTCCTTCTGAAACGTAAGTGGACACTAACACAGTGCATTCGGGCACAGCTGTGCTCTCACTTCTCTAAGAGTTCCACCAGGGAGCAAGGCCCAGAGGGAGGTGGGGCGGCTGGCGCTCAGGTCCGCTCTAGCCTCCCGAAGTCCTGGCCCGTGGCCCCGATGCCCTGCCCGCTCTTGTCCATAACTATCCCTGCCGCCCACATACAGCACTCGGCTCCCACAGGGCAGCTATGTTTTCCTAGCAGATGAGAAAATGTAGGCATACCATTTTTAACTCTGAAATTTAAGACTGTGGGTTCCTTTTGTTACCACAGGATAGAAAATAAAATGCTGTTTAAATCACTTTATTCAAGAAAAATGCAATTCAATATTCATTGCTCCCCAAGTGTTACAACTGAAACACCCATGGACTTATTCCAGAGCATCCATCTCAGTGTGATGTTGGAGGTCCCTGTAAAATGAGCGCAATCATTGTCATCAAAAGCTAAAACGAGCAAAACAAGGAAAGGCGCTTAAAACGCACCGAGCCTTGGTCAGCATTCGGGGGAGTTTAGGTAATGCCGCCCAGTGCTTGCTTTCAGACTCCACAAGGATATTACCACCTGGGGGTCGGAGTGTCCAGGAGTCTCTGCTATTTTAAACTTAATTCTCTCATTCTATAAATTTATTCTAATATGTAATGTAATTGCCATTTCTCCTGATTTTACAGCTCCTTGCCTCCTTTAAGCCGAGGCAGCCTACCTTATGTGCCAATTTCCAGGGAAAGGCAATGGAGTAGGATAAGTGCTCGATAGCGTGTAACTGTCACATTGAATAAGTCGGACTTAGAAGGTCTAATATTTTTTAAATCAATAGCTTCTATTCTCTCTCACGGTCATTTCAAGACACTTTCCTTAGATTAGCCCTTCCCCGACCCCTTGGGGAAACCTCCAGCAGGTGCCAGTTACCTTTTTTTAAAAAAAAAAAAAGGAAGTAAACTTTTCATTTAAAATAAATTTATATGTTCAGAAGATTTGCATAATTAGGACAGAGAGTTTTGTATACCTTTCATCCAGTTTCCCATAACATTAATATAACCACAGCATATTTGTCAGAGCCGAGAAATCGCATCAGTGTGTTACCAGGAGCTGAAGCACAGAGTTCACTCTGATTTCTCCTGCATCTCCACTAAGCCCTCTTCTGTCGCGATGCATCCAGCCAGCATGTTGCATCTAGATGCCATGTCTCCGAGTCTTCTCCGGCCTGTAATAGTTTCTTACTCTCGTCTTGGTTTTCACGATCTTGACACTTTGGAAGGGTACTGGTCAGGTGTTTGTAGAGATTATTTGGTTGGTATTGAATCGAATTTGTAGATCAAATTGGAGAGAATTTTACGTCCTCAGGAGGTGGATCTTCCAGTCAATGAACATGGTATACCCTTCCATTTATATAGGCCTTTGGATTCTTTCCTTAGTATAGGGGTAGATTTTTGCATGCAGATTCTGCACAGGCTTTGTTAGGTTAATACCTATGTGTTTTATGTCTTTTTGTTTTGTTTTTGTATATATATTGACTTTTCATATATCGACCTGTATCCTGCCATCTTGCTAAGCTCATTTATTAGTTCTAGGAGCTTTTTCATAGATTACTTGAGGGTTACTACATAGAGAGTCTTTTCTTGCCTTGTCATATGAATTAGACCCAACAGGATGCTGACTGGGAGTGCTGAGAGAAGACTTTCTTCCTTGTTTCTGATTTTAAGAGGAAAGTCCTCAATTTTTCATTATTAAGGATGATGTTAGCCGTAGGTTTTTTGTGGATGTCCTGTATTTGGTTAAGAAAGTTACCTTCAGTTTATCATTTACTTTCATCATGAATGGATGCTCAGTTTTGTCAAATTCTTGTTCTGCATTGAGATCATCATGTGGTCTTACGTATCTAGTTTGTTAATATGGTGAATTATATTGATTTATTTAAAAATATTGAACCCACCTTTCAGTCCTTGGATAAACCCTATTTGACAATAATGTATTATTCTTTTGTATACCTTTATATATTTCTGGATTCATTTTGCTAATATTTTGTTGAAAGTGTTTACACCTATATTCATGAAGAGTATTCATCTGTAGTTTTATTTGCTTGTAATGTGTATTTAGTCTTGGCATTAGGGTAATACTGGCCTCATAAAAGGAATTGAGAAGAATTCCCTTTTCTTCTTTTTCCTATAAGAGATTGTATAGTATAGAGTTAGCATTTTTGCAAGATTTCACTAGGGACATTATCTGGTTCTGGAGTTTTGTCTTATTTTGTTTCATTTTATTTTTAAATATTTCAACTACAAATACAATTAAGTTAATAGATGTAAGACTATCTGGGTTATGTTTTTTTTTCTTGAGTGAATTTTGGTAGTTTGTTTCTTTCAAAGAATTAGTTCATGTCATCTAAGTTATCAAATTTATGGACATAGAATTGTTTGTGGTATTTCTTTTTTATCTTCTTAATGTGTATGGTATCAATAGTGACATCCCTTCTCTCATTCCAGTATTTGTAATGTGTCACTTCTCTCTTTTTTCTCAATCAACCTACCTAGAAGTTTATCACTTTTATTGATTTCAAACAAACAACCAGCCTTTAGTTTCATTGATTTTATACCTCTTTTCTGAAAACGTTTAACATGGCTGCTACGAGACTTTACAATATATATTTTTAAATAGTCTTAATTATACATTTTACTTTTAATCATGCAAGCAAACAATATTGTTGCCGTAGTAGCTTTAAACAGTCTAATATTTTAAGAAACTTAAAAATAAGAAAAAGGATTTTAATTTACCTTTGTTTATTCCATTGTTGATGCTCTTCACTTCTTTGTGTATATCTAAGTTTCTGACCTATACCATATTCTGCTGAAAAATTGTGTTTAATGTTTCTTGTAGAGTAGGTCTTCTGGCAATAAATTCCCTGAAGGTAGAGGTGTGTGTGTGTGAAAAAGTCTTCATTTCTCTTTCACTTTTGAAATTTTCACTGGGTGTAGAATTCAGTATTGATAGATTTTTCTTTCAACATTTGATGTCCTTCCATTGTCTTCTTGCTTGCATGGTTTCTGACAAGAACTTTGTTGTATTTCCTATCTTGCTCCTTTATAGGCAATGTAGATTTTTCCTCTGGTTTTCTTCAAGATTTTTTTCTTTGTCTTTAGTTTTCAGCAGTTTGAATATGATGTTTAGATGTGAGATTTTAAAAAAAAAACACTTGATGTTCTCTGAGTTTCTTGCATCTGTGGCCTGGTGTCTGTCCCTAATTTTGGAAGAATATTGGTCATTATTTCTTCAACCTTTCTTCTGTTTATTCTTTTTTCCCTTCTACTTGTAGAATTCCAATTATGTGTTTGTTAGACTGTTTGATAGTCTCCTGCAGTTCTTGAATGCTCGATTCTGTTTTATTCTCTTTTCTTGTTTGCTTGTTTATGTGTGTTTTGTGGGATTTTTGGTATTTCAGTTTGGGTGATTTCTGTTTATCTCTCTTCAAGTTCAGTAGTGTTTTCTTTCAATTGTACATATGATCCCATCAGAGGTAATCTTCATCTCAATACTGTTTTTCATTTCTTTTTTTTTTTTAATCCTCACTTAAGGATATTTTTTCCATTGTTTTTCAGAGAGAGTGGAAGGGAGAAAGACAGAGAGAGAGAAGCCTTGATGTGAGAGAGATACATCAATTGGTTGCCTCCCACACGAGCCCCAACCAGGGCCGGGGATCGAGCCTGTGACTGAATTACGTGCCCTTATCCGGAATTGAACCCAGGACCCTTTAGTCCAAGGGCCAGTGCTCTAGCCATTCAGCCAAACCAGCTAGGGCTGTGTTTTTTATTTCTATCATTTCCCTTTAATTCTTTCTTACAGTTTCCTATCTGTGTGGAATTACCTATCTGATCTTGTTTGTTATCTATCTTTTCCATTAGAGTGTTTAACATATTAAACATAGTTCATTTGCATTCCTTTTCTGAGAGGTCCAACATCCATATCATTTCTGAGTCTGCTTCTGATGATAGTTTTATCTCTTCATGGAGTGTGTATGTTTTGTTCTTTTGCTTTATGGTATGCCTCGTAATTTTTGTTGAAAGCAAGGTATGTCCTAGATGATAGATACTGAGGTAAATATTTTCTATGCTTGGAGGTAAGCATGCCTTTTCTTCTGCTAGGCCTTTAGTATGAGGGTTCGTGTTAATTTAATCAGGAATTGGGCTGGGCTTATAGTTTGCTATTGCTTTGGTTACCCCTATTCCACTGGAGGCTTCAAATATCCACTGTAGTGATATCTTGTGTTTATGATGTGGGATAATTTTCCAGAGGGTTCTTCTGCTCTGGAAGAACCTTGTCTACTTCCACTTGTCTTTGAGTCCCCCATCTTGTCTTTGGCTCTTCTCTCTGCGTTGCTCCCCAGACAGATTCTGTCTCTTGCAGCATCCTGAGCTGTGTTCCTCAGTTATTTTTTATCCCTGGGGTTCTGTGTGGGATGGAGTGCAGGGACAGAAGGAATTCTCTTACGTTCTGATTAAGCCTTACCCAGGCAGGCCCTGTAAACCTGGGGCTCGGGCTGTTCTCGCTCCTCCTCTCTGTATCATGCTGGCCTGGCATATATTCTGTCTCCCTTCCAGGGTATAGCCTCCCCAACCCTGCTCCTCTGCCCTACCTACCCTCCTAGGAATACTTAGTCGGATCCCACGGTGCTTTCATGCCACAGTTGTGTTGCTCTTTCTCCTGCATGTTGAGGCTTCTGCTCCTTAGGGGACTTAGGGGGGAAGGGTTATGGGCAGAATCTTGGTGGTGACTGCTCTTCCCCTCCCCACCGCAGCGGATTTCCACCAGCGCCTTAAGGCCATGGTTTTGCTTTCCCTACAGATGAAGGGTTTTTTCCTTTAGGGGATAAAAGAGGTGGTTCTGGGCAGAGTTTCAGCAGTAGCTGCTGTTCGCCCAAAGCAGCCAGCACCATGGTGGAGGAGGTTTCTTAGGGTCCCCACTGGTGGGGAGCTTTCTTAGGTTCCCCACTGACCTTCCCTATGAGCACCTGGTAGGTTTCTTTGAGAAAAACTCCACCAACCTTTGGCCCCTCTCATGTCCACTCCCCTAGGACAGTGCACACTCACACTGGCCCACACTTGACCTTAGGCAGTTCATTAAGACTTGTAGCTACTCTTTCTATGGGCTTTGACCCCAATCAGTTGGCTCCGGATAAGCCAATGCTCAGGCCCTGTTTTTCCTGGAAGTGCCTGTCTCTTTCTGCATTTTGGGTTAATTGTTTGGCCTGCAGCCTCGGGTCTCTGGCAGGTTCAAGGGAAGTCACCAGTTTGCACTTGTCCAATGTTTGGCTTGTTGTAACAGTGGGAGTGATGCTCTTTCCAGCTCTTTCCATGCTGGAGCTGAAACCAGATGTTCACTGTAATTAATTTCTGCTATTTACCTTTCAAGTCAATCTCAGAAAAACAAACAGTCCTTCGCTGACTTCCATACCCCAGATAATTCCCAGTTCAGAATTAAACTGTTTGGTAAAACATGGAGGCGAGGCTCTTGAAGCTCGTTGCCCCCTCCCCTTTCCGGCCTGCGTGAGCCGGCGCAGTGGGGGTGGGTTTGCCTGGGTCTCCTGCTTCCCCACCTCTGTTTCTGCTCTCCCCCAGCCATGGGTGTTCCTGAACCGTCGCAGTTTGGAGATTCAGGGACAGGAAGGAAGACTGGCTAGAGGTTGTGTGAGGCTGTAAAGAAAGGATGCGGGAACGTTCTTACCCGACTGGCTCTATCTTGAACTGGCCTGGGTGTTTAAAGGTGGCGTTCTCCTGTGAAAGCTCAAGACATTCCTTCTGGGGAGCCTCCGCCTACAGATCCCATAGTGTGGAAGCACGCATGTCCTCCGGCCGCAGGTCCTGGGGCCCCTTCCTTCACCCCTAGGTGTTAGGTGTTACACCTCCAGCTTCCTTCTACTCTCACGTTCCAGGCAGTTCTCTTGGGCAAGAACTAGCAAGCGCCAGGTGGGCTCTCCCGTGACCCATTGGCAACGTCCACCTCACAGCACTGTTGCCATAGGTGGGAGGACAGGGACATTCCAGGTGGCAGCTCCTGTGCTGCAGGCACTTAGCCTGTCTCTTGGCCCAGATTACTGCGGTGTGGGTCAGAACCAGTCCTGTTTCCTCCCAAACTGCCAGGGACACGTATCCACACTCTCCCCAGGTTCTCCTGGAGCCCCTTCCTGTGCCCTGAGGTGAGCGGGGGGAGGCAGGACTCCCAGCATCCTGACCAGGGACTCCAGCAGTTTCCTTTTCATCTCCATCTTTTTGTGTGTCTGTGCTATTTTCCCCGGTGTCCTTCAGGTAGGGAATTTTTGATCAGCTGAAAGCTGCGAAACGAGTCTTGACCCCGAGTGTTGCACGTCCTGTTTGGAGGATCTGCGCTGTGGAAGGTGGAGGAAATTGTTACGTTTCTTGGAATCTTAGTGGGAACTAAGACAGAAGGAATGCATCGGTAACATCCTCTCACCAGCACCTTTCCTATGCCAGCGAGCATCGGGCTTTTAGTAACTGGTTGCAGGACAGTCCTTCTCTGGTGTTATTTCTATAATTTTAAAATGTGAAAGCGGTCACATGGCCACAGAGGGTTCATAACATCCCCACATACTTTGAGACTGAGATACTGAAGATTACATTTCAGATTTTTGAAAGTCAAAATACAGTGCTATAGAGGATCTTCGGTCGCCAAAGGAAAGATTTGTTTTTTGGAGGAACACAGGCACTGACTGTTTTTTTTACTAGAGGCACTTTTAGTTGAGATAAGCGGCCATGCTTCCCGGTGGAGTCTTCCCAGCTGAGGTGGGGCCAGAGTGGAGCTGGGCTCGCCGAACCTTAGCGTGTCAGCTCAGCTCTGTCACGCCTGACTCAGTGCTCCTAAAATAATTTCCATGGAGTTGAAATATCTCTTAATATTGACGGGGATTTTCTTTTTCAATGGGTTCTACATTGTCCTCTTTGTAAAGCAAAGACTTGTTTGATGAGGTAAATAACCTCTCTCCCTCTGCCCTCGCCCATCGATCTCACATATAAATCTTAATTCCCAGACTCAGAGGCAATGTGTTCAGAGTTGAAAGGGCAGTTAAAGATCCAGCTTCAGAATCGGAGAGACCTGGATTTAAATTCCTGCCAGGAACAGACGCCCCATCGATCAGAAGGAGCTCCGCGATCAATCAGAATGAATGTTGGACTAATCAGAGTGGCCCCTCGACCTTTCGGAGAGCCCCTCACCCCAGGCTGTTCTGACCTCAAGCAGCTGACCCCGTCCCTCCCTCTGCTATCTGTGCACCGGGAGCCAGCCTCTCTGAGCCTGTTTCCTCCCTGTGTCCGGAGGAGAACAGCCTCCATCTGCCAGGGTTGTCAGGAGGATGACCAGGGTACAGTGGTCCTCGCACACAGTAGGCCCTCCGCAGAAGGCAGCGGCTCTCATGAGCCGGGTAGATGCCCGCATCTCGGAGGGAAGGAGCGCGTCCCTCAAGGTGCGTGCCTCCGCCGCCTCCGGGAATTCACAGCTTTGGGGCAGGGGGATTGATCAGAGATGCGACACATCTAATGGAGATATTTCTCGATTTTCCAGCTTAAAATTCTTAGGTGATTTCCCCCTTTTTAATTTCGGTTATAGAAGTATAAAAACAATTAGAGAATACAGAAAAAAGTGTGAACAAGACCTGCAAAGTCACCTGTAGTCCCTCATACGGTGCTAGCCACCGTCTGAAGTATGCCCTTCAACGCCCTCGCCTGAGGAAACACGCGGCTGTGCACAAGAATTAGGCGTAATGCTAAATACAACGCTGCGAAGCCTCCTTGTCACTTGATTTCTTATCACGAGCATGTTTCCGTGTCAGCGGGTGACCGTCATAGAAGGCCGCTCCCTGATTTTCCACATCAGCTGAACTTGGACTGATGTCCGTCGGTGGACATTTAGAGGACTTCCTGGGAGCTGCCTCGCACGTGTGTATTTTCATACGTACATGGCTGTCCTCTTAGCATTCAGTCCGAGAGTGGATTTGCTCTAGAGCCAGCGCATATTTTAGGTAATGAGACATTTTACCCAGTTCCCGGGGAGAGGCCGTGCTAAGCTGTACCCCCGTTAAAGCAGGGGTGACACCCACAGCTCCCCATTTAGGCGTTTTAGAACGAAGTCACAGATTTCCATGTTCTTTGATAGGCCAGAGCATTTTCTCCCTAAAATCTAATAGTACCTTCTTAAAATTCCTTCTTATTAAAGTTTTTAAAAACACTGTTGTTTAAAAAATAGAAGCTTTAAACAGCAAACGAGGTCCTTTTGTCACGGCCACTGTGAAAACTCGATCGGAATCAAAGCTGGGTGTTCAGTGCCACCTCGGCTGACGCCCTCCCCCTGCAGATGCGCAGCGAGGCCGAGGGCAGCGGCCCGGAGCGGGCACACGCCTCCCGCTGCCCGCCGCCCCTCCCGCACCCGCTCCCTGCGTCGGAACCGCCGCCACTTCTGTTCCTAGAGGAGCACTCTCTCCCCGCCGCGGGGCTACCCCGTGACATTTAGCTTTTTTAATGGAAGTGTCACACATAGAGTAAAGTATAGATACTTCAGCATATAAATTATCGCAAAGCAAACACACCTGTGTAGGTGCCACTCAGGTCAAGATAGAAAATAAAGCAACTTCTGTTGACAGTTTCTAATACAGGTGATCATAATTTAAAAATGTAAAATTGTCCTCCTGGCAAGTCCTCGGACTGCAGCTTTTACATCAGACGGTCAGTAACTTCTCTTTGGGAAAACACGCTCCTTGGTCTCCCCAGTCTGCTCTGCTCTGCTCTCCTTGGGGGCACTTACCCCTCAGCAGCCCGTGTGCAGTGACTTCCTAGCTTCAGATTATCCACGACGGCCCTGGGGACCCTTCTAAGGCTCTCACCGCCACAGTGGAACCAAAGCAGAAGCTGCACGGGAAAGCGTGGTGGCTGTGGAGCCCGTGGTGGGGAGCGCACGGTCGGAACCAGGTGGGCGCCGCGCCGGTGCTGCGGTTGGCACCGACCTGTGGTGCCCAGGTGCAGGTGGGGCCTCGGGGACAGACGGGCGCCCCGCTCTGCTCTGCTCTGCAGGGGAAGCTGACGGGCTTAGAAGGGCCCGTGAGGTGTTGTGGCACCGTGGCCAGCGGCCGAGGCCCCGGGACACAGAGTCCGAGGGTGGGAGGCCATAGCCCTCCTGGCCGGGACGCCCCCCTCCCCAGGTGCCAGGTGCACCTCAGAGCTGGGCGGAGAGGGTTCAAAGTCGGCCTCGCTGAGAGCTGGGGACGGACGCCCGGTGTAATGTCACTGCCCAGTCAGCAGCTTTTGCGTCATCTCTCCTCTGTGGCCAGTGTCCCGTTTTTTCCTCCTTTTGTCCCTGCCCACACCCTGCCCTGCCTGGAGGGCCTCCCTGCGGGGAGAAGGGTCCCAGCCCGGCCTGCGACGGAGCCGCACCCGGGACACGCGGTTCAAGCCTCGCACCGCGGGCGCAGTTAACCCTGGCGGCTGTCGCCGAGCCGGCGCATGCCAATGCCGTATCCGCCGCGGCAGCCAGCGTGTGCTACATGCCCGGCTTTTTTTCCTGCACAATTTTAATCACTTGAGATAAAGAGCCAGGAGAGAGAGATCAAGGCAGTATTAATCCTCCTGATGGCTTTATAATTTCCCTCCATTCTGCTGCTGGTAATCAAGAGAAATCGTGCCGCCTCGATCCTGGACGCAGGGTCAGGCATCTCCGTCCCCTCTGACGGGAAGGGTGTCATTACGGGGACGTCTGATGAGCCGACACTCGATGCGCCCACGGGAGAGGACTGGGCAAGCCTCAGTTTCTGGCAAAAAAAAACTCACCCGATTTTTAAATATTAGCTCTCTTAGAAATAGATTCCTCACAGCAGGTCGGGGCTGCAGACCACTCCATGTGGCACTCGGAGACGGAATCGAGGATCGAGCCGCAGCCGCCGGCCAGCGGTGCGGGGCCCCGACCCTGCCTGTGATTAGCAGGGGGGCCGCCGTGCACAGACGAGTGGTGACATTTTAAAACAAGGCCTGGTTTCTGTAAGAACATGCAGACAGGTGAGAACCAAAAATCCTCCGAGCGCAGGAGCACCTGAGCTAGATCCCAGACGGCAGCTCTGCGCTCCTCCCACCCACTCCTGCTCTTGGTTTTCCCCAGAACGTTCGTTGGTGGAGGAAAGGGAGCTGACGTGGCCTAGACAGGGACACACTCCAGGGGCGTCGGGAGCCGCACCCACCCCCGAGAGGCTCTGAACCGCACGTGGGCAAGGGCCAGGCGGGACTCGCCAGAAACCGCGTGCCTCAGGCCCTTTATCCTGGGGAGGAAGAGGCTGAGGAGGCTTCAGACACACAGGTTCACTGAGATGGTCAGAGGTGAAGGGACCCAGCCGGCCATTCACTGGGAGAACAAAGGAAGAGAGCCCGTCCCCGGAGACAGATCACAGGGACTGCGTCGTGGGGGGGATTCTGACATGAGCCTGCACGCGGAGTGGTCACTGTAAATGGTTTATTTACGTGCCTTTAAACTGTGGCGGGTTTGCTGTCTCCTGAGTGGTCCTTGGCGCTTTCCCTTTGCACAAAGGGGTGAGTGTGGGAGCCTGGCGCTTGTGTCCGAATTGCAGGCAGACCCCCCAGGCGCCCTGCCGCTCCTGGGACGCTGCAAGCAGGCTGACCTTGGGAAGCTGAAAGTGAAGGTCATGGCCAGCGGGAACCAACTCTTTCCCTTGCAGGCACCTTCTCTCAGGCCGTGATCATCTCCTCCCCTTTTAATCTGACCCCAGACTCTGATCCTGTCCTTGAATTTGAGCTCGGACTTGGTGGATACCTCCTCTGGATTCCACCCTTTTAGAATCTGTGATTACCTGACCCGACCAGGAGAGAAATTCACCCGCACTGTCCCTGAGAAGAGTGGACATGGAGCCAGTGTAGCATGTAAATAGCATTGCAGGGCCATGTTTGGACTCCTTGCATGGACTACTTTTTTTAAAAAATGTGTTTTTATTGATTTCAGGGAGAGGGAGAGAGAGATAGAAGCATCAATGGTGAGAGAGCCATTGATCGGCTGCCTCCTGCACGCCCCCACTGGGGATCGGGCCCGTAACCCAGGCATGTGCCCTGACTGGGATTCGAACCGGTGACCTCCTGGTTCATAGGTCAACATTCAACCACTGAGCCATGCCGGCCAGGTGAGAACCAGCTACTTTTGTGGACGCAGATTCACGGGTGTCCCTGTTTACAAATGAACCTTGTTTTTTTTAAAGCAGCCTCGGAAGCACTGTGTTGGCCCTTCGTTTGAGCAGTTGAAATGAATGAGGGTGGTTGGTTTAGTTCTGTAATTCAGGCTCCCTCCGCCTGCTCTGAGGTTCTGCACTGGGTGGTGCAGACCACACTCGAGCCCCGCAGGCCTAGGAGGCGCCTCTGGCTCTCGTCCCTCCAGTGTAATCTCAGTAATAGAGCATTTGCCCCATTTCCATGCATCAGCCCAAGTGCTGGCTACACGGGCCACGAGGGCCACGCAGACACGATCCCCATAGGAATGTGGGATGTAGGAGCCACCACAGAGTTGCTGCGTGACTGATGGAGCCAGAGCTCCTCCCACGGGGCTCCACAGAGCCTGGGGCCCCGCCAGGTGTGGGGAGGTCCCCAACGGTGCGGCAGATCCTGGTGGCCAGTGGGTAGGGCTCCAGGAACGCCCCCCGCCCCACGTACTTCATCCAGCTCAGCCCCTACTTTTCTCTGCTTTCTACATCGAGGTTCTTCCTAAGATTCCTTTGGGATTCGGAGAGAAGGAGACTGATGTCCGTGATGAGAGCCTGAAGGAGAGGGTGTGTCTGAGACGGGGTCGGGGCAGACTGTGAGGGCCCCAGATCACGAAGGCCTTTCGTCGCCCTCTGAGAAATGCAGGCTCTTACCGTGAGGCAGAGCCAGACGCCCGAGAGCTGCTCCCCAGCCCTTGCTCCCCGTGTGTCCGGCTGCTCACTGCCTCGGGTCCCGCCTCCCGCCCTCCTCTGTGTCCACTGCTGGGCTCTGGTCATCACCGTGGGATGTCCCCACTGCTCCTCCGTCTCCAGCCTCTTCCCTTTACTCAGCCTCCACATGTCTCAAAAATCCCACCTCTCAAGCACAGACATGACCCAGTCACCACCGTAACAGATACCGTCCAGCTGTTCCCCTCGCAGCACAGTCCAGCCCTGTCCCTGAGGGCGCAGGCACCTGAATTCCTGCCCCCAGTGTGTAAGCCGTGTCCGGTGGATTTGAACCGAACCCGCTGGGCGTCTTCCTCGTGTGGAGCTGCTGATGGATGCCACCGTGCGGCAGCTGGCCTGCGGGCTCAGGCCTGCTCTGACTCCTCACCACACCCCGGGTGGCAGGAGAGGTTGACGCCGTGCCCTGGAGCAGGAACCTGGTCTCAGACTCTGCACCTTCCTGACCTCCTCATTGTCATTTCACGTCCTTTCAACAGCAATCCGTGAGCACCTGTTACATGCAGGCCCGAGTGGGAGTCCCCGTGTGCGGACTGGCTGGTGCTGGGCCCAGCTCCCCAGCACAGAGACTCGGGGCCCTGACCACGCGGGCTGGGCTGGAAGGCACTCCTCACACACGACACGCGTCCTCATTCCAGAGAGCAGCGCAGGCCGCTGATGACTGGTGTTGGTGACACAGCTTCTTAGGTGTGTGTCAGGAGCGAGAACCCACCCGGCTCCCCGGTCTCCAGTCCCCAGGTCTGGCACCCGGCCTGCACCCAGCCTATGGGTGGCATTTGGGTGCCGGTTTCTCTCCTGGCTGGTGGCTGCCTTGGCGTCCACTGTCACGGTTCTTAATGAATGGGATGGATGCTGCTTAATTATTTGGTTAATTCCCAGCCTGCTTCATTTCCCGCCGTCCCCAGTGCCAGCCCTCAATACTGCAGAGCTGCGCCGAGCCTTCCTCTCTGCTTCCTCCTGTGGTCACTGTAAATAACCATGAGAGTAGTAAGTGCCAGCCTCTGCCCAGCGCTCCCTGGACGCACGGCCCGCGACTCTGCGCCTCCCTGCCTATTTTTTCGTCCTGATTCTCCCATTTCCACCCCAGTCGAGTCAAGACAAGGATGTCAGTGCAGGTGGCTTATTGAGGAGGCCGTCGTAGGGCAGGCACACACGTGACAGGGAAGGGAAGGCAGCCAGTCAGAGGTTATAATCAGGCAGAGAGCTGCGTGACCAGAGCGTAGTCCCTCGGGACCTGTGCCCGGTGCACACATGGACCTCGTGGTGAGGGAGGCAGCTATACGCCAGGCAGCCAGTCCCCCCGTGGGCCTGGCCACTCTGGGTGAGGGCAGAGCAGTCTGTGCTCCCAGGGAGAGCTGGCAGGTGACACCGTCCAGACTCTGGCCCGGGGAGGGTGGCCACGCGCACTGCGTGGTGAGCCTGGAGGGCCCGGGCAGCCCCCACGCCTTTGCGCAGGAGCTCACCATGCTGCTCCCACTGGACACATAACGAAGCTGAGGTTAGAGGCCTCTCGTGCTTCGGGTAACACCTGTGAGTCACCTGTGCTCTCTCTTCTGCGGAAACTCCTCTCCCCTCCAGCCCAGGTGCCTGACTTGCAGTTCAGCTCGGCAGTTGCTTGGTGAGCCTGGCCCCTGCCTCAGCCTAGGTTGGGTGTCGCTCCACCAGGCCTCTCCCAGGAGGTGGCTCTGGAGGCACCCAGCCCACCTGCTTGCAGGAGGGAGGCTGTTCCTGCCCCTCTGAGGGAGCCGGCAAGGCCTGATGCATGTTTAACCCAGACTTTAGTAATAAGTGCCCTAGGTCCTGCTGCTGTTATAACAACCCATAGTCTCAGGGTTTTAACACAACACGGGGTCTGTTTCTCAGCCACACAGAGTCCACAGAGGGCCACGTGGTGACTCGGGTCCAGTGGCTCCGGTCTGGTGGCTCCTCTATTCCTGGCTCATCAGTAGCTTTGAAGGTCACAGGACTGACAGGGCTGTGCTTGGGCTTTTCTCTAAGTCACTCCCAAAGTGACAATGGCATTTCCATATTATTAGCCAAAACTCCTCACATGGCCCCAGTTAATGACGAAATGGCTCAGAAGTGCAGCCTCTGGGTGCCCCCAGGGCAGGGAGGGGCTGCCGGGACCCGAGTGTCAGAAGTGCCTCCCCGTGGAAGGGCTGTGGTAATGAAGCAATCAGGATGGGCCCACCCAGGGCACACCCAGGGGCTCCCAGAGGCTGGAGGATTCTGCCTCAGGCTGTAAATGTCAGCAGCTCATTAATTCAGTTCATCAGAAACGCTCAGAGCCAAGGTTGTTCTTGCTAATAAGATAGGTCTGCGTGGTAATTTAACAAATAAAAAAAGCCTGCTGTCATTTCCCCCGGGTCCCGGTGACCCCGTAGCAGACGAGTGGTCTCCGTCTCATCAACGCATTGGGTGCAGCGCCTCTTTCTTCCCTGTCCCTCCACGTTACAGTCGAGGATTAATCTTGCCGGCGTGAAATATCATCATGCGGGTAACAGCCAGCCATCGCCTCACCTATACAACTAGAAACTGCACCCTAATTTATTCTAATGAACCTTTTCCTGCCGGCAGCTGAGGTGAGGTCTGCCGGGCTCCCATCCTGCAAATTGTCACAGTCACTTGGTGCCTTCTTTCTTTTCTCTGTCATTGTTTTATAAGAGAAAGAGACATTTATGGCGTTCTCGCCACCTTACCACTAAAGATGTACAAATGCGTTCTGCGTGGTGCTTTTTAAAAAATGTGATTCCACCAAGAGGAGACCAGCAGCCGCAGGGAGGCGCCGGCTGAGTTCCAGCAAAGGAAGGGCCGGGGCTCGGCCTCCTCCGTCATCGGCACGATGCCCACCTGCCACCGGCTGGCAGAGACCCCGCTCAGGAGACCCCGGGTTGTCCTCACTCGGCCCTCTGGGGACACCTGGGGCAATAATCCTTGTTCCAGCGAGAACAGAGAACAACTCGTCACTTGATCTGATGCTGTTCCCGGGACCTCCCACTCTGCTGCCGGGTCTCCGCCTCGGGGACGGGGCTGGTGCGCGTTGGCCCTGGCAGGGCGGCGGGATGTGCCGAGGCTTTAGAGGACCCAAGAGGAAGCGTGTCCAATCCGTCAGTGATGATGCCCTGACGGCCACTCCCGTGTTTGGGGCTCACAGGATAACCTTGGGTAGTGGCATCCCCGTGTGTCACCCCAAAACCACAGAGCCGCCATCACGGCAAAGGGACTGTGATACACTGTGAACAAACCGGGCCGAGGAGCCCGGGGCAGGTCCGCTGTGGGCTGGTCAGGCCTCTGGAAACGCAGATTCGTTCTGCACCGTGGGGAGGCGCAGGCAGGCCCCGGAGGGGGGCTCCCTGCCGTGAGGAGCCTGGTGATGCGGTTTCCGTGCGGAGCTGGCGAGGTTTCCACGCCTTTTGACTCTTCCTCTCCTATTCTGTATGATGAACACTGGTCACTTCAATTTTTTTTTAAATATGTCTTGATTGATTTCAGAGAGAGGAGGGGAGAGGGGGAGAGAAAGAAACATTGGTGATGAGAGTCATTGATCGGCTGCCTCCTGCACGCCCCTGACTGGGGATCGAACTGCGAGCCCCTGGATCCTAGGTCGATGCTCAGCCGCTGAGCCACGCCAGCCAGGCTTCAGTGTTTTTATTTTAGCTAAAAATGAGTCTATGAGCACTTATGAAAATTGCAAGAACTTTAAAAAGAAACTATAAAATTTAATTTTAAGTGGAGATGTTTGAATAATGTATGTTTGTTGCTATTAATTTTTGATGAGACGTATTGATACCCCTGAAGGATCCTGGCAAAGTCATCCAGAGCCTGTGTTCTCCAGGACCTGAGATTCTAAACACCCACCAGCCACTCAGCTCTGAGCAGAACGGCAAGAGTGACGTCTAATCAGTGCCTCCCGGGCCCGGCCAAGTGACGGGATCCTTGACAACATGAGTATCTAATTGAATTCCCGCAGACTTCCCAGTCCTGAGGCCAGTGCCTGTGTCGGAGCGCTCACCAGGCGGAGCTGGGGAGACCCACAGGTGGCGAGTCTGCCTGTCCCGGGCACCCAGGACTCAGGCCTCCACCCCAGTCTCCCAGGACACTGGGTGGGCGCCCCAAAGACAGAGGGGAGGTTGGGTTCCTTTACGGCAGCGGCAGCTGCTTTAGAACACGCTTGGTCGTGTCCACGCTGTTCCTGCCAGGAGACGGGGACTGTGCCTGCTGACTGGCCGGCCAACCTCTTGTCGGCTTTGTGAACTACTGAGACCCTCCCAGGAGACCCCCACATCCCCTCTGTGCTTTTGCATAAATTAGCCGAGTTAGTTTCTGTCGTCGATAACCCAGACCCCTGACTGAGGGAGCCGTTGGTTTGGTTTGATGTTTCCTGAGAGCTCAAAGCAGGAAGAGGCTCGGGGGTGGCCTGACCCTCACTGTGAGGTGGCTCCTGCACGTGCCCCGGCTCCCAGTCCTGCAGAGTGGCAGCTGAGCCGGGCCTGGAGGGGTCTGCGCCCAGATCCAGCGTCTGTTTGCTTGTGGTGATCCTAGTCAGGAAGCAGGATCACCACGGGTCTGCGCCATTCGCGTGGCGGCCACTGATCATGTCCCGTGGCTCACCCACCGTCCTGTGTGGCAGCCACTGATCATGTCCCGTGGCTCATCCCAGCTGGCGTGGGCTGTGTCTGTCAGATCCCGTCAGGTTCTGAAGACGATACTATCTCACGTTTATGTTGCTGTGTTGGTCACGTGTTGAAATGATAATTTACGTATATTGATGAGGTTGAATGTGTTTTTAAACTTGTTTTCACCTTTTCGTTTGCTTTTCATTGAGGCGACTAGAAGATGTAAAGTTACCTGTGTAACTCGGCCTGTGTTTGTGTTGGACAGAGCGCTGGGTAGTCATGAGAGAAGGTGACGCTGAGGCTCTGTGGGTGGCGCCGGGTCTGTGGTTGTCACACTTGAGTGTTGTATTCGTCCCTTTTTGCTGTCGGGACAACTCTTCTGCAGGCATCAGGGGCTCACAGCAACATCTGCTGCTCACTGTGGGTCCCAGGTCAGCTGTGGCTCTGGGGCGTGGCCAGGCGTGGCTGTCCTTCTGGGACCCAGGCCCTGGTGGAGCAGCCACTGTCTGGCCTGTTCTCATTGTAGGGGCTCAGGGGCTGGGCAACACAGGGTGTCCCCTAGAGCCCCTGCTGGGAATCGTCACAGGGCCACCTCCTCTCCTAGTCCCGGCCTCACAGCAGGACCCTGGCCCGGGTCTGGAGCAGACGTGGCATGATGTCTGGGGGCAAACACGGCAAGAGCAGGGCGTAGGGAGCGGGGGGTGGGAACTCGGAGTACAGCCTGCCCCACGCTGTGCTCTTGCACACACTCTCCTCCCACCCGCAGAGTGCACCCGTCCACAGTCTCAAAGAGTGCGACAGGCTCGAGTCCAGGCTGCCCAGATCCACGTCCTGTCCAGATCCCACGCCCTGACCCAGGGCTTCAGGACCCACATGGCAAGTGAAGCCTCTCCCTCCCCCTGACATTCGGTGGTGGAGCGAAGATGGGGCGGGCTCGGTGACATACCCCTTTGGAGAGAGGAAGGTGGAGCCTTTCCCAGGCCAGGTCAGTCCTGATGTCTGCTGGGCAGCATATTCTGAGGCCCCGGGGCTGGGAGTGGGGACTGTGCCTCGATTAGCCCCTGCCGTGCTCCCTGGGAGACCTCCCTTGTCCTGCGGGGCTCTGACGGCCCTCCCAAGCCCCACCCGTCTCTCATCCTCCCGGTGGATGGCGCCAGAGGATGTGCTGTCCTTCCCTCCTCCGGGGGCGAGCGCATTCTTAGCCCGAGTCCTACAGAGAAAAGGTGGAAGCCAGGGAGCCTGTACCGCTCCGTCTCCCGGCCCAGCTTCTGCCCGAGTCAGCGTTTCCCGCAGTGACTGATGACCACCAGCTCTCTGTGGCCTCCAGCAACCAGCATTTATTTCTCACTTAGGAGCCCTGTGGTCGGCTGCGGCTCCGCTGAGCCCGGCCATGCTCCCCTGCTTCTCGCACCGACGAGGCCGAGCGAGCAGCCGCCACCTGGGCTGCACTGTCCCCTGCGCAGGGCGGGAGCTCAGAGGGCAGGTGGGACCCCACACCGCGTCCTAAGGCCTCTGCTCCGGCTGGCACGCTGTCCCCTCCCACAGTTACATGGCAAGTCCAGAGTGAGCAGGAGGGACGTGTCCTCACCCTCTGGGAAGTCATGATAGGGACAGGGTGGTAGCAAGTAATGTTGAGCAGCGACAGTCTCCACAGCTGGTCCCCATTGAGAGGCCTGTGGTGAGCCGTCGAGAACAGCCCTGCTGCGTGTTCACCGGGGCAGCAGCAGAGGCTCGACGTAGCCACGGACCAGAGGCCTCCAGGGGTCACCCAGCTGTGGGGTCATCCAGCTGTGCCTCAGCTCAGGGGGGCAGAGGGTGCCTTGTGGGGAGGTGTGAGACCCAGGTCCTGACCTGCTCGGCCAGCAGGTGTGAGGCCCGGCCAGGTCCTGACCCGCTCTGCCAGCAGGTGAGACCCGGCCAGGTCCTGACCTGCTCGGCCACCAGGTGTGAGGCCCGGCCAGGTCCTGACCCGCTCAGCCACCAGGCGTGAGGCCCGGCCAGGTCCTGACCCGCTCTGCCAGCAGGTGAGACCCGGCCAGGTCCTGACCTGCTCGGCCACCAGGTGTGAGGCCCGGCCAGGTCCTGACCCGCTCTGCCAGCAGGTGAGACCCGGCCAGGTCCTGACCTGCTCGGCCACCAGGTGTGAGGCCCGGCCAGGTCCTGACCCACTCGGCCACCAGGTGTGAGGCCCGGCCAGGTCCTGACCCGCTCTGCCAGCAGGTGAGACCCGGCCAGGTCCTGACCTGCTCGGCCACCAGGTGTGAGGCCCGGCCAGGTCCTGACCCGCTCAGCCACCAGGTGTGAGGCCCGGCCAGGTCCTGACCTGCTCGGCCACCAGGTGTGAGGCCCGGCCAGGTCCTGACCCACTCAGCCACCACCTCCATGGGTCCCTTAGACCAGCAGCTCGCCCTGTGCGTCCCGGGTCCCTCTGCATGTTGGATTAGATGGTGCCTTGGGCTGATTTTGAGGACAAACCGCTTCCTGAGGCAGAAACACACTACATTCCTAGGAGCCTCGCTGTGGTAGGAAGAGCGGGGTTTGGGAATCGGGCTGATGTGAGTTCCAATCCCATCCTTCCACTGACCAGACATGGGACGTCGGCCGTCTTAACTCCTGTTTCCTTCACTGTGAAGTGAGCGTGATAGCACCGAGCTGAGCTCATAGGACTGGGGTTGGGATCATTACTTTTTGCGGTTCCTGTCGTGGGAAGTTCTTTAAGTTGAGTCACAGTCTGACACCCTTGTCCAGGGGCAGCCAAGCAAGTGGCCAGGAGCTGGGTGCAGATTGCCGGGTCCGCGCAGCTCCGCCAGCCGGGCAGGTGGCCGCGGGGACGCCCGGCGCCTCCTGGTGCGGGTGTCCCTGAGCGAGCCGCTGAGAACACCCGCTCCCCAGCCCAGTGTGAGATCAGGGAGCCCTGCCTGCGGAGGCTGGGCCGGTGCTGCGCTGCCCTGAGCACGGCACACAGCGCTCTCGGGGCCCCTGAGCCTGGCTCTGTTCCGTCGCGGCCTCCCGTCTCTCCCTGGGCCACACCCTCCATGCCCTCCGCTTCCCGAGACACCAGGTTTGCTGTGCTCGGCTCCTGCCTGGGCTCCTCTTGGAGTCGGCCTCAGCAGCTGGTAAAGAGGCACAGGGACGGCGAGTGTACCAGAGTCAGAGCTCATGGTCACAGCGGCGACCGCTGGAGGCCTCGAGCCGTCCACTTAAGAAATGGTCACTTATTTCTTTACTTCTGCTTAAAGTAGGGATTGATCCGCTCGGCATTTCATCCTGTGCAGCAGATCAACGAGGATGTGTTCTTTTCAATTTATCTCTTTATTTAATCATGAAAACACATAGTTAATCTTGCACAAGGCATGCCACAGAAAATAAGCATATTTCAACTAAGGCGTTTTTAAAAGTGACTACTAACCCCTTAGCTATCAAGCAGCGTAGGAGCGTTCGGAGTGAACGTAGCCACGTCCCTCGGGACCTGTGTAAACCCGGTTGCCTTGGGGAGCTTGGTCTCCCCTGGAGTCCGAGGCCCCACAAGCAGGGGCGTCTGGGCGAGGTTCTCTGAGCACTGGTGTCATGCTGCTGAGGACATGGGCCCTTGGCACATGCCCTGAGCTGTCCTTTCTGAATGGCCCGTGTCGCAGCTGGCACATCCCTGCCAGGATGCCTAAGACAGGAGGATAAACCCGGGAGAAGACACGGAGTTCCTGCAGCAGCGCCGCTGGGGGCTCCCCGTCTAAACACGGCCCGGAGCCTCCCTAGTCCTCCCGCAGAGCCTCTCTCGCTCCTGTCACGGGACTTGGACCAGTTCTAGAAAATATGTGTCATAAATAACCTTCTGAGCGTTTTAATACACTGCCGATGGTATTAAAAGTCAAAGCTTTCACAAAATGTAATTTACTTCTCCCTGTAACTTACATCAGGAGCTGTTTAAAAACGTGCGCGGCTCCCGCCACCTCGACAGCCTCCCCTTTAGCGTCGGGGCCTGGGGGCTGCACACCCGCGCCCAGAGGCCCGCGGGCTCCAGGTGAAGCCGTGGGACCCAGTCTGTCCCTACACCTCTGGACGGACATTGGTGCCGGGCCCGGGGCCCAGTGACTGAGGAGCCCTGAGCCTTGGTGTGCAGCCCGTGGGGCTCCAGCGTCCCCACCGCAGGCTGCTCCGTGCGGCTGGGCCGCCAGGGCATCGGTGAGCGCAGGTGGGCCTGCAGCCCAGGGCAGGCGCTGTCGTCTCTGGGTCACCCACTCATTATGGGCGCGTCTTGTCTGTCCCTGAGAGCTCTGTCGCTTTTTCTTAGGATGTGGTCGACGTTCCTGTGACAGGACAAGGAGAGCAGCTCAGAATATCCTCCAGGTTTGAGGGAAGCGGTTTCGTTGCAGAGACGAGCCCGGCTGGTTTGCTCAGTGGGTAGAGCGTCGGCCCTCGGCTGAAGCGTCTCTGATTCGGTTCCAACCTCAGTTGCGGCTCCATCCCCGGCCCGATCCCCCGCTCCCGTAGGGGCTCTTGCAGGGAGGCAACCTATGGGCGACACTGAAGGCTCTGCCGGGCACAGCCCCTGGACACTCTCAGCCTGATGTGGTCCTGTCACGAGGTCTGGCCGGAGAGGATTCGGGGGGTCTGCCGAGTGAGTGGGACTTCAGGAGGGCGTTCTGCTGAGGGTGAAAGAGAAACTCGGGGCGAACCCCGCTTTGCCATTCGCCTTTCCTCCTGCCTGAACGCGGGTGCAGAGCCTGAGACGGCAGGGCCGTCCCGGGGCGTGAGGCAGCGAGCAGGGGGGCGAGCGCCAGCACCGTGCCCCTCACCACGAACCCACACACCCCCCCCCGCGCCCCCTTCGGGTTTGAAGTTGTACCAAGTGGTCCTAGGTCACTGGCGTGAGGCCTTCGTTTCCAACACAAGCGCGAGGCTGTGAATACCTCTCTGAGCCCCGATTTAGGTGCGTCCCAAATCCTGGCAGGTCGGGTTTCCTCTGGTCCATAAAATAGTTCCTGATACGCTTTGTAATTCCTCCCCGGGCCCGTGGCGTGCGTTGTTAAATTCCAGCTGCCTGGGGATCTTCCAGATATCGTTGTTATTGACTCCTGATTTAATTTTGTTGTGGTCAGAGAACATACTTTGCATGATTTCAATCCTTTTAAACTTATTGAGATTTGTTTTATGACCCAGAATATCTTGGCAAATGTTCTGTGTGCACTTAGAGAGAATTCTAATCTTCCCGTCGTTGGGTGAAGTGGTCTATAAATATCAATTAGGTCGAGTTGGTTGTAATACTGTTCAAATCTTCTATCTCGTGACGGATTCTAAGTTTTCTTTTAAAGAGATGTTTTAAATGAGGAACAAGCCCCCGGTATTTCCTCACATGGGTCCCCCGTTGGGTGCTCTTTATTCCCCGGGGCACCCAGCCTTCTGCCTGGCACCCGTTCCTTCCTGCCGAGGGCGTTGTCCTAACATCCCTGGGAGAGCTGGTCCGCCCGGTGCCCGGCGTGGGGGGCACAGACCCTCCCCGCTGGGCTCTTGGGGCTGCACTGCCTGCTTCACCCCCCGCGCCTCCCCCCAGCCTTGGTGCTTCTCACACAGCCCACGGGTGCCCGCGTCTGCGCGGCGGGAGGCGGGGTGCCCTTCAGATCCGGGCTCTGCGCACCAGCCTCCTGTCCTTGGTCTCCCCAGGCTCAGAGGCCCAGTGGGATCTGCGGGTTCCCTCGCCCTGGGCGGGAAGCTCTTGGAAGCAGTGAGCCAGGACGCCCAGTGTTTGTCCCACCCAGGGGCCAGTGTCCCGCGCGGCCGGTGGCCTGTGTCTGAAATCATCGTTTCATACGTTTTGTCTGGCTTCCTGGCCGTGTGAGGTGGGGAAATAAATCCAATGCTTCTCGCTCTTTCATGGCTGACAGCAAAAGTCCCCTCCGTCTATAAATAAAATTGTGATTGTATTAAAATGACATAAAGTTGACTGTCCGAACACTTTACACGTGCAGCCCAGTAGCTCCGAGACACTGCGGCTGTGCAGCCGCCACCTCCGACCTGGGCCGTGTCCCTGCCCCGCCCTCTCCTCTCCTGTCCCCGTCAGCTCTCAGCCCGTTCCTGTCCCCTCGCCTCCCTCCGCGTCCGGACGGTGCGCTCACTACGTGAAGCCACCGCGTGGGCACGAAGACCAGTCCCCATGGGGGGTACAGTGTGACCATCAGCGACTGTTACGTGGGCTGACGTCGCCCACACGAGGCGAGAAGCACAGGCCCGTTTGTTCCGGCTTCGTGGAGGGCGGACAGCCGACCTGCGCCCTGAGAGCGGGCGCACGCAGCCCGCCGCGGTGGAAGGTTCCGGAATCTAGGCCAAAGACAAGGCGTGAGCGAGACGCAGACGGGGAAATCCTTCACCTCCTCACACAGCGTCCCTGTCGTCCGGAGCTCTTTCCCCAAGAATCCTTTCTAACTAACGTTTTAGATTTCAAAGTAATATGTGGGCAGTTATTTGTGCAGTGACAACTAAAATCAGGCTGTAAGATCCGTTACTTCTTTTGCATGCACGTTGCCCATTTTTTTGTTGACTTTAGACTTTGTGTGTTGCCGGTGTTTTTCCAGTTTTATCGTTTGTCTTTTCTTTTTACGTCCTATGGTTCTGAAGGAAGCAATCGCTCCCAAGACAGAGGAGCAGCCCCTCGGTAACTCCGACTAACGATGCTGCGTCCTCTGCCCGAGTGGAAAGTTTGAGCGAGTAACTTGTAATTTCAGTCCTATTGTGCGAAAGACACGCGGTCGGCCGGATTGTCGCACAGCCTCGGCAAGCGTAGCCCTGGGGAACCCGCTTTAATAAATACGCAGAGGTTCTGCTTCTGTGAACGTGTTTCATTTCAAGTGCAAAGAAGCTTCCTCCTGACTCGACGCATCTTTGACATCTTGTTTATGTTGTTGGTTTGCTGAGAGGAAACTTTACCTTTAAACAAATACAGATTATTTTAGCCCAGTCCCTAAGTGAGTTGTGAGTGACACATTCTGAATCACTGGTTTTCCAATTGCTGAGTGAGGTAAGACCGGCCGTGTGCCCCTCATTTTATTATTAGATCAGTGTGATTCCAGGTGCCTTTTGGTTTCAATTTTTATAATGAGAAATTTATTAAAATACCTCATCTCCTGTAATCCTCCCAGATTCACGGGCGACGTTACGTGGGGTGTTGTGGAGAGAACTGTCTTGGCAACAAAGACGTTCACGCTCCTTGTTCGGGTGGCGGGAGGGCTGCATCCGGCCTTGAGTTTTGATAGCTCTCCCTCAGTCCCCCCCCCCCCCCCGAGACACCCCGCGTCCCTCCTTCCTCGGGGCTGCCTGCAGGGCACCTCCCTTCACGCCTCCTCTGTGCGGGGCTCCTCCTGGGTCCCCCTCACCTGCCCCTCTGTGGGGGCTCCTCCTGGGTCCCCCTCACCTGCCCCTCTGTGCGGGGCTCCTCCTGGGTCCCCCTCACCTGCCCCTCTGTGGGGGCTCCTCCTGGGACCCCCTCACCTGCCCCTCTGTGGGGGCTCCTCCTGGGTCCCCCTCACCTTCCCCTCTGTGGGGGCTCCTCCATGCCCCCCCATCACCTGCCCCTCTGTGGGGGCTCCTCCATGCCCCCCCATCACCTGCCCCTCTGTGGGGGCTCCTCCTGGGTCCCCCTCACCTGCCCCTCTGTGTGAGGCTCCTCCTGGGACCCCATCACCTGCCCCTCTGTGGGGGGCTCCTCCATGCCCCCCCATCACCTGCCCCTCTGTGGGGGCTCCTCCATGCCCCCCCATCACCTGCCCCTCTGTGGGGGCTCCTCCTGGGTCCCCCTCACCTGCCCCTCTGTGTGAGGCTCCTCCTGGGACCCCATCACCTGCCCCTCTGTGGGGGGCTCCTCCTGGGTCCCCCTCACCTGCCCCTCTGTGTGGGGCTCCTCCTGGGTCCCCCTCACCTGCCCCTCTGTGTGAGGCTCCTCCTGGGTCCCCATCACCTGCCCCTCTGTGTGGGGCTCCTCCTGGGTCCCCCTCACCTGCCCCTCTGTGTGGGGCTCCTCCTGGGTCCCCCTCACCTGCCCCTCTGTGGGGGCTTCTCCTGGGTCCCCCTCACCTGCCCCTCTGTGGGGGCTCCTCCTGGGTCCCCATCACCTGCCCCTCTGTGGGGGCTCCTCCTGGGTCCCCATCACCTGCCCCTCTGTGGGGGCTCCTCCTGGGTCCCCCTCACCTGCCCCTCTGTGGGGGCTCCTCCTGGGTCCCCATCACCTGCCCCTCTGTGGGGGCTCCTCCTGGGTCCCCATCACCTGTGGCCGGAGCCCGTTTGAGAGCAGATGTTCCCTTGGGTTTGGCTCCCCAGCTCGGGCTCTGCCTCGCCACGCAAACTGTAAGGTATTCTGATGGCTGCTGTGTCACGTTGTTACTGACGAAACACTTCAGATGTTGAAGGGTGTGAGCTGAGACCAGCGCACCCTACACACTAGACAAGTAGGAACGTCCTAAGGAAACACAATTTTACAGAAAAGCCAGGCCCCCGCCCCACCCCTTTTGCCTCTTTGCTGAAGGAACCATTAGCCTGAAGTTGGCGGCATCCTTTTAATCTGTGTTTTCTCATTTTATTACATGGTTTCATCCCCCTAATCCTACAGAATATCATTTGTGTGTTTTCAAACTTACATAAATATTCCCATTTTAAAGTGGCTGCCCTCAAATATGGGACGTGCCTAATGGACTTGGCGGAGCGAGTCTAAAGTTGGGCAGCGCTGTCTGAACATGACGGACGGTGCCACCCCCGGTGCGGTCACCTTGCCTGTGCTCCACACCTGCCCACCGTGCGGGCCCCACCGTTTGCAGCCCGCAAGCTGGTGACATTCAAGTTCAGAATTATCTTCAACGGCACTCGCCTCGATCTGCCGACACCTCGCCCCCCCCACCTCCCGCCCCCTCGGTCCCCCCCCCACCTCCGCCAGAGGCCGTTTCCGTTGAAAGTCTGAAGATGGTCTTATTTCTCGCTCTCCGGGTCCCCCACCTTCACTCGAGCATTTCAACCTGCAGGACTGTGGGGTGAGTGAGTGCGCGTCCCAGCCCTTAGCTGGGTGCACCGACGGTTCCCCGGCTGCCGCTCTCCCCCCACCCCCGTCTCTCTCTGTCTCACGCACACACACACACACACACACACACAGACTCTCACACACACACAGACTCTCACACACACACAGACTCACACACACACAGACTCTCACACACACACACACACAGACTCACACACACACACACACACACACAGACTCTCACACACACACACACACAGACTCACACACACACACACACACACAGACACACACACACAGACTCTCACACACACACAGACTCTCACACACACACACACACACACACACAGACTCTCACACACACACAGACTCTCACACACACACAGACTCTCACACACACACAGACTCTCTCTCACACACACACAGACTCTCACACACACAGACTCTCACACACACAGACTCTCACACACACACACACAGACTCTCACACACACACACACACACACAGACTCACACACACACACAGACTCTCACACACACACACACACACAGACTCACACACACACACAGACTCTCACACACACACACACACAGACTCTCACACACACACACACAGACTCACACACACACAGACTCTCTCTCACACACACACAGACTCTGTCTCACACACACACACACACACGCAGACTCTCTCACACACACACACACACAGACTCTCTCACACACACACACAGACTCTGTCACACACACACACACACACACGCAGACTCTCTCACACACACACACACACAGACTCTCTCACACACACACAGACTCTGTCTCACACACACAGACTCTGTCTCACACACACACACACACAGACTCTCTCACACACACAGACTCTGTCTCACACACACACACAGACTCTCTCACACACACACACAGACTCTGTCTCACACACACACACACACAGACTCTCTCACACACACACAGACTCTCTCACACACACACAGACTCTCTCACACACACACACAGACTCTCACACACACACACAGACTCTGTCTCACACACACACAGACTCTCTCACACACACACAGACTCACACACACACACAGACTCACACACACACAGACTCTCTCACACACACACAGACTCTCTCACACACACACAGACTCTCTCACACACACACACAGACTCTCTCACACACACACAGACTCTCTCACACACACACACAGACTCTCACACACACACACAGACTCTCTCACACACACACAGACTCTCTCACACACACACAGACTCTCACACACACACACACAGACTCTCTCACACACACACAGACTCTCTCACACACACACAGACTCTCACACACACACACAGACTCTCACACACACACACACAGACTCTCACACACACACACAGACTCTCTCTGTCTCTCACACACACACACACACGCACCCGCACTCTCCTCCGCAGCCTGAGCCTTTGCAGCGCGTCGCAGGCATCAGACATCCAGCTGAACACCGCAGCCTCCACCGGTGTGGACAAGAGCGTCTCCGCCACAGCCCGGGAGAAGGATCGCTCTGTAACATTTCGCATTGATTCGCCACTATTTCTAATATATGGTCCCCAGCCCAGCGTCCCTGATCACACCACTAAAGGGCTTTATGGCCTTTCTCCATGCCCCGTCCAATTAAGGGCTGCTCATGGCCTCAGTTCCACGCCCCTCGCCCGGATCTAAGAGGTCTCCAGCCCTTTGTTTGCCTTGACATTGACATTTTAAAAAGCCCCGACCAGCCGTTTTGTAAAATGTCCTTCAACCTTGAATTTATCTGATTGTTTCCTCTTATTAGATTCGGGTTAAATATCTCGCTCCACAGCGAAAGGCCACCTGAGGTCGGTCTGTCTCATTACGGGTGATTTCTGCTTAAGTGATTATTTGTTTAAATGGAGGCCGACAGATTTCCCTAAATGTAAAGGTGCGTTTTCCTCGGTAATTAGTTACAGATCTGTGGTGATGCTTGGAAGCTACGTTACCGTCTGTTTCCCGGGCTCCTGCCTCAGATGTCGCCGTGGCAGTGGGTGCTGATGTTTTTAAACTTCAGCCTAGGTGTGAGTGACAGCCTGATGTGGGGGGGTCTAGGTGAGAGTGACAGCCTGACCTGGGGGGTCTGGGTGTGAGTGACAGCCAGACGTGTGTGAGGGTCTGGGTGTGAGTGACAGCCTGACCTGGGGGGTCTAGGTGAGAGTGACAGCCTGACGTGGGAGGGGTCTAGATGAGAGTGACAGCCTGACGTGGGGGGTCTGGGTCTGAGTGACAGCCTGACGTGGGGGGTCTAGGTGTGAGTGACAGCCTGACGTGGGGGGGTCTAGGTGTGAGTGACAGCCTGATGTGGGAGGGGTCTAGGTGTGAGTGACAGCCTGACGTGGGGGGTCTAGGTGTGAGTGACAGCCTGACGTGGGAGGGGTCTAGGTGAGAGTGACAGCCTGACCTGGGGGGTCTAGGTGAGAGTGACAGCCTGACCTGGGGGGTCTAGGTGTGAGTGACAGCCAGACGTGTGTGAGGGTCTGGGTGTGAATGACAGCCTGACCTGGGGGGTCTGGGTGTGAGTGACAGCCTGACGTGGGAGGGGTCTAGGTGTGAGTGACAGCCTGACGTGGGGGGGTCTAGGTGTGAGTGACAGCCTGACGTGGGGGGTCTAGGTGTGAGTGACAGCCTGGTGGGGGGGTCTAGGTGTGAGTGACAGCGGGACGTGGGGGGTCTAGGTGTGAGTGACAGCGGGACGTGGGGGGTCTAGGTGTGAGTGACAGCGGGACGTGGGGGGTCTAGGAGTGAGTGACAGCGTGACGTGGGGGGGTCTAGGTGTGAGTGACAGCCTGACGTGGGGGGTCTAGGTGTGAGTGACAGCCTGGTGCGGGGGGTCTAGGTGTGAGTGACAGCCTGACGTGGGGGGTCTAGGTGTGAGTGACAGCCTGGTGTGGGGGGTCAGGTGTGAGTGACAGCCTGGTGTGGGGGGTCTGGACCGACAGCTTCCTTTCTCTAACGCCCGAGGCTGTTACTCCCTTCTCTTGCAGCCACTGTATTTCCCTGATAAGAAATCTGCCGCCAGCTGGATTGCTCCTCGCTGGGTAATCTCTTCCCACGGTGGTTGTTAAGACCCCCCCTCGTCTCTGCTGCCGGGTTTCACGAGTAGTTTATTTCCCCTGCTTAGGAATCACTGTGTTTGTTACGTCTGAGGCGTCGTGTCTTTTATCAGCTCCAAAATTCTTAGTTGTTTTTCTCTGAATGTTACTTTTCTTTCCCTTGTTGTAGCCGCTTTTTCTGGAAGAACCGTTTAACCATATTTCGACTTTCTTATCTACCTTAGTTTCTCTTGGCCTCACTTTGGGAAATTTCCTCGATTTAATCATTTCACTTTTGTTCTCCTTCATCTGATGTTTATCCCACGTTTGAATTTTTAATTCCCATGACGATTTTTCATGATAGGTCTATTTGCTGCTTTTTAAACCTACCTCTCCTTTTTTACATTAGTCTGTTACTTCGTTAGAATTTCCACTTCTTTGGGGTTTAATCATTTCCACCCTTCTCGTTTCATAGTCTCTCAAATTACTTGTCTCGAGTTCTGGGACGTAAAGGTTGTTTTTGAGTGTGTGTGTGTGTGTGTGGAGTAGGGGTGGGGTGGGCTGTCCTAGGGAGCCCCTCAGGCCGCCTGCTGTGGCCTCTGTCTGGGCTGAGTGGCCGCCAGCAGCACTAAGTGACCTTTTATGCTCCCACATGCCCTTGGCTGTCCCGTAGGTGATGGGTCAGGAGGCAGCCCGAGGGTGAGGCCTCCCGTGTGGTCCCCACGGTGCCAGGTGCAGCATCTCCCAACACCGAGTGTGAGTAGGTGGTGTTGGCCGACACGCCACAGTAGGAGGTTGTGATGTTTCTAGAAAGAGACAGATACACATTTTTAGGCACAAGTGGTTTAAAACTTACTCCCGAGAAGCTCGGTGAGTAGAGAACCGCTCCGTGGCTTCGCCTCCCTGCTCAAAGGAAGGGCCCTCTCAGTACACACGCGCCCCCCGGAGGAGAGTCGGGTGCGAGCGGAGTGAAGCACAGCCCTGGAAAGGGCGAGCGTGAGGGTCCCCGCGTCCGCGCCCCCGAGTGACTATTTCCTGTGAGGAGAAGCGGAGGTCACGGTGAGGCTCCTTTAACGTGTGAGTGCTGACAGTCCTTGTGGGCTGAAGGGCCCCCTGAATGGGCTGTCACTTTTGGGCGAGGCTGACATGGGAGCTCGGCCTCTCCGCAGGGGAACGGGGCGCCTGTGTGCATGGCTGCCCCAGGCAGCGGCGTTTCCCGGGACTGTGCGTGCTCAGGGCCCCACTCCCTCCCAGCACAGAGCCGAAGGGGGGGGGACACAGCCAGATCGGCCTGCTGCCTACCCCCCACATGGTGTCTGCTCACAGCGTCTCATTTAAAATTGCATTGTGTCCATAAAGGCTCTCTGGCCTGGGGATTTACATGTGCGGGGAAACCCCGCAAGGTGTTGCTCACCAGGCTGGGAATCTGTTTCCTTCTTTCTGGAGGCACCTGCGCGCAGCAGGTCAGCACCAGGTATGAATGGACGGCGCCATCTGTAGCGCGGGCGCTGCCAGGCTGGCCTGCCGCCTTCCAGGCCTCTCCAAAGGACAGCGCACCCCGTCCAGGTTCTTGCACGAGGTGGCCAGTGGCACACCTGGCGGAGCTGTAGGAGTGAGTGTCTCTGTGGCATCGGCACACCTGGCGGAGGTGTAGGAGTGAGTGTCTCTGTGGCCTCGGCACACCTGGCGGAGGTGTAGGAGTGAGTGTCTCTGTGGCCAGTGGCACACCTGGCGGAGGTGTAGGAGTGAGTGTCTCTGTGGCATCGGCACACCTGGCGGAGGTGTAGGAGTGAGTGTCTCTGTGGCCAGTGGCACACCTGGCGGAGGTGTAGGAGTGAGTGTCTCTGTGGCATCGGCACACCTGGCGGAGGTGTAGGGGTGAGTGTCTCTGTGGCATCGGCACACCTGGCGGAGGTGTAGGAGTGAGTGTCTCTGTGGCATCGGCACACCTGGCGGAGGTGTAGGAGTGAGTGTCTCTGTGGCCAGTGGCACACCTGGCGGAGGTGTAGGAGTGAGTGTCTCTGTGGCATCGGCACACCTGGCGGAGGTGTAGGAGTGAGTGTCTCTGTGGCATCGGCACACCTGGCGGAGGTGTAGGAGTGAGTGTCTCTGTGGCATCGGCACACCTGGCGGAGGTGTAGGAGTGAGTGTCTCTGTGGCCAGTGGCACACCTGGCGGAGGTGTAGGAGTGAGTGTCTCTGTGGCCAGTGGCACACCTGGCGGAGGTGTAGGAGTGAGTGTCTCTGTGGCCAGTGGCACACCTGGCGGAGGTGTAGGGGTGAGTGTCTCTGTGGCCAGTGGCACACCTGGCAGAGGTGTAGGAGTGAGTGTCTCTGTGGCATCGGCACACCTGGCGGAGGTGTAGGAGTGAGTGTCTCTGTGGCCTCGGCACACCTGGCGGAGGTGTAGGAGTGAGTGTCTCTGTGGCCAGTGGCACACCTGGTGGAGGTGTAGGAGTGAGTGTCTCTGTGGCATCGGCACACCTGGCGGAGGTGTAGGAGTGAGTGTCTCTGTGGCATCGGCACACCTGGCGGAGGTGTAGGAGTGAGTGTCTCTGTGGCATCGGCACACCTGGCGGAGGTGTAGGAGTGAGTGTCTCTGTGGCATCGGCACACCTGGTGGAGGTGTAGGAGTGAGTGTCTCTGTGGCCAGTGGCACACCTGGCGGAGGTGTAGGAGTGAGTGTCTCTGTGGCATCGGCACACCTGGCGGAGGTGTAGGAGTGAGTGTCTCTGTGGCATCGGTACACCTGGCGGAGGTGTAGGAGTGAGTGTCTCTGTGGCATCGGCACACCTGGCGGAGGTGTAGGAGTGAGTGTCTCTGTGGCATCGGCACACCTGGCGGAGGTGTAGGAGTGAGTGTCTCTGTGGCATCGGCACACCTGGTGGAGGTGTAGGAGTGAGTGTCTCTGTGGCCAGTGGCACACCTGGCGGAGGTGTAGGAGTGAGTGTCTCTGTGGCATCGGCACACCTGGCGGAGGTGTAGGAGTGAGTGTCTCTGTGGCATCGGTACACCTGGCGGAGGTGTAGGAGTGAGTGTCTCTGTGGCCAGTGGCACACCTGGCGGAGGTGTAGGAGTGAGTGTCTCTGTGGCATCGGCACACCTGGCGGAGGTGTAGGAGTGAGTGTCTCTGTGGCATCGGCACACCTGGTGGAGGTGTAGGAGTGAGTGTCTCTGTGGCCAGTGGCACACCTGGCGGAGGTGTAGGAGTGAGTGTCTCTGTGGCCTCGGCACACCTGGCGGAGGTGTAGGAGTGAGTGTCTCTGTGGCATCGGCACACCTGGCGGAGGTGTAGGAGTGAGTGTCTCTGTGGCCTCGGCACACCTGGCGGAGGTGTAGGAGTGAGTGTCTCTGTGGCATCGGCACACCTGGTGGAGGTGTAGGAGTGAGTGTCTCTGTGGCCAGTGGCACACCTGGCGGAGGTGTAGGAGTGAGTGTCTCTGTGGCATCGGCACACCTGGCGGAGGTGTAGGAGTGAGTGTCTCTGTGGCATCGGCACACCTGGCGGAGGTGTAGGGGTGAGTGTCTCTGTGGCATCGGCACACCTGGCGGAGGTGTAGGAGTGAGTGTCTCTGTGGCATCGGCACACCTGGCGGAGGTGTAGGAGTGAGTGTCTCTGTGGCATCGGCACACCTGGCGGAGGTGTAGGAGTGAGTGTCTCTGTGGCCTCGGCACACCTGGCGGAGGTGTAGGAGTGAGTGTCCCTGTGGCATCGGCACACCTGGCGGAGGTGTAGGGGTGAGTGTCTCTGTGGCCAGTGGCACACCTGGCAGAGGTGTAGGAGTGAGTGTCTCTGTGGCCAGTGGCACACCTGGCGGAGGTGTAGGAGTGAGTGTCTCTGTGGCATCGGCACACCTGGCGGAGGTGTAGGAGTGAGTGTCTCTGTGGCATCGGCACACCTGGCAGAGGTGTAGGGGTGAGCGTCTCTGCTGCCCACCTATCCTGCGGTCCTGGCCTGTGCACTGTCCTCGGTGTTAACTTTGGATGTGTGACACCCGAAGGCCCCGCTCTGACCCCTCTCCCTGAGGAGCTGACATTCTTTCTCTCAAAGCCTTCCTAATTATCCAGAAAAAGTGATTACTCAGATCGTTACATCCCCATTTGTCTGGATGATGGACGTTCTGTTGTGTCGCCTAAACTTGACACCGGCCATGGAGGCTCGGGCTCCTTCCCCAGGCCCCAGGCAGCCCTGTCCTGAGTTCACCTGCAGGCATGGCCCTGCTGGCTTCCTGCTCGCCTCACACCTGGCTTTGCGTGGCCCTCCCAAGACAGTGCCCTTGTCTCCATCCAGCTCTAAGTTTTGTAGGGACCAGAGTCCCAGCGGGGAATTCTGTGGGGCGTCTCTTTCTTAATGAGAACAAAGTTGAAAAGGCAGGTGCACGAGATGGACCCGCCCAAGGGTGCGCACCCCCCACGGCCCGGGCTGAGACCCCCCTCTGCCTGCGGAAGTGGTGGATTTCTAACCACGTCCACCTGGATGCCTGCGCCGGAACCTTAATTGAAGCAGGGGACCTGCCCAAGGTCTCCTAGTGGGTCAGGGCCCAGGCCCCCGGTGCTTTATTGGACCTGCTTTGTCTTTGTTCTACATCAGCTGGCGGGGGAGGTCACACGGGAGAGGACGGTGAGTCAGGTGAGTCAGGAGCAGCCCCTCCCTGAGGAGCTCAGGACACCGTGACTTCCCCTCAGTGGCATCTCACAGAGGTCCAAACAGACGACCTGGGAGGCCTGGGCCACGTGCTCCCCCAGCTGTGGAGACATGTGGGAGGTGGGAAGAGGATGGGAAGAGGCAGAGCTTTGGGGGCGGGGAGTGTGCGCAGGGTGCTGGTGGTCGCGCAGGCAAGGGCCCGGTTCACTGGGAACAGGGGCAGGACGTGAGTGTGGAGGGCACCGGGCAGCCAGCAGCGTGGGTGGGGCTCGAAGATTCGGGGGAATGAAGGGACGTGGACACTCCCGTGCACTTGGAGACACGCACTGAAGCCACGGCGAGGCCGGGCGGAAATGGGAACAGAGGTGAGCAACACGGGGGGGGGGGGGGCTCCCGTGCTCCTGGGAGGCGGGAGGGGCTTGGAGGTCGCTGCTCAGCGGGCTGAGGACACTGAGTGCCTGCGGGGGGCACCTCTCGGGCGTCTGCTGCTCCTGAGTCACCCCACCAGCTCCTCCTGCAGATTCGTTCTTGTTCAGGACAACCAGGGACACAGGCTGAGCAGCAGGCCTGAGAAATGGGTCCCCAGGAGCCATCACAGCCCCCGGCTGATTAGCAGCTCAATGGAACAATGGGGAAGCGGCGGGGCAGCTTATTGGCTGATTAACTGGCTTTTTGAGAATTTAAGTGAGACCTTTGCAATCATTTAAACTTTTAAAAAGAAATCGTTTCAGGAGTCTCCAAAGATGAGTACCTGTGTGTGTCTGAGTGGCAGGTGAGAGTGAGCTCTCGCCCCTGGGTGTGGGCCACACGGTGCAGGTGTCACACCTGAGTCCTGGGCCGTCCTCAAGTCCCGTTGGGGGGCACGTTGCTCTCAGAAAGCTCCCGATTGCTGGTTAAAGATGGGGCCCTGTGCCTGGGGGCTTTGCGGTGGCCCTGAGAGCACCTGGGGGTTGACTATATATTTCAAATAATAGAACTGACATGAACAGTCAGGTAGTGGCCCAGGAGGTGAGCCTGTTTCTCCCCTGTTCTCGCCGTCTTTGGGCAGCGCCAGGTGGTTATGCAGAGGGGAGAGGACCAGATGGAGCAGGGAGGCTTGTATTGGGTGCACGGGGTACCTGTGCCCGCCGGGCACTCTCTGTGGCCCGAGTTAGAGATGAGAGTCGATGACCCGCCCTCGGGACCTCGGTGTTGAGCCACATCCCACTCACTGGTCCTCACACTCACACGCACGGTCCATCCAGGACACCATCAAAACCCTCGCTCGGCCAGGTACCCTGGGATCACTGTTCATTTGTAGGTATCTAGATATTTTACCTTCTTTAGTTTGTAACCTACTGTTTGTCTCTGTGCTTTAGCACCTTGTTAAATGGGATAACACGGCGACATCTCCTCTGGCCGGGCCTCCCATCAGCCCTCCCCAAGCTCAGCGGGCAGTGGGGTTCCCGGAAGCAGCGTGGGCCCCTGCGCCTTCCACTGCACCCCGAGGTGACCTGGGCTACATGGGAAGTGTCCATATGTCACTTGGGTCTCCCTGCAGGAAGTGACATTGGACGTGTCTCTCCCGAAGGCCTTCCTCTCTCAGCTGGCCCAATGTATCCTGGGATGATTTTCGACATACGTGGCCTCTCACTCCCTCTCCTTGTGACTGCATCCACGCCACACACAGGCTTCCATGCCACGTGCATCCACGCCATGCGCACCCACACACATGCAGGCATCCGTCTGCCTGCTTCCAAAGCCATCTGTGGGCAGGGACTGACTCTCCCACCCGTTCTCCGACCAGTGAACACCCGTTATTATCACAACAGTGTGTAACCACCATTAGCCCATTAACTCGTAACTATCGCCTTCATTGCTATTGTAATGACTATTAACTAAATGTGAATAATTCACACTAGCACTAATATAATTACCATTATTAGCTATATTCTGGAGCCTTGTGTAATTCTGTGCCCCTCTCTGCCTCTGCTTCCTTTCGCCTTCTCCCTGCCCTGTTACATGTGGAACAACCTAGAGGTCATTGCAGACCCTGGGAGCCAGGCCTGCCCCCCCGGACATAATGGATGGTGTTGGCGACCAATGAACAGTCAGTCAGTCCATCTGCAGAGGTGGGGCGGGGCAGCGAGCCCTGCTGGCGTGGGGCTTACGCGGGTGCACCGTGTGACGCTGGATTTAGGTGGAGTCTGCCTGGGCTGATGCCATGGGGCCCACCTAATGTCACAGGCCAAGAGTCAAGGTGGGTCACAGGCCCTGCCCTCCCCACCATCCAGGGACAACGGAAGGCAGTTGGAGGGGGAGGGGGAGGAGGGTCTGCCTCTTCCCGGGAAACCGAACGAGTTCGTGGACAGTGTCCGTAGCATCGAAGCATTGACCAGATGTCACCTGTGTTTCCTGCCCCACAGGGTCTACTCCTACAAGCATTGGCCTCAGAGGCTTAAAGCTTCCATCCAGCAACTGGGGTGCTGCACTTTCCAGGGTGGGAAAGAGCACTTATGGTCTAGTGGGGATGCTACAGTGTAATTCCCTAGGACCTGCCACCTGTCGGAGCCGGCACGGGACATGGGATGCACCCGCCTCCCATCGCAGGCGGACTTGGACTTTAGGGAGGTCGCGGTTCTTCATGGGAGAGACGAGCAAAGCACACTGAGAGGCGTGATGGGTGCTGCCGGCCACTACGGCAGGCTCAGGGGCTGGGGTCCCAGAGGGCGCTCCTGATTACCTGGGGGCGGTGCCAGCTCTAGAAAAGGAGATGGCACCTAGGCGAACCTTTCTGGATGAAAAGGACCCAGCTAGAGGACGGGCCAGAGGGCAGCGTAGGCAGAGCGGGAGATGTCCCGGGAACGCGGGCTCCGCTGCGGCCGCGGCCAGGGAGGAGGCGAGTGTGGGCCTCGGGGTCAGCAGGGGAAGGTCGTGCTCGCACACTCGGGCTCCTGGGCGTTAGTCTGCGGTCACGGTAATTCTCCAAGGATGTAAACCTAGGAGCGTTTTAGGAAGATCCTCCCGGCTGCAGCGTGTGGAGAGAAGGGCATGTACCTGTGAGTTTGGGGAGATTGTAGATTCAGCAAATACGGATTTAGGGGCTTCTCTGACTTTGGTGTTTCTGGTCCGAGTGACCAGGTGGGCGACAGAGATGGTCAGGGTTACACAGGAGCAGACTTAGGTGGGAAGGGCAGGAAAGGGCAAGATGGTGAATCCTGCTTTGACACGTTGAGTGTGAGATGCCAACGTGGAAACTTCCAGAAGGCACCTGGAAGTCGCCCGGCTGGAGCAGCCCCGTTTTCAGCCACGTTCCACCATGGGGGGCGCACCTGCCCCAGGAAACTGGCAAGTGTGGACCAGGGCAGGTTTCTGAACGTTCACGGAATAAAGCTGGTAGACACCGTGAGGAGGAGGCGTGGCCGGAGACTGACAGCCGCAGAGTGTCTGTGATACAATGTAACTCCTCTAAAACTCTGAGGTGTTACTTCGTTCTATTCTAGCATTTAATGTTGCAGAGAAGAAACCCGAAGCTTTCCGTTTTCGTGTGCTCTCAGTTGATACCTAGTTTCATCTTGTAAGTTTTATTTATTTGTCCACGAAGCTCAGTTTACTTACTGGGATGTAACTCGATGGCTCTCTGGGTACGTTCAAGCTCTTTTTGCTTTTCTTTTTTGGAAGATGCAGATTTTCCCTCTTCATGTCAGGGAAGTTTTCCACACTGTTAATTTGATTAATGCTTCTTGTTCTCTGTTTTTCTCTTGCGGAATCCCTCTCGTGCTCACGCCGGCTCCTAGATCAGTCTCCCGTTTTTCTTCTTTTCTCATCATAGCTCATTTACTCTGTTTTCTCTAAATTCTAGGAGAAGCTCTAGCTCCAGCCAGATTCACTGTTCTAGTTTTATGTCCTACCCAGTCTGTCGTTTGGGACTTCTGTTGCATTTTTAATTTTGGCGACTGTTTTCTCTCTAAAACCAACCTTTCCTGACCTCAGCTTATTGGCGCCTCCCAGCGAGTTTTTGTTTGACCCAGAAGTCTCCTGAAGGGTTCTGTTTCGGAAGGGGGATGTTCGTTCATGTTCTTTAAATCGACCCCTTTCATGGACCCTGTGCCATGGGCTTTACTGGTAGGGTTACTTACCTGTCGCTGGGCCACGTTAGTGAGCGTGTAGGCTGGGGGGGACTGCAGCTCAGCTTACTGGACGGAAGGTTTTACTCCAGGGCTCCAGGAGTCCTCCCCCCTTTTGTTTTCACCCTGAAATTGCCGGGCTCCGCTCTGCTCCTCTCTCACCAGCACTTACTGTGCTCGTGACGTTCTCAAAGTGGGGTGCAAATGCAGATGTACTGAGTGAGACACCCTGGATGGCTCTGATGCCCATCGGGGACAGCCGCCCACCCGCCCGCAGCAGTTTCTGTCCATCACAAGTTTAAGCCGAGTCTGGAGCGAGCAAGCCCATGTCTGGCCCTCACGCGATGTCTGTGCGCCTGCCCGAGGGTCCACAGGTGCCTGTCCCCTCAGCCAGCCCCGCGGGCTGCTCGGACCGCAGTCCTGGCGTTCTGGCCATGGCTGCGGCTACGTGGTTCCTGGGATTCCTTCTGACCCTTCTTTTGCGAGCGGGGGATTTCAGATCGAAGGCTTTGCCACCTGGGCACATTCAGCACTCGTGGGCAGGAGTTCTCTTGTGGGTGGGCGTGAGCCTCGCTCTCACATGACAGCTGTGGCCCTGTTTTCCCCCTTGGAAATTTTATGGGGCCCAGCCGGGCGTGGCTCAGCGGTTGAGCGTCGACCTAGGATCCAGGCGATCGGGGTTCGATTCCCGGTCAGGGCACAGGCCCGGGTTGTGGGCTTGATCAATGACTCTCTCATCATTGATGTTTCTGTCTCTCTCTCTTTCCCTCTCCTTTCCTCTGTCTGAAATCAATAAAGATATATTTTTTTAAAAAAAAAAAAAAAAGGAAATTTTATGGGGATTTAAGATGGGTACGTTTAAATCACCTAGAGACATAGTTGGATTTTTAAAGAAATGACAGCCTTAGGGTGGCCCGAGGGAGTGTAACCAGAGACTGTCAGGTGGGAGGTGAGGACGGCCGCCTAAGGCAGTGAGTGAGGTGGGGACACAGAGAGGTGGGCGCCCAGGGCTTTCTGAGGCACAGTGGCTCAGCGTGGCGACCAGCGGGTGTGAGGGGTTTGGGAGGGATGGACGTGAGGATGGCGACGTTTCTGGTGTGGCTCCTGGGGGTCGTCTGGGAGGAGATTCGGGTTCTGTTGGCCTGGACAGGATGATGGCTCTGGCCGGGGGGTGGGAGGAGGCACTGTGACCACAGGCGACGCAGGCGGGACAGCAGGCCGGGCATGAGCGCATCGTGGTGACAGGTCCCCGTCACTGCTCACGTCACACCTGCACCACCCTGGGCACGCGCGTTCACACCAGACAGGTGCCCCCACGGTCCCTCGTGGGTCTCAGGCTCCAGTCGTAGCTGATGGAAACGGTGCCCGGGACCTTTCCCCAGGTCCCTGCGACGGGAGGAGCAGCCTGCCCCTCGGGCTCACGTCCCTCGTTCTCGAGGTCCCAGAGTGGCGCTGAAGATGACAATGAATCTCCTCTCCCGCCACCCTCCCGCCACGCGGCGTAACTCCCCCCCGAAACCCTTTGCTTCCCTTGGTCCCGAATGTAGGGGAGGCAGGCGCAGGGCCCGGTCTTCCCCGGGGGGATCCCACTGTCCGCTCCTCACTCCCGATGCTCGTTCCTGGTGACAGCACCATCATCGGCGCCAGAGGGGGACCTGGGCTCGCAGCTGGAGTCTCGGTGCCCGCGACCGGCCAGAGGGCGAGCACCACCTGTGCCCCGACGGCCGCGCCTCCGCCTCCCCTGCGGGTGGACGGGAGCTGTCTTTTGGGAACTGTGCTTCTAACAGTCCTTCGTGTCCCCACGGCTGTGGCAGGAAATAATCCGACTGCCCCGTCTTCCGCTACTGCGTCCAGCTCGCGTGTCTGGGCCTGGACCTCCCTCGGGACACGCCAGAGAACCCTGCTCGGCGGTAAAAACCGCATCCCCTCGTCTCATAAGGAGGTTCGGGTTTGAGTTGAGGGACATTTGTTTGCAGGCATCTCACTCGATAGTGGAGACTGTGGTCGTGCCCGAGCCGCTTATCTGAGTTAGCAAATGGCTGTCCCTCCCCAGGGGCTGCAGGGGTGACCCTCAGCCGTGAGCATCGCCTCTGTTTCCTCGATGGCTGACAGCGGCCGGGAGGAGGGCGCTGGTGACGGAGCCTGGCCGGGCCTGCAGCGGGAGGAAAGCAGGCCACTGGTGGATGGTCTTCCTGCTGGCACCTCGGAAACAGGTTAATTGTTTCGGTGACTGGCTCCGTCTTGATTAGGAAGCTTTAATAGCAGTTAATGATAGAACTCCGAAAAAGGTGTAGGGAAATTAATAGAATTCTCCGAGAACATAAATTACAGGCATTATCTACTGTATCCAGAACCCTTGGGCCGCCACGCGGGTAGATGGACGTGCGCGTGGATTTTTTGGTCTGAATTCTCTGGGTAATTGAACACGCCTTTTATTTTCTCAGTATAAAATTCCCTGTGGTGAGCTAATAATGTTATTTTGCTTAAAATGCCTCAGTTCTGCAACTTAATTAAAAACCTTTTACAAGTTAATTGTATTAATATGCACACATTTTATCTGCATGTGCGAATATTACTTGATTATGATGATGGAACTTTTTTAATAAAAGAAACCACTACAGTGGCGCAGAGCAGCTCCGGTCGAGCTGTGAACTTGTAAGACGGAGTTTGTGTCGCTTTAGTTCTGCCCAGAACTGTGGAAAGAACCTGTTTTCTTTCCCTCACTGATGATGCAGACACAGCAGTGGCCATGACAGTGACAGAAATGGGGGCAACTGACATTGTACACTTGGCACCGGGGGGGCCATACCACCTGCAGTCTCAGGCGACCCTCAGGTTGGCCTCTGGGCCAGGAGGTCCTGCCCCGCTCTCCAGACCCGGAGCCTGAGTCGTGGTCAGGAACCTGTCCCAGTTCACACAGTAACGGGGGAGCTGAGGGCAGACACGGGGTCACTCTGCTGGGCCCTCGAGGTCACTCGGCTGACGGCCACCTGGAGGGGGGTCTTCCTCTAAGAAGATAACATTGGCCTCACTGGACCCAGCTCCCTGGGTCTGACACTTTCTCAGTGTTGTCAGGAGACACCAGATCCTGTCCTTCACGGTGTCAACATGCAGGGGTGATCCTCAGCGTCCCGCTCCTTAGAACTACTGCCTGCGGTCAGTCCGTGATCTGGGTAGTGTTGGGTTACATTTGTCCTTAGTGGCAAGACGTGCCACCAATTTCCGGCCCTTATAATGAGACACGATGTCCCTGTTGATCTGATACGTAGGCCTCAGGATTTCACAGACGCGGTCATTTAGCGCGGCCTTAACCTGCCCGTGTGAGCAGCACCGACCTCCACGTGCCCGACTCGCCTGCACGGGGGCTCTGTGTGTCCTTCCCAAGCCTCTCCAGCTGCTCTTTCTTTTCTGGAGTCCAGGGATCAGAAGAGCCTTCCAGGTTTGTTCCTCAACCTGTAGGGACATAGAAATAGGGTCTGTTTGAAGGTTCACCTCGGGATTGCATTGGCATTTTTAGACAGAGTACTTTCCTAAGCTCCGCTCAGCACAGTGGCTGTGGCCTGTCACCTCGTGTGACACATGATGTATTTCGGGAGGTTATGTGGATTTGGAAGACAGGTCCCAGGGACTCAGGAAGGTTTCAGAGGCAGAGGGATCTGATCCGGCCCTCGGAGGACGTTTGTGGTGCTGGGTGGTTTGCGAGGTCGCTGCAGTGGGGGGGATGGGGTGCCGACTGCAAGCCGGCGTGGCGCTGGGGAGCTGCAGGCCACACAAGCAGGGGGTGAGAAGGCCGGCTGGCCGAGCAGGAGGGACCCTGGAGCAGGAGGGACGCTGGAGCGGGAGGGACGCTGGAGCGGGAGGGACGCTGGAGCGGGAGGGACCCTGGAGCAGGAGGGACGCTGGAGCAGGAGGGACGCTGGAGCGGGAGGGACCCTGGAGCAGGAGGGACGCTGGAGCGGCGTGAGCGCGAAGGCGGGGCGCTGGGCAGGACGGAGCAGAGGGGTCCTCGAAGGCAGGTAGATCGCTCAGTACGAACACGGGCCAGGCTGCAGCAGAGAGCGCCTGGGGGCCTCACGGCCAAACAGCAGGGCTTACTCCTCAGTCACGTCACATGCGGGCCTTATGGGGCGCGGGGACCTCCCTCTGAAGGTCCTCAGACCCAGCGTCGCGGTGCCACTGTGGTGTGATGAGGCCACATCCACGGGAGACTTTGGGCCACTGTATGCGGCACAGGGTCTCGTGCAGGTGCCCGACCGCGTCTGTGGAAGGACACAGGTCTCTCCCACTCACATTTCACGGGCAAGCCCAGTTACATCGCCACACCCGCCATGTGGGGGACCAGAAGGATGAGCGCCCCCTGCTCCGGAAGGGAGAGGAAAATGCAAAACCCCGGGGAGCGTGGAGGGCGGCCGGCAGGTGGGGGCGGCCGTCAGGCCTGGGCACGCTGGGCACATTCCCGGGCAGGAGCCTGCGCTCAGCTGAAACGGCCACGCGGGCTCGGGTTCGCCACCTTCCCCTCCCCGTGGGCTTCTCCCCTGCTCCCCGCGCGGGGCCGCGCGGGGCCTCTTTCTTGGAGTCAGGAGAGGTGGTTGAAAGCAGATTCCAGCCGGGGGTCTGCATCCCAGCCCTGCCCTGCGATGCTGGGAGGTGACCCACCTGTGAGTCTGTTTCCTTCTGTGTCAAAATGGAAGCAATAAAGAATATACGTAACACTGAGTACAGGCTGTTCAGCACCGTGTCTGGGGATACTGAGCGGTTAGTAAGCGTTTGTTCTCCCCTTACGACCTCGGAGGATTTCCACCTCAGGACCTTCAGTTCTGCTCCCAGCCTGCCCCCCCCCTTTTGCCCCCCTCACTCCCGCTCAGTACCTACCGGTCCCTGCTGCCTGGCTCACCACCCTTCCCCCAGCCCCCTTCCTTCCCCGCACCGTGGACTCCACGTTGTGATGACCTCTGTGCGTGTCGGTCCTCTTGACCCACCGGCTCTCTCACCCGCCAAGGCGCCACCATCGCGGCCTCACTCGTGCGCGGGAAGTCCCACCTGCCGGGTTCCTCCTCGGCTCCGGGGTGTCCTGCTGCACAGAAGTCCCCTGATTCGTCCCCAGCTTCCTCCTCCTGGAGATTGTCCAGGACCTGGGCGCCTCCCACCCCAGCAGGACCACTTCCTGCTGAGCCCTGTCCTTGGAGACGTAGCGTTTTCATGTGTTTCCTTTTACCTCACTGATACACAGATGAATCAGGTCGCCGGGCACTGAATTCCTCCGGTTGAGGGGGCAGTCACACCTCCCAGCGAGCTTGTCGCAAACATTGCGGGCAGGCGGCCCAGCGCTCTGCCCCCTGCCCGGCGCCCGGGAGGCGGCTGCACCGCTGGTCCCCGCGCCACGTTGAGGAGCTGACTCGTTGTAAAATCTTGGCTCTACCCAGACCTGCCGATCTAGAATCTGTGTCCGAACAGGATGCTCGGGACCCCCAGGGGCGCACGCCAGGTTTGAGAAGCACGACTTAGAAGATGTAAGTAAAAAGGTCTTCAGGACATTTGTAAAAGCAAACGTGGCCTTCAGTGCCCTGGAAACTGAGATTACTGGTGTCGGATTAAGCTAAGCAATGAGTGGGTTGCAATGAATTAACCAGAAAAGACTCTGAGGAAAATAAATTTTGTGCCAGGTTCGGGAGACGAGACGCTCGTTGATAAAATGCGTTAAGACGCGTGTTTCCATCATCGTTCAGGACATCGGGTCTACAGCCATTGCATAGAAAGGCCTAGCTGTAAACGAACGGTGACTTCCACACCTGTCACTGAATTATTTCTGTTTTTAACTTATGTAAAATAGCAGCAAATGTGCACTATAACCTTGCCTTGTGTCTGCCCCTTTTCAATCCAGAAGCAGCACGTCGACCATGCTGTTCAGCGCTTTGCTTTCCAGCCGCCGCTGTGTCTCAGGCCCCGCTGTGCGTCTCGGGGGCCCTCGCCTCGCGCCCAGCGGTGTGGATTTCCACTCTCGTTCTCCTTCCCCAAGCAGGATTTAATACTCAAAATAAAGAAATAGAGCGTCATCACCCAGGGGCTTTGTCAGGGCTCAGCCGACAGCAGAGCACTGTTTTGGGGGGAGTAATTTTGGGGAAGACCCTCGACTTCCATTCAGATGTATGGAGTCGATTCTCGGCTCCTGAAACTCCCCTCTGTTCCTCGGTGAGTTGGCCAGGCCTCCGCCGGCTGGTCACCAGGACAGTGCCCTTCAAGCTCCAGCCCTTTCCTCTCTCCCTCGTGTGAGCTCAGAGGGCATTTTACTGCCCACAGAGGGAATTGAACGAGACTAAGTCACACTTTCAAATAGACGGCACCGGCCTGTTGGAAGCTCTGGGGGTGGTTCGGTGGAAGGACCTGTCCTAACGGTGGGCCTGGGTCGTTATTACGTTTAGGCTTCCTGTAAATTCCTGCCAGCCTGTTTCCTGCTGCCTCAGAGCGGAGCGCCCAAGGCTTTACACCGCAGCAGCCCGCCAGGTGCGTGAGACGTGTGCTCGGCGCCCCCGCGTCTGGATGGGTAGTTGGCACAGCCCAGGTTCACTGAGTCAGCGTCGACGTCCGTTTAAACAGGCCTCCCCGACCCGCTTCTTTCTTCATATGTTTGAACACCCCACAAATAGGGTGAGGGCTTCATCTCCATTCGCCTGCCTCCCGGTCTGTGAGCGATTTCTCATCCTTCCAGCAGCCGCACACCTCCCTCCTTGACGCTGTGTAACACGCGCGTGTGCGTGTGTATGTTAACAGGGACCTTCGCTGCGTTTTGAACTAATTTTTATACACAGCTTCTGCTTTTATGCTCTTCCTGTCTGCCTTCAACCTGAGATGTATTGCTGGTGCTGATTTTAGACCAAAATATAAATGAGACTGTGTTGACATTTTTTAAAAAGCCTGCTTTGCAGCAGGTTGAGTGGAGAATCGGTTGGTTTAAACAGGTGACCTTGGGTCCTATCAGAAAATGTCTTGTTCTGGCCGAGGACTCTTCCCGCGCTCTGGGACCGGCTTTATTGGTTCAGAGGGAGCGAGGGCAGACAGGAGGAGAAATACTTTCTTCCCCTCACATTTCCTGACGGGGCACCTCTGCCGTGACCCAGGGCAGTTCTCATACAGCAGCTCCTAACAAGAGGAGGGTGGGAAATCGGGGTTACAAGTCCCCATCCTTCACGCACACAGCGCCGGTGCCCTGCTCCTTCCGTGGCCTTGTTTGCTGTGTCCCTCGCCAAGGACGGTGACCCACTGAGTCCCCAGGGATGGACAGGGAGAAGGCACAGGCCTGAGTGGGAGAGGCCAAGGAAAAAGCCACCACCACCACTCCAGGGGGCCTTGTGCTCAGCAGGCCTGGCATGTGTTCAGGTGGGTGGGGCCTTGTGCTCGGGGGCGTGGCCTGTGTGTGTGTGTGTGTGTGTGTGTGTTCAAGGAGCATGGCCTGTGTCCAGATGGGTGTGGCCTTGTGCTCAGGTGGGGTGTGGCCTTGTGCTCAGGGGGCGTGGCCTGTGTTTGTTCAGGGGGCGTGGCCTGTGTCCAGGGGGTGTGGCCTGTGTGCTCAGGTGGGGTGGTGGCCTTGTGCTCAGGGGGTGTGGCCTCTGTGTGTGTGTGTGTGTGTGTGTGTGTGTGTGTGTGTGTGTGTGTGTGTTCAGGGGGCATGGCATGTGTCCAGGGGGTGTGTCCTATGTGCTTAGGGGGTGTGGCCTGTGTGCTCAGGTGGGGTGTGGCCTGTGTACTCAGGTGGGGTGTGGCCTTGTGCTCAGGGGGTGTGGCCTGTGTACTCAGGTGGGGTGTGTCCTATGTGCTCAGGGGGTGTGGCCTTGTGCTCAGGTGGGGTGTGGCCTGTGTACTCAGGTGGGGTGTGGCCTTGTGCTCAGGGGGCGTGGCCTGTGTGTTTGTTCAGGGGGCGTGGCCTGTGTCCAGGGGGTGTGGCCTATGTGCTTAGGGGGTATGGCCTGTGTGCTTAGGTGGGGTGTGGCCTGTGTACTCAGGTGGGGTGTGTCCTATGTGCTCAGGGGGTGTGGCCTTGTGCCCAGGTGGGGCGTGGCACTGCCCTGCAGCTGGGTGTACTGAGCCTCCAGGGTCAGGCCCCGCCCTGGCTGAACCCTGCCCTAATGCCTGGTCAAGGGCATAAGCAGAGGTGGCTGAAGGCCCCCCTGTGCTCCGGAGAGAAAGGCTCCGGGAGGCTGCTCTGTCCCTCGAATGCCTTGAACAAAGGTCCTATCTGGTTGTTTACTTGCTGCTCCCTGTTTTGGAGCATCTGGTGCTCACGGTGCCTCAGGAAGGTTAGAACAGAAATCCTGCCGGACGCGCTGTCCCAGAGCTCACCCCTGAGCTTGTCCCCCTAACAGGAAATCGGTTACCTAAAAACACGGCGCAGGGAGTGTTCGTCGGGGTATTTGTGTGGACATGTGCGTTTAAGGTGGGAATTCACTAGAAAAGGCCGTGTGACTGGTGAACTATTTTGTCTTTCCCGGTAGAACCTCCTTTCTGCGTTTCAGTTTTACGTAACACTGAATATGTAAACACGAGGTCTGTTTGGTTTGGGCTTTCTGGTGTCATTAGGTATCAGTCTTGCATGAAACGATGGAAAGAGGTAAAGAACCCGAACCTTGAGAAACCTGGTTCTGGAAACATCGGCCCCTCCTCTCTGTGCGTTTTCACACGGCTGGGAGGGTGTAAAGCACAAAGCTTTCGGTTTTATGTGGTTCCAGCCAAGCAGCCCTCAAAGCGCAGCACCCCGGGCGCGTCCCCAGCAGTGTGGCTCCCCGGCTGCTCCCTCATAGCCAGACTAGGACTCGCCGTGAGCCTCGGTTGCCACGGTTTCTAGTCTGTGATCTGAACAGCGGCACTCGCAAGAGAAAACCACCTGCATGTAGCCTGGTTCTCTAACGACCTTTACTGTACTTTAAGGAGGGTGGCACAATTGTGAGTTTTAAGACACACTCTGCCGACAGACTCGCCCCTTCCTCTCTTGCTCCTTTGTTCTTTCTCTCCTGTGCTCCGAGCATTTGTTGGGTGATTCTTTGTGTGCTCCTGAGACTCAGGATTGAATTTCTTTGCTCTTGGGTTTATATGTTTCATGTATTAAAGACACTTTTTTAGTTACAGATTCTGTGTGTGAATCTCATCCTATGTAAAGAAAATCTGATTTTTCAGCTGGGTTGGTTTGCGCCTGGCAGATATTCCCCTACGTGTCCCAGGAGCAGAGCTGTGCTCCTCTCTGGAAACTCAGCTGTGGAAGTCTGGTCCTGGAAAGAAATGTTGGTATCTCCCTGGGAAGGGTAAACTTGCTTTCATTCAGTGGGCCAGGCACCTATTAGGCACTCGCCGTTTGTCAGAGGCTCTGAAGCACTGAGGGCTTGTAAGTACCACGTGCCGTCAAGGAGATGACAGGGGGTGGACAGACCTGCGAGGCTCAGTGCCCTTGTCTGAAGGAGACAGGCTCCTGTCTTACTGCTCCCCCACCCGGTGAGCTCAGCGGAGGCCTGAGCACCATGATTTATTTAGAGGTGACCCCAGGAAGTGGGAGTGAAGCAGACAGAAGGGAAGATACCAGTACAGGTGCGTAGGTGGGTCGTCCAGTGAGCACCTGTCCTCGGTCCCCCGGGAGACCTAGGGGCCTGTGGAGAAGTCACGTCTGGGCTGCTACCAGCGGGGAGAAAGCTGAGTTGACTCATCAGCTCCCGAGCCCTGTTGGTTGAAAACAGCTTTCAGGAGCTCTCCTTCACGGGCATTCAGCCCCGTGTCCACTCCATTCCCTGGGCCACCACCACCGGCCCGAGAACGACCCAGTGAGGCCCGGCAGGCGCCGCACCGGGTCTGAAGTGCACCGTGAGTGAGACTGGCCGGGGCGTGGGCAGTGCCCGCTGCAGCGTCTCGTCCGCACAGGGAGCACCTCCTGCCGCGGACAGCAGACCCTGGTCACAGCGGGTCAGAGACCCAAACCTAAGCCCTGGGCGAGAAAACGGAGGAGAACACGTCGCGGGGAAGCTCCATGCCCTTGGATCCGGCGGTGATGTCTTGGATATGGCACCAAAGACCCGGCAACAGAAGGAAAACAGACACGCTGGACTTCGTCAAAATTAAAAACTTTTGTGCATCAGAGGACACCGTCCACAGAGTGAAAAGGTGGCCCATGGAGTGGCGGAAATGTTTGCAAGTCATTTATCTGATAACGAATTAATATCCAGAATATATAAAGAACTTCTACAACTCAATAACTAAAAATAAAAACAACCTGATTTAAAAACTGGGCAAAGGACCTGAACAGACATCTCCCCAGAGGTGATACAGGAATGGCCATAAGGCACATGGAAGGATGCGCAGCGTCACTAATCGTTAGGATGCAATCAAATGAGGTGCCACCTCACAGTCATTACGATGGCTGTTATTTAAACACACACAACGGCAAGTGCTAGTGAGGATGTGGGGACATTGGAGCCCTTTCTGCATTGCTGGTGTGTATGTATCATGGTGCAGTCGCTGTGGAAACAGGTTGAGAGTCCTGAAAAAAGTAAACAGAGAATTACCATCGGATCCAGCGGCTCCACTTCTGGGCACACGCCCAGCAGAAGCGAGAGCAGAGACTTGACCACCTGTTCATACGCAGTGTTCCTGGTGCGTCATTCGCAGCCTCGGTGCCTGTTCACAGCTGGACACACGAACATCCACACAACGGAATAGTATGCAGCCTTGAAAAGGAACCGAGTTTTATAAGGGATGAACCTTGAAGACACCGTGCTGTGCGAAATAAACGAGTCACAAGAGGACAATACTGTGCGATTCCACTTGTACGAGGTCCCTGGAGTAACACTCATAGAGACTGGAGGCAGGGGCGTGGGCGCCAGGGGCCGGGGGAGGGGATGAGGGGGATTGTTGTTTGGTGGGGACAGAGTGTCATTCGGGAAGATGGAAGGGTCTGTGGATGGTGGTGGTGACAGCTACAAAACAATTTGAGTCAGTGCCACAGTTATACACTTAAAAACGGCAAACTTCATGTTATGTATATTTAACCACAATTTTTCCAAAAAAAAAAAAGCGTAGCACACATACCCAGAGGGAAATCATTTTAACCGAAGGCCTGGGGGGCCTTCCTAGAGGAGGTGACATGTTCCTGGCCTTGCTGGGTGGGTGGGGGGCAGGGTCAGCAGTGCGGGGGAGAGGTCGGAATGGAGAAGAAAGCTGTCCGGTGGGATGTGCAGAGCTCCCCGTGGTCGGGGCGATGGAAGCATGGAAATGCGGCACTGGAGGGGACACCGAGGGAAAGACCCGCTGCCTGGCCACGGCCGCCCAGGCCGGGGCTTGACCTGCACGTGGAGGAAGCTGTTGCAGAGTCCTCAGTGAGCCTGTCTCATGCTCTGAAGATGTAGCCGCTCAGAGGTCTCCTGCCGACCCAGGAGGGAAAGTCTGGTCCCAAGACCTTCCCTCAAGTTCACTGAAGGATGTTCACAAGCACTGACTAACCAGGTCACTTCGGAGGCCCCGGGAGGGTGGCCAACGGCACAGCCCCTCTCGGTCTTGCATCCTCGTGGGGGGCAGACATGCACCAAACCAACAGGCACAGCACCTGCCGAGCCAGATGGTAAAGAGCCCCGGGGACGGTCACGGCGTGTCACGGAGCCCTCCAGCCCCAGAGGCAGAGGTGGTGGTCAGTGTGGCCTGTGTCCTCTAATGATGGCTGTAGGGTCATTAAAAAGGACCAGTGTGGTTGTGGTCCCTCCCCCCGGTCTGCTGAGCGCAGGGCTGTTTTTCTTACATGCCCACCAACCCCTGAGTGTACCTTGTGTCATTGGAACTGGAGCGGGACTTGGCCACGGAGCTCCTCAGCGTGGGCTGGGGGGTACCACAGCTCCCAGGCCCCCCAGGCTCCCCGCCATTTCCCACTGTCCCTGCTGATGGCCTCGGGTGGTGCCACTGGCCCCGTGGGCTTGGGCTCCACACCCAGATGTGCATGTTTGGAAAAATTATTCAAGGCATTTTTTATTGGTGCTAAAACTGACGTGATCGTACCTTGTTGCATTCTTTATAATTTTAGGTTGTCGTTTGGAAAACTGACCTGACCTGGTGACCAATCCCTCTGACCCCCAACCCCCCAGACTGACCCAAGCCTAGGGCCTCACCTGGCCGTGGCACTTCCACTGTTTAGGGCAGCTCATGGGTTCCTACGTTTAATGCAAAGCAGGCACCCACTGCCGGCCCCTGAACCAGGTGTTGGGTCGCCCCGTCGCCTGGTCACTCGGCCCTGCCTGGACCCGCACGCCTGCTTTACGGTTACCAGTCTGTGCCCATCCCCAAATAAATAAATCAGCCCGCTGCGGAGCTGCCTTTTATCACATCCTTTCTCTCTGCCCAGTAAACGCGGATGGAAATACGTCCTTTGTTAGGTTCCATTCATTTCCAAATGTGCGAGTTTTCAGATGCGTTATAAATGAGAAGGGGAGAAGCTGCCGGACCGTTTGTCAAGCTGTCATATTATTTTATTTATCGCCCCCTGTCAATAGAAAAGTCCGGAAATGTATGGAGATAAAAAATGGAGGCTCCTGTGGAGATAAAATTGTGAAGGGGGACCACGCCGTGTTTCCTGCCACCCCTCCCTCCTGCTCGTGGGCGGCCGGCCGTAAGCGTTGCGTCCACGGGTGTGCAGGCCTCTCGGGGGCGGGGAGGGCTCTGTCCACTCGTCCCGAGGGTGCCCCCCCTCCCCGCCCCTCCCGCACCGTCGCACCCCTGCGGGATTAGGGGCAGCACCCTTCCTTAGCCACCTCCTCGCAGGACACATGACCAGCCCAGAGATGGGGTGCCCACTCCACCTGTTGGGGAGCTGGGGGAGCCGAAATCAAAGAGCGAGCTTGAGGGAGGCAAAAGGCAGGGTTGGGGGGACTTTCTATTTAGCGGGCAAGATTTTCCCGGTCGGGAGAGGACTGTGCTGTTCGTGTCGGTTTCCACCATAAAGTGCATCTTCAAAGGGCCAGCTCTGCCTGCAGACGGCGCCTCTGGCGCCCTGGGGTGACCCGGCCGCCTGCTGCCTCACGCCTCCCACTGGAGCTGGTTTTAACGAGGAAACAGTCATCGCTGTGGGTTCCTGGAGGTGTCTTTCTCTGTGTGTATCTCGGTCTCTTAAAAACTGGCCCCCCAGGGGCTCAGCGTTACAGGATTGGAGCACTGAGCTGCTGGCCCCCCATGGCAGCAGGAGGCCAGCACCCCTGGGAGGTGCAGGTGCAGACGGGAGGGCACCCAGCCCCTCTGCCCGGCCGTTAATGATGCAGGGCAAGATCAGACTCGGAGCGGCTGCCAAAGAAGAAGACTCGGAGCAGCACCTGGTTTCCTTTCAGTGGAAAATCCCGGAGCCGCGCTGGCGGCCCCCCGGGGAGCAGCAGCGCCTCGCTGTGCCTGGGGGAAGGTCGGGATCACGAAAGACGGGCCAATTAAGCGCGCGGTCACCCGCGGGGACAGGCTGAGAACGGCCGGCCGCCTTTCCCAGACGCTGAGCTGGGCAGCCGAACAAAGGGCCGACCCAGCCCCGCCACGGCCCCGGCGGGCTCCGTGGCGCACAGAGGGCCTCGTGGGAAGGCCGGGGCTCGGACCGAGGCCACCCCGGTGCCCACCCTCTTTTTCTGTCTTTGAGCCGCCTTTCCTCCCATCTGCGGGGCGAACACCTGCCCAGCTCCAGGACCTGCTCAGCCTCCCCTAGAGCCCCCCCAGCCCCACAGCAGCCCCCGCACCTGCCGTGCCCGGCTGTCCCCCTCGGACCCAGGCCACCTGGGCCACACTGACCTCCCGCAGGTACCCCTGCGTGCCCAGCGCCCGCGCAGTGCCCGGGAACTGAGAGGGGTGCTCGGCCGCTGTCTCCCGCAGCGATGATGGTCCCCCGATGCTGATGGCCACCGGGCTGTTTGGAGGGGACCTGACCCCCCTCTTCATTCGGCGGCGCTTCCCCGCAGAGCGGCTGTCTCAGGGACACTGTTTCAGAGAAAGCTCGTGGCGCACACGCCCCTCCTTATTTCAGAGGCGGACAGACCCCCCACGGTCGGGATGCGGCCGTGGGATGGGAGCGGCCCCGGGAGCCGGCCTCTGCCCCGCTGGGCCGCCAGGGCCCCTCCTGTCCTGTCCGGACGCCGGCTGCCTGAGTTCTGAGTTTCTGCAACTGTTACCTCGTCTGGTCAGCGCGGATCCTGGTACAGTTGAAGGCGTCTTTGAAAAGGCAGCCCTGAGAGCGGCCCAGGTCTCTGCTCCTTGGTTTGTTTCTACCTTTTTCTCTCTGTTCCTGCGGGTTTAGACCTCGCCGCACGCTCTCCTGGGCTGGGATGCCCCGCGCCCCGAGAGCCCCAGGCTGCTTTCCTTCCTCACTTCCCCCAGCCTCGGCCCCCCCCCCCACCCTCCTGTGTCCCCAGCTCTCCCGTCTCTCTACCCGCAGCACCGTGCTTGGCCGCAGCGAGTGGGTGTCCTCCATTGTCCATTTGCCCCCTCGGCCCCAAGCTTAGCAGGCCACTGGGCTGTGAGCCTTTGTTTCCCTGTTGGAGAAAGTTTATCATCTTTAAACGTGCTTTTCGGTTACGGGCACCTGGACAGCCTCATCACCGGTCACGGTGGCTGTGGGGCCCCGGGCCTCTGCCGTCGCGATTCTGTATTTTCAAAACCGCAGCGAGGCCGCGTCCAAAGCCCCTGCCTCCGGAGCTCCCGGCACGTGTGCTGCTGACCTGCGTGGAAATCTCTCTGATTCGACGCCTTCGCCTCCCGCCGCCCAGACCAGCCCTGGAAAGGTTTGGTTGGAAAGCTTCAGTTACGTCTCAGCGAAGGACACGCTAGGGGAAGGAGTGTTCCTGTTCACTTAATTTCTGGTTAACGGATCCCAAAGAGAGTTTTCATGAGGAGGAAACAGCGTTGTAGGAAAGAAAGATCGTGAACCTCCGACGCAGACATCCCTCTGCCTGAACCCTTTCTGGCCATTTGAAGTCCCGTGACCTTGCACCTCGGTTTTCTTAGATAGTAACAGACATCGTGTTTGCTCCTGTTTCGATGCGACGGGGCGACGTCTGTCAGTGTAAACATTCAGTGGCAGGTCCAGTGCCCTGCGGCGCTCGGTAAACACAGATCCCACCCTCTTCCCACTTCACTTTCCTTCTTGGGAATAATTCTCAACACGTGGACATTTGGAATTTAAATCTGTTTTAATGTGGAACATGGAGGGAGGGGGATGTTTCTGGAGGAGGCAGTGTCAGCGGCTCATCGGTGCAGGATGCTTAGGAAGAGTCAGGCCAGCGGTGAGATTCGATGGACGCTCACCGGGTCTAAATTCTGTGGGAATGGCAGAAGTAAAGAGCTGGTTTTACCCTTTTAAGACTGCCTGCTATTCTTCCGCGCATCTCTCGTCCAAAAATTGAGCGTGGGAACAGAACGTGGTAGGAAAGTCCGCGTGGCAGGTTGAGATGCACGTCCATTATCTCGTCCCACTTAGGAGAGAAGTAGACCCACTGAGGAGCGGTGCAGGAGGCGGAGCCCTGGCCCACGCGACCACGGGAGGACGGGAGACGGCCGTCAGCCAGCCAGAGGGGACGCCGGGGCCTGCAGAGCAGCTCTGGGGTGGAGGGACGACCGTGGGGACACCTGGAACTCTGGGATGGAGGGACGACCGTGGGGACACCTGGAACCCTGGGATGGAGGGACGACCGTGGGGACACCTAGAACTCTGGGATGGAGGGACGACCGTGGGGACACCTGGAACCCTGGGATGGAGGGACGACCGTGGGGACACCTGGAACTCTGGGATGGAGGGATGACCGTGGGGACACCTGGAACCCTGGGATGGAGGGACGACCGTGGGGACACCTGGAACCCTGGGATGGAGGGATGACCATGGGGGAGAGGTCTCAGCGTGGGGACACCTGGCGCGGACTTGGTCATGGACAGGCTAGAGCTAAAAGCAGGGTAGTTAACAGTGTGGACTGGAACTGCCTGCTCCCTGCCCCTCTGCTGGGTACAGAGTACTCGGCATCTGCAGTGGACAGACAGACAGACAGGGACGCCCCTCCACGGAGCATGAGTGGCCCGAGGACAGGGCTCTGCCCCCTGGAACTCAGATCCCTCCAGAACACAAGTGAGCCCCCCACCTGACTGAGGGGAAGCTGCCAGGTGACGAACCAGGCGTTCACATGGGGGGTACATTTCACTTCAGGCCTCGCTGCACTGTTGTTTGCAGTCCACGTGCACACACGAGGTTGACTGTATTTGGAAACCATTGTTTGCGAGGAAGGACACCCACGCTCGCCAGCAGCGTGTTCCCCGGGGAGCACTGTCCACGCTGTCCCGAGGCCTGGGTGTCGGGCTCCAGTCCCACAGACAACACCGGGCTCTGCGCCAGGAGACCTGCTCCGCTCGTGCCAGGCTGGTTCCCCTGAGTCAAGGTCACCTTCCCAGCGGCCCCATGTGTATGTCGCAAACGCCCTTTCTGGGAACTGCGACGTGTCTGCCGGCACCTCCTCACCTGCTCCGACGCGTGTCACGTGCGGGTCACACATCACTCGGAGGAGCACAGGCATCGGGTCCGAGGCCCGGGTGTGAGACAGACAGACATTTACCACTGAGTCAGGCTGTTGCTCGCCTTGCCCCGTGGACCCCATGAGGCGAGGGTGCATTGAAATGGGCACTCGTGTGGCTAGAGTGGGATGTAAGGCAGGTTACCGTGCTGTGGGGTCACCGGGGAGGACCTCATCTTCCCGTCCCGTGGCTGGATCTGCGATGGACCCGGTGCCGCGTTCGTCCCGTGTGCCCCTGAGAAGCCGTCACTCGGCCTTGGCATGTGTTGGTCCTGTGCCCAGTTCCTCGGGGTCAGCGTGCAGCTGAGGCTGGCCGGCCGGGGACCGTCTCCCCGGGGCAGCGACAGGTGCTGAGCGCGGGCTCCTGTCCCCGCCGCGGCTGAGGGTGATTAATGCCCGATTAGCACCTGACCGGCGACCTCTGCGCACTCGAGACTGCCCTCCTGCTTGTCACAGGGCTGTTTGCAAATATTAGCCTCTTGGGTCATTTCTCCTCATCAGCGACTTTCACAGGTGACAGGCGGGTGGTTAACCTGCGTGGCATTCAGCTCTCGTCCTTTGTCCCGCATGTGGCACCTCCTCCGAAACCTGACAGCGGCCCACAGTCCCTACCGGGCTCTCCATGGCGACTGTCCCAGGCAGCCCTCCAGAGAGCCCCGCAGGGTGGGGAGCCAGGCAGCCGCGGGGGCCCTGCAGTCAGTGCAGCCCGGCGTCACGTCAGTGTGACCGGTGTGTAGGGTTAAAGATTCACGTGCCGGCCCTGCCGGGTCCGCGCCCTGAGCCTCGCCAGGCCGCCGGCCAGCACCTTCCTGTGCCGCGTCCTCGCAGCTGCTCGGCAGGCCCAGTCTCTTCGGCGTGAAGTCCTAGATGAAGCGTTTCCTTTGCAGCGATTTAAGTTTATTTTTATTTCCAGACTCCCCCTTCTCCACCCTTAAAGGAAATCCCTGTCCTGGAAATGTTCCATCTGGCCTCGCCCTCGCTGGACAAACTGTAGTAACGTGTCCTGCGGTAGTTTAATGTCGATATTACACGTATTTTAGAGAAAAATGGATAAAACGTGTCACTTTCCTCCCTTGTCACCGGAAGTGTGAGCTGAATTGCTCACCGTGTGATACTCGTGGGACAGGGACGACCCGGGGCGCTGACTTTCAGGAAGGCAGGGCTCAGACGCGCACTGACGGGCTCACGCTTCGTCCACTGAGCGTGTTGGCATCTGGGCCGAATCGGAAAGCCACCCCCGTGCCTAGCAGGGTGCCCGGCTCCGGACGTACTTGTGGAATTGAACAGGTTTTAATCTGTGGGTGGACTGAGTAACTCCATAAGCAACGTCTTAAATCAATTCAAAGAGGACAGAGTCAGCAGGTATTCTGAGGATGTCCAGCAGCCCAAAGCCCCCGCCCCGCAGGGCACACGAGCAACAGCCCAGGGCTCTCAGCCCCCGGCTCCTAATCGGGACAGACGTGTAAGGTTATGGGCTGGGGATCCCCCCAGGGTCCGAGTACCTGATAACGGCCAGGGACGGGCCCCCCGAGGCCTCCTCATAGGGGGTGGGTGGCGGTGGGTCATGGGATTCCGGGTGTCCCATCAGAGGGGCCCCGACGGGTTCTCTTGTTTGTCACTTCCAGTCCCCACACCTTCTGTACGTAATTCCACAGACTTGTGCTTTTTCTGCCACAGGGGACGACGTTGGTGCTTCTGAAACCGTGGCCCCCGTCATCGTGATCCCCCCGGGCAACAGGAGCGTGGTGGCTGGGTCCAGCGAGGTCACCTTGGAGTGCATCGCGAATGCCAGGTATGTGCTGGTCCCTACACGGGACACTAGTCCCTAATGCCAGTGACGAGACTCCTCGCCAGTGGTGTGAGCCCCTGGCCACGGTGCCTTGTTGGCCCAGCTGGGCTGTGAGCACAGGGGTGTGGGAGCGGGGGCCCTGGCCCCTGGCCTCCGTGGCCGTATTTATAGTCACAGAGAACTCATTTCACTGTAGCCGGGGCCATGGCGGGGCCTCCTCGGAGAGGCTGGCTGAGGAGGGGAGGCCGCCCCCTCTCTAGTCCCAGGGGTTCTCTCCAGACTGAGCTCCGTGACCACAGCTCCCCTGTGGCCAAGCCCCCAGCAGCATTTATCTTAGGCCTCCTTTTCCTGAGCAAACGGAGCCATTAGCGTGCGCGGGCCATTACAGCTGCAATTAGCTGTCCTTGCTCGACAGCCCGGAGCAGCTGCGTGGCTGATGGAAGCGTGGGGGCAGAGGGGTGGGGATTGCTCTCAGGTGTCCACTGTTCACCCAGCACGGCCCCAGCAGCACTGGCTTTGCCCCCGCCCTCCACGCGACTCACAGCCCTGTCCCCGGTGCCCTCACTGTCCTAGGCCCCTGGAGGAGCTGCGTGTGAGCTGGAAGAGGAACCAGGGGACGGTCACCAGCGGGCTCCACAGCTCTGGGAGGCGCCTCACCATCAGCAGCCCCACGGCCGCGGACACCGGGGAGTACGTCTGCGAGGCAGCGCTGGCCGGGGGCGCGTCCGAGCCGGCCAGAGCCAAGGCCTTTCTCTCCATCACAGGTAACGCTCACCCCGGGGACGGGGCCGTCATCCTCGGGTGGTGGTCCCACGGCACTTCCCGGGGAAAGCAGAGCCGCACCTGCACTTCACCAGCTCCTTGTTTTAATCTTCACCAGAGGATATTCTTTCCATTGCTTTTCAAAGAGAGAGTGGAAGGGGCCGCTGTGGACAAAGCGTGCCTCAGGGTCTGCTCCAGGGAGGGGCCCCGAGAGAGCGCACAAGCCGGAGGAGGCCCTCCAGAGAGCAGCAGCTCCCCACGTAACGTAACGTGCGGTTTGTCACTTGGCGAACTAAGACAAAATAAAAGCTAATTTCAAACAAAATTAGCAACAGCATCAAACGCTGCGTAAAAGGAAGTTTGCCTGGAGTGTGTCACTCTCCTCCCATCATTAGGAAACAGCTCTGTGGCCCGAAGGTCACGCCACACCTCAGTGATGAGAGTCATTGATGAGACGCCACACGTCAATGATGAGTCATTGATCGGCTGCCACGCAGAACCGTCGGCCCCCCTGAGAGAAGTCTGGGGATTTGACAGGACCCAGGAAGGCGGGCTTGGAGAGGCAAGTCCTGTGGATTCCACACGGGGTCCGGGTCGGGCCTCCTGCCACCCTCCTCCTCCCTGGTTACCTGCCAAGGCGAATGCCACCCCCACCCCCACGAGGACTTTCTCACCAGGCTGGCTGTAGCTGAGTGACGCACGTTATAGACAGAGCCCAAGTCAAAACCTGTGAGTGTGTGTCTCCAGTAGACAGGGCTATGTTCCATTCAAACCTTGTAAGGTTATTTGTTTATTTTTAAATTTATCTTAATTGATTTCAGAGCGAGGAAGGGAGAGGGGGAGAGATAGAAACATCAATGATGAGTGTCATTGATCGGCTGCCCCCTGCACGCCCCTGACTGGGGATCGAGCCCCAACCCGGGCATGTGCCCTGACCTGGAATCGAACTGCAATGTCCTGGATCCTAGATCAATGCTCAACCGCTGAGCCACACCAGCTGGGCCCTCGTAAGGTTATTTAAACAACAGAAGAATGTATCTCCTTATAAACTAGAATGTCTGTTTCCATCATAATTCCTTGTAAAACTATTTAAACCTATGAGGTGAACCTCGGCTCTGCACCTGCATCTGATTCCGGATCAGGCTGCTCTGCTTCTCGGGAGTTCCCGGCTCTGTCTGCTTTTAAAGGGACCAGGACACACTCGGCTCCTTCTCGATGTGGACTTAAGTCCCCTTTATTCATCAGAACTTGCTGTGACAGGTGGGATCTTGTGGCCCAGTCCCCTGGAGAGGCCTGAGGAGCCCTGTCAGTTCCGAGAGGTTCGGGAGAGGACCACCCGAGGCCTGCCGCTGGGAGAGGGGTTCTGGGAGACGTCACCAGCTTCGCAGACCCGTCACCACGGAGACACGGAGAGAGCTCTCTCAGGAACATGAGGCGGAAGGCGGCAGAGACAAATTGCCTTCCAATTACTTTTATCTCACACTGATGAGAACAGACAGACGGACAAGCTGTTTACTCTCCTGTCACCTTCCCTGCCGCACGGCTTCATTCCTGCCATCCCGCCTGCTGAAGGCCGCGGCCCCGCCCCACGGGCAGCACCCGGCGAGGGCTCGGCCGTCGTGTCCCCCTCCTGACCCTGCTCTAGTTCCGACCTGCCCCTCTGCGCCCCTGTGGGGAACCCCCACGTCCCCCATACGCAGTGAGGCAGACGCCACGGTGCCCCCTCCGCCCTCTGCAGCCCCTTGTGCCGCCTGGACGCCCCCCTGGGCTCAACCCTTTAATCGGACCGCAGCTTCAGCGGTCACTGGGCAGGACCTGCACTCAGGGCCTGTGGCAGGAGCAGCCGCATAGCGTAGAGCAGAAATGCCACCGACGGAGGGGACGGGCTGAGTGCGCTGTAGGCGTGCAGCCTGAAGACAGACGCCCGGTCTTCGTGGTGTTTCTTTAGGCCTGGTCCACACACTCAGCCAGACGGGCCACCTAGGCAGGCGGATTCTGCTCGCATGACCCCGATAATTGCAAAATTGATCCCTAACTCTGCCTCCCCGGGCACCCCTCCTCTCCTTAGTCGTCTCTTTGAAATGCCGTTTCCGTTGGCCCTTTTCCCCTTGGGCCCGGCGTGATTTAAGGACACAGCCAGCAGAGGAGGCTCGCCAGGCTGCAGCGCCACGTTCAACGCCCCTACAGGGAGCAGAAGCCCCCGGCAGCCGGCACCCCGAAATTAATTATCACACGGGAAGCGAGGACAACAGCCCTTCGTTGTCACGAAAATGAAATCGCTGCCGCCTTAACTCTGCGTGCACTCGGCTGGGCCACCGTCGAATTTCTGCTGAGTAAACTGAGAGAAATACTGCCGTTTACCCTCCAAGGAAATCCATTGTTTAATACAACACTATTATTTTTTGGTTGAATAGGCGAGTGGAGTACCCAGAGATGGGCGAGTGGTTAAGAGTTTGCTCCTAAAGATAGATGCGAGGCCCTTTTTCTTTGTTCTTAGCTATTATTTTGCGTCGCATTGGAGTATTAAATCTATATTTTGGATGAAAAAAAACCGCTAAGACTTTAAAAAATACGTTAATAGGCTGCCCCGTCCCTGGCTAGGCGAGAGCCTGGCTCTGACTCATCCACATGCCTCATGAGCTGGTGTTTCATTTAGATACTGAAGCAGACCAGCCAGTGAAATACTGTGCAGTAAATACCAGCCTTTACGCCCCTCCTGGGACGGTCCTTCTAAAACCTGAATTAAGATCGTATGTGATTCAAGCCCACACACTGAAAGCAGCCGTGGCCCCGAGTGGGGATCTGCTTCCTGAGCCCCGAGAATATAAATCGCCTCCGGCCTCTGCTCGTTGGGTTCTGAGTTTGTGCACGTGTTGGTGACCGATGAAGTTTTCAAAATAGTTTTCGGAAGGAGTTCAGACTCTCTAGGCCCCGGGGACTTCTGAAATACGCCTCCTTCACTTAGCAGCTCTTCTGTGCTTTCCCGTTTAAAGAGCCGCCGTACTTCACTGCTGAGCCCGAGAGCCGGATTGTGGCGGAGGTGGGAGAAAGCGTGGACGTCCCGTGCGAAGCCGTGGGTGAGTGGGGGGCTGCGGACGGTGGCCGTGCGGAGGGACACAGGGCCTTCTCCGGGGTAGAATCGTCATTGTCAGGGGCGCACATCAAGTGGGACGGTCAGAAACAGGGACTGTGGGCAGGGGAGAACACAGTGACTGTACATGTGACCTTGAAAAGGTATTTGACCTTGGGAAGGTACTTGACCTTAGGGAAGGTATCTGACCTTGGGAAGGTATTTGACCTTAGGGACGTTATCTGACCTTGGGAAGGTATTTGACCTTAGGGAAGGTATCTGACCTTGGGAAGGTATCTGACCTTGGGAAGGTATTTGACCTTAGGGACGTTATCTGACCTTGGGAAGGTATTTGACCTTAGGGAAGGTATCTGACCTTGGGAAGGTATTTGACCTTAGGGACGGTATCTGACCTTGGGAAGGTATCTAACCTTGGGGAGGTATCTGACCTTAGGGACGGTATCTGACCTTGGGAAGGTATTTGACCTTAGGGAAGGTATCTGACCTTGGGAAGGTATTTGACCTTAGGGACGGTATCTGACCTTCGGAAGGTATTTGACCTTAGGGACGGTATCTGACCTTGGTAAGGCGTCTGACCTGCTTCCTCACCTGCAGAGCGGGGATGGTAATATTTACTCATGGGAACAGCTAGGAGGTCCCAGCGGAGGCCTGTCTTCTCACTCCCTTCAAATGCTCTGAAACACAAGAGCGTGGCCCCAGGACTCGGGGCAGGAAGTTCATTCTCACCCACGAAGTGATCGGGCCCCGGGACCACATCTGCTTTGAAGACGGAGAGGTGGCTTTAAATTCTTGGAACAGGAACTATTTCTGTTTCTCTGCCTTTTGGCATTGGGTCGACTTCACCTGTGTTGCTCAGCAGTGCCAGCCCCGCCTGCACACGGTGACTGCCCACCGGCCACTGTCACCCTTTCCCACCCAGCGGCAAGGCATCCACCAGCCCTCACACACACAGGCGTTCTCGGGCAACTCCGCTAACAGAGCCGTGAGCCTCTGGTTGCCAGCCCGGCCACTGTCGGGGCCAGGCGCACAGCCGCTCCGTTCCTGCCCCTCGGTTCCCACCCTAGGCCGCCCAGGGCCGGGGAGAGGGTGAGGGGGAGCGGATCTTAGAGGGCGCTGTTTTCCTTGCTGTGGTCGCACTGCTCCCTCTCTGTATAAACACCAGCTTTTTAAGGCCAACAGCTCTGAGAGGGGAACTACACAGAGTGCTCAGGACCTGAAATTGCCCCAAAGAGAAACACTCCTTGTTCCGTCCATGCTCACAGGCCTCTCCCAACACACGCGATCGTAAGCTCTCCCCCGACACCCGCTGCTCCTGCACACGGTTTCCCGCGTGGATGGGGGGTGCAAGTGAAGACGTGCAGACCTGTTCGCGCAGGGCCTGCACGTAGCGTGGCCGTCCCGTAATTTACTGCCTCTGTGTAACCCTGACAGCGAAGCCGCGGCCGGTGCGAGGCAGTGCCTCTCGATGAGGCCACATCGTGGACCTGCCGTTATGAGATTTTTACATGAATTCGTTATGCTTTTACCTCAAAATGGATTTTTTTTTAATTTCCTGATTTAATAAAAAGTGACAGGAAACATAATTAAGGCGAAGAACAGAGCCGAGAATACATTATCTTGAAGTATTCCGCGACATTAACTCTACTTATTAAAAGGAGACATCTTCTCCACACAGCGTCTGAAATCGGGAACCTGGGTGCGCTTCCCACCACGCGTCCCGGGGGACGGTCTCCTCTCGGTTAATCTTGCCTCTGGGGAGACGGAGCTGCAGACCGTCTGGGATGCTGAAATAAGCCCGGCGACTTCTGCGCCTCCCGGGCCCCACAGCAGGCACAGTGCCCCCCGGAGGTCAGGACTGTGGTCTCAGGAGCTCAGGTCTACTTCAGGCTCCCCAGTGTCCTCGGGGGCGGCTCCAGGCGGGGCCAGGGCGAAGTCCCAAGGAAGCAGCCTAGTGCTAGTCACCTGAGCCACCGGAAAAGCCACCCAGAGCAGGAGCACGGTGTTTCCCTGGTCAGCCTGGTGCAGCGAGGCCGCCAGGGGCACAGTGGGCGCCTGCGTCCTTGCTGGGTTGCAGGTGCAGGTGCCGGCCACAGCCAGAGGGGAGAGCACAGCTGCAGTGGCCCACGGGCCCTCATTCCCAGCCCAGGTTCTGCCCCTGGGAGCTTGTCCTTGGTCCCCTGCATTTACCCCTCCCTGGGAGCTTGTCCTTGGTCCCCTGCACACACCCCTCCCTCGGGGTGAGCTGGCTTCAAGTGAGTTCCTGTGTCCCTGTAGTGTCTTTAGGATGAGGGCAGGGCAGCCATGCACTTGGTCTCAATCCATGGAGCACTTGCCGTGTGCCGGGCACTCGAGGTTTTACACAGACGAAACTCAGTTCACCTTCACAGCAGCCTCTTGGGGTTTTGACACTCGCCTCCTTTCCCAGTGCGAGGAAACAGACCCGGGGCAGGTGCATGTGTCACAGGCATGGGATCTGCTCCTCCTGCCTCCTGACCAGGTGACCGTCCGTTGGGGCTGAGCATTCCCTCCCGCCCTCCCCTGGATGCCACTCTGGGTCCGTTGCATCCTAATAGATGACAAAGGAAGGGACACCTGACATGCCTATTAAAAGACTGCTGTCCATTCCTCATGTAAGAGAATCCTAAATTTAATTCTAACACCCAGTCTTCCCGCTCCATGCAGGGGCCCCTCTGCCCACACTGCGGTGGTTCAAGGACGCCGTGCCCCTCAGCCAGCTTCGCAACCCCCGCTACAGACTGCTCCCCGCTGGCGGCCTGCACATCGAGGGGCTGCATCCTGAGGACTCCGGGATCTTCCAGTGTTTTGCCAGCAACGAGGGTGGCGAGGTCCAGACCCACACCTACCTGAATGTCACCAGTGAGTACCGACCATCAGAGTGGGCAGAGCTTTTAAGAGTGGTCACGTCTGTCCAGCCCCCTCATGTCAATGGGCAGGGCACAGTGGCCCAAGGTGGCCACAGCACCCCTGACCCCCTAGTCACCTCTGCTGACGCCCAGAGCGTGCGTGCACAGTGGCCCCAGAAGGGACCTCCCTGTTCTGGGCAGGGGTCAGAGGTCCCAGCCCACCAGCCCCTGTCCTGAAAGGTAGGAAAACCCCGTTTTTCTGGACATCCAGCTCATTTCTAATCTTTTCCTTCTGATCTTTTCCCCATTTTTTAAGTATTCATTCTCTACTGTCGTTTTATTGAACGATTATAGTTCTTTTGTGAGTTTCTTTTATTACCCCATTAACAGAAATGCTTGGGCCCTCGGAAAAAATAAAATAACAGTAAAGGTTTTCATTTTACCTGTGGGCCGCCCTCTCTGCCTCCCGCGTTGTGTTCTTCTCAGACGAGGTAGAATTTCCCGTACTGTGGTTTCCCGCCTGGTAGTGTAGGTTTTCGCTTTTTAAAAAGAAGTAGGATCTCGCGACTGTGGAATTGTGCCGCTCATGTTTGCCTCTTTGAACGAAAAACGCTCGTCTCCTTGGGTGTGAGAGCTGGTGTGGGCTGCCCGGGGCGCCTGTCCGCAGGGCTCGCCAAGTCGGACGGACGCTGGAAAGTTCATGCTGCATTTCAGCAAACTGGGGTCACGTCCCCGAACCTCGCCAAGCGTCAGGTTTACGGTCCTGGTTGGAGCGTAGGAAACCAGCATCGCTTCAAATCGTAGAAAAAATATTCGGCACTTAGCTGGAAAGCAAGTGTGATCTGTTAGAACTATTTAAAGCGTACGTTGTTGCCAGGATGGTACAGGGCAGGATGGACTCTCTTCCTATAAAGGCGCAGGTGGTGAATGTTTTCAGCCTTAGGGGACATCGTCTGTGTCACAGACTCAGGTCTGCTGGAGCAGCGACGTTCAGTGGGGGCAGTTCAGCGCGGGTGGGCGTGGCCATGTTCCAATAAAGCTTTATTGACAAAAGCAGGCAGGGGCTGGATTTGGCCCAGGGGTTGTGAATAGTGACCTTTCTCTGGCGAGAATCCTGGGGAGCTTTACTGAATTTCTCAGCCTCGGCGTCATCGTTGAATTTCTCAGCCTCAGTGTCATCATCAAAATGGACCAGCCCAACCCAGTGCACAGGGTTCATGTGAGGGTGGGATTGGAAATGTAAACAAAAGTGGTACTTAAGCTGCTTACCATGACAGCCGGAGAGTGAAGAGATAAATAAATTATTATGACTTGTAAGCACAGGGTTTAGCAAAAGGGACTTTTTTCTAAATTAAAACACCTTTAATGGGATGAAAATGCAGAGCAGGACAGTCAGTGTTTATCCGTTCACTGAACAAACACTGAGCATGTTTTTCTGGCCCTCTGGGCCCGGCAGGCTTGGTGACAGCCCTGAGGAGGGTTGGAGGGGTCCCCCTGCTTCCAGGACAGTGGGCCAGGGGGGCAGACAGTAAAGAACAAGGTACTTCAGCGAGAGACGGGTGCTGTGAAGACCAGACGGGTGGGCTCGGGGGACTGGGAGGGTTTCTCCGAGGTGGTGCTGTCCCAGGATCTGCAGGCAAACGGGGCCTGTCAGAAAGTGTTGGGGGATGTGCATGTTGGGGGTTGAGGGGAGGGGGCTGCAAGCATCTCCGAGGGACAGGTGTGTGCAGAAAGAAAGCCACAGGTGAGGACGGGCCTGCAGGTGAGCGGGGGGCCCGGTAGGACAGGTGGAGGGGTAGGCGGGGCCTCGGGGCTGTGAGCAAGGGGGTGGCAGGGTGTCACTCAGCACTTCCAGGGGCACCCAAAGCCGGGGTAGAATGGATTGTGAGGGGAAGAGCAGGAGGCGAGACACCAGTCAGGAGGCTGCCGCTCCACCCGGGTGGTGTCCCCAGAGGAGGTGAAGTGATGGGCCCGGGCTCTGCTTAGGGCAGAATTAGTAGGACCTGCTGTGGGGTTTGTAGGTGTCCCCCCCTGGGAGGGGCAGGCGGCCGCTGTGCCTTGGCCACCTGGGGTCCTGCTCTGTTTCCTCCTGGGACATCAGCCCCGGTGCCCAAGGGCCCTCACACGACACCTGGGAGACACAGCCCAGTGCTGCCCGGGGACTCCCGTGTCCTCACTGTCCCAAGCAGGGCAATGGGGTGAGCCCCTGCTGAAGCCCCCGCTCTCCTGTCTCTCGTGTCTAACTCAGCGCTGGGGGCTGGAGGCCATGCTGTCCCCATGAGCAGAAGGACCCCTGCAGGTGGGCCCATCACACTCCCGAAATTCTCAGCGGAATCCTTGGAACTGGGTCCCTTTACCTCTCAAAACAGGTCCTAGAAAGTGTGGTAGGGTCATATTTGGATAATGCCTGATATTCAAAAATCAGCTTTTTAGAGGTTTTTTTGTTTTTTTAATAATGAAAGTAGCCTGTTGGGTTTCTCCAGATAACAGCCTCTGCCCGTTAACATCCCAGAGCAGCTCCCCCTGGGCCCTCCCTTCCCCACGAGTGTCCACGACGCAGGAGGGCTGTGGGCAGATGGGCAGCTCCTGGGAGAGGAGTCGTGGAGGCTGTAGGCGCTCCCCAGAGGGTTCGTAGTCGTCGCTAGTTACCTTTGTGATTAGTCCTATAGACGTCCCCGCGGACGGTGCAGCTGGCCGGCAGGGCATCTCTGGGGGGCGCGCACTGAGTGTGTCCCTGTTGACTCCTCTGCCTAGATGTGGCTCCGACCTTCACACAGCTGCCCACGGACACCACGGTCACCGATGGGATGACAGCCACGCTGAGGTGTGAGGTGTCTGGGGCTCCCAGACCCGCCGTCACGTGGAGGAGAGGTAGGTGGCGGCCCTGTCCCAGTGGCCGGGGGGAGCTCCGTTCCCGCCCTCGCGCTTTCATTGGGTGAGGACTCAGTGGCCACGGTTCCTCCCGCTTCCAGACGCCTGAGGCGCAGAGATGAGTGAGACAGGCCGGACCCTCGTCACCTTCACGAGCTCACAGCCTGGGCTTTATTTACAGACATTTTTAAATTGTGTGACTGTCACTGTCCCTGTCTAATCCTTCCCCGGGTGCCACGGGCCGCGGGCTCCGTCACGTCCTCAGTGCTGGACTTGGAAGGAACCGGAAACCGAGGGGTCCTGGGGATATTAAAAGCAAAGGCCCACAGCCTTTCTCTTTCTAAGAAACGTGCTCCCAGCTCAGGATCATTCGCGTCCCCCGCGGGACGCGTGGCGCCCTCGGTTCCTGTGGGGAGGTGTTGGTCCCCGCCGTCTCCGCAGCCCCAGTGCCCTTGGCAAGTCCCCGCTGAGCTGCGGGGCGGGGCGGCTGTGTCGGGCGGCGCCTCAAAGCCGAGGTCTCTTTCACGCCGCCTGAAGACCACAGGTGCCCCCTCGACCCTCAGAGGTGTAACCTGTGCGCCCCAGAAGATCCGGGAAAACGCAGGTTAATGGTCAGGACGGGCTCCCCTGTTTGTTATGTCTGTTTCTTGCCTGATTGAGGTGGAATCAGCTCAGAGAGCACGTTCCAAACACATCCAAGTATAAGGAAAGCTCAGCACAGTCCCCGTCCCCCAGAGGGGACCCCGCAGGCGTGAGCCACGACCTGTCCACCAAGCCTCAGTGCGGACGGCGAGGATGCTCCTGTCCGTGACTGTGAACAGCGCCAGGGGCTCCGCGCGGCTACGTCTGTGCCCGGTCCCCACCGTATCCCCGTATTTCCCGAGTGGTTTTCTGCCCGTCGCTCTGAGCACGGCCTCCCCTCGAGTGCGGTGGTCCTGACCCGCCCCTTCTCTCTCTGTCCTCAGGGAGCCGCATCCTGGCCAGCGGCTCCGTGCGGATTCCCCGGTTCTTGCTGCTTGAGTCTGGGGGCCTGCGGATTACCCCCGTCTTCGTCCAGGATGCCGGCACCTACACCTGCCACGCAGCCAACGCGGAGGGGGCCCTGGACGCGTCGGCCACGCTCACTGTGTGGAGTAAGGACGCCGCCCCCCGGGGCCCTGCCCTCAGTCCTGGTTTTGCCATCGCGTCCTCTGCCCGGGGACCTCGCGATGCCCGCGGACCTGTAGGAATCCGTTCACTAGTTAATTCCTCAGTTTCCAGAAAATAACTGGAAGGCGTGTTCCCAGGCGTAAAGGGGGCGTCTCAGGAGAGAAAAGACGGACTTTCACGTCAGTGGCGCAGGGATTGTCCCCAAGTGGCTCACGTAACAAACGGGCAGGTGGGGTGATTTTATGATCCTTATGCAAGAAAACGGAGTCGAGAATTAAAATCCTAGAGCAGGTGCATTTTCCTGTATTATCACCATAACCACCCAGGACACTCCTGGCCTGCGAAACAGGACTGCCCCCTAGATGGGAGGAGTGACTGGGGGGGGGGGGGGTTCCCTGTTCCTGTTCCTTTCTATTTTGTCTATCACACGGGGTTGGAAATGCAGAATAAACTGTTTTCTAGAATATAGGGGTTGGCTCGCCAAGTATTCCTGCCCCGTCCCGTAGTTTCACTCACCAATGAGCTGCCTCCTCTCTGCCTCAGCCGTATCTATTTTACTAAAAATTGTTCAAAATAGCAGAAAACGAACAGATTTATCTGCACTCGCTATGGATTCCCGTAAACCGTCAGTGAGAGAGTTGAGCCACCCTTCAGGAAAAGCTAACTGGGCCTTTATTCCAGATCCATGTGGGCCTTTCTGATTCCGTTGACATCCACTGTGATAAACAGCCTTCTAAGGAGCGAGGTGTCCTGAAAACACACGAGTTTAGAAGAAGTGGGTTCCAGTTCCCCCAATATTGTCAGGAGCTGAGGAGCGGTTTGTTCCACTTGGTGGTCGACGCCTCCAGCTGCGTCTGATTCATTGTTGCCCCTAAAATTCACCGTGTACTTAAGGGCCGGTGACACACTGACGCCCCTCCCTCGGCGGGTCCTCGCCAGGCCGACGCGTGGCTCTGCTGAGACCCGAGGTCCCAACCACAGGGAATGCTGGGAGCCACGCCGGCCTGCGGGTGTCGTCCCGCACGTCCCGCGTTCTGTGCAGCCCCAGCGCCCGTCGCTCCCCCTGCACACACCTGACGCGAGTGCTCGGAGATTCTGTCCGGACGCCGCCGGCAGGCGGCCAGGCTGCCCTGAGCCCAGTCAGGTGACCCCGAGCTCGGGCTGCGCTCCTTGCTCACAGCAGCGCCCGCCTCGGAGGTGTGCACGTGGCATGCGCGCCACAGGGCTGTCGCCGGGCCTCACTGGGGCGGCTGCTGTCGGGGGAGACGCAGGCCTGCCCGGGCACCAGCACCCCTGTATTTCTGAGCCTCACCTCATTCCTGAAAACGGGTCCGTGATACCACAGCCTCGCGAGGCTGCTGCGAGGGCTAAATAAGAGCCTCGGGAAAGAAAGCACTTCGCAGCGTCGCGGGGACCGGGGTGCTGATGAAGTTGGGGAAGAATCGGGGTTTTCCCTGGGTGCAGAGCCTAATGAACCTTGGCAGACGGTCCCCCACTTTCACATCGTCCAGGGTGTCTGGAGCTCCAGGCGTGGGGAAGGCTTGTTTCAGTTCCCGGGATTTCCACGCGTTTTGCAGGACAGGAGGGAGCTTGGAGGTCCTGGTGTCAGATGACCGATTCATTGCCCCGGAGGGAGGCAACTCCAGTGTGTAACTTTGTCTGAGCTGTGACCTGTGTGTTTCCAGATCGCACGTCCATCGTCCACCCTCCTGAGGACCTCGTGGTGATCAAGGGGACCACGGCCACGCTGCGCTGCGGAGCCACCCACGACCCCCGCATCTCCCTCCAGTGAGCCCCCCAGCCCCTGCAAGGACTGGTTAACATTCTGTGGGCTGAGGAAGGGAAGTTGGGGCCAGAAGGGAGAATTTCGGGGACTTTGATTCCAACCAGAGTCCTGACTCCGGCGCCGCACAGCTGCGGCCCCCCCGCTAATCACCCGAATCCCACTTTCCGCGCCAGCCTTATGTATTATTCACAGGGGGTTGTGTTCCACTCCAGGCCTCCCTGCCGAGGTCACCACACTGTGGACGTCCATGTCAGAGGCTGGCACTTAATGAAGGAGAGATCCGCAGGGATCAAGGGGATTTCAGAGTGTTTACGCCGGGCTGAGCCGTCCTCAGGGGGGTTTTCTCTACTCCGAGAACAGCTCCACTGTAGACAGGGAGCAAGGAGACCTGCACAGGGAAGACAGGCACCCCAGGGTCTAACACGGTTAGAGGGAGAGTCGGGGAAAGAGGGGCCTGGGTGACTTGGGGCGTCTCTAAGGTAGTTGTTACAGCGTCTTTGAGCTGAGACTGGGAGAGGAATGCTGACAATGTGACCCTCCAGGTGAGCACGAGCCCAAGCGCAGGCGGCCGGGTGGTGAGCCCCTTCCCACACTCACTCGTTCAGATGGGTTTTCTTTGTTTTAAATTTATCTTTATTGATTTCAGAGAGAGGAGGGGAGAGGGAGAGAGAGAGAAACATCGATGATGAGAGTCATTGGTCAGCTGCCTCCTGCACGCCCCCTACTGGGGATCAAACCCACAACCCGGGCATGTGCCCTGACCGGGAATCGAACCCTGGCCTCCTGGTTTATAGGCCAACGCTCAACCACTGAGCCACACCAGCTGGACAGGATGGGTTTTCCTTTTCAGACTCAGACTCTAACATAAATGTAGAAAGAAAGACACAGCCATCCTGGTATTTGCACTCTGGGCTCAGCCCGGAAGGCAGGCAGGCAGCCAAACAGGTGAACTCAGGGTCCCCCCTGCTTTCTGGGGCACCCACTCTTGGCAGAGGGAGGTGACAGCTGACATGCACGCGGTTAACTGGATTTGGAGACCCGGCTGTTCTCTCACTCATCCTAGGCAGGTGTTTGGCAGACAGTGAGCTTCACGTCTCCAGCGGGCCCTCTGCAGTTCCCCCAGCTCAAAACCACATTCAGTTTAGTGACAAGAGTGTTGAATGAAAAGTAGACGAAAACCAGCAGTCAGAGGCCCTAGAGACCCTCGGCGGCCGTCTGAGATGCTCGTGCCTGGGGAGGCCAGCACTCACCTCAGTGGTCCGGGGGTGCCGGTCCTGGGAGGCACGGAAGACAGAGGCTGGTTCTCTGCTGAGAGCTCACCTGAATCCCCTGGGGCTCTGGTCCTCCTAACTTTTTGTGATTAAACGGAGAAACTGGAGCATCCTTCCCGAGAGGGGATTAGACGGCTCACTCGGGACTCCCTTGTCCCAGGCTGTCTCTGCCCGAGGGACACGGGCCCTGACCTGACAGTCACAGCCGCAGGCTGCCCCCCAGGGTGAGCCACTCCTCCCTGCCCTCCGTGGAACCGGCCTGTCCTGTCTCGGGTGATTTCAGACAGTAGGTGGTAGACGTCTGACTCTGCACATGGGCCTCTAAAGAACATACGCCTTCTGAAAACCCCGTCCCGTTATTTTGGGGTGAAAAGCCAGTGCTTTCGCCCTGTCTGGCTGCACGTAGTGGCCTTGCCCCCAACATCCTCAGTGAAGGCTGGACAGACACTTAGTCGGTTCTGTATCTGAAAAGGAAATTTGGCTAAAACCGTCATAAATAAGATGAAACGAGGAGGGGATGAAGTTTGAAGGACCGTCTGCCAGAATGGTTTGATTTGGAGATGTTTGTGGGGTGTAGTCTAGTCTTTTTCAGGAATTGGGGGCCACTCTGGGGATTTTTAAACAGCCGTTGCCTCCTGTGTAGGCGGCATCATGTTTTGGGGGACACGCTGGACAGGAGAGCGAGGGGCAGTGTGACCGGGCGGCAGGTGTGACCGGGACTCCACTCTCCCCACCTCTAACCCCGAAGGCCCCTCCCATGACTCCCGTGACCCCTCATCCCGTCCAACTTCTGTTCCTGTAGCTGTGTTATGACCATGGTGTCTGGTGGCTTTATTTTTCCCTTTCTTTTTCCACCGTATGATTCGCACGGGGTAAGACTCGGCCTTTAGAGAGCAGGCGGGGTGGTGGTAGTGCCCCCAGAGGCCGCCAGCCGCTGGCCCTGTGACCGGCAAGGAAGGACGGCTCGGGCTCTGCACTCAGGACCCTCTAACTGGAGACCCTGTGCTTGGCCGCAGCTACGTCTGGAAGAAGGACAGTGTGGTCATCAGCCCGTCCAGCAGCTCCAGGGTCGTGGTGGAAAAGGGTGGGTCCCTACTCATCAGCCAGACGTGGTCGGGCGACATCGGCGACTACACCTGCCAGATCCTCTCCGAGGGCGGGAACGACTCCCGGACGGCCCGGCTGGAGGTGATGTGAGTACCGCGCGTCCCCTGACCCGGCTCCTGGGCGCCAGCATCACCGAGCCGCCCGCCCTCCCCGGGGGCTGGCTCCTCGCCGTGTGACGCCCGCCCCGGCGCTCAAGCCAGTGGCCAGAGGTTGGCACCTCAGCCCCACAGGCGTGTGCACGCGGTCAGCCTGGGTTTGGAGGGCCTGACGACTGGCTCTCCTTCACCTCTTGCTCGTGTTCCCCCCGGTAACAGGCCCATCAGACCTTCCAGTGGGTGAGAAATGGCAGGATCACCCCCCGACCCTGCCCTCCTGTGCCCCAGCCCCACTAGGGCACCTCAGCGTCCTGCTGCTCCATGGCTTGACTGTCCTCTGCCATTTCCACCCGGGGTTTCCCCCCGTCCAGCCTGTAGAATCCACCCCTGGGCGCCAGGTGTCCCCACGGTGCTCCCCGGGGGTCACACAGGAAGCACGGTCCCTTCCCTGCTGAGGCAGAAGCACCCAGGGGCGCAGCTCCGCGTGCCCAGTGCCCGGTGGTGTCCGCGTCACAGCAGGCGTCAGTGATGCATGCCGGTTGGTCAGAGGCATGAATGAGCGTGTGTGTTGCAGGCCGTAGGCGACCTACCTCCTGATCTCACTCGTTCCCTTCGTCCCCTTCGATGCTCACGCCCTGGGCTCCCCCCAACCCCCCTGGGAACTAACACGGAGGCTCAGAGCACACGGCCAAGAGCCTGGGCACCCAGCGCCACCCTGTTCAGCTCTGGTCCTGCGTCTCTCCCCATCCTGTCTGCAGCTCATGTTAGGGATTTTTTTAATTTTGGTAATATTGGGGTACAGGCCCGGTGAACACACATAACCCCCATTCGCATTTAAGTGCCCCCTGAGAACTCTCCCATCTTCCGTCCTGGGCGCCAGGTCGGTCCACACCAGCGTGTCCCGAGGACGCTGCCAGCAGAGGCTGGATTACACACGTCGGGTGCAGTGTTCTTTTCACTCCGAGTTTCAGGTTTTGCCGACTTACCTACCTTCCCGACTGCCTGCTTATTTGATTTCTTCTAAGTAAAATACGCTTTTCAGCAAATGCTGGCGTATCTCTAAAATCCAGGCCCCTAGTGATGGGAAAATGCCTCACCTCTGAACACCGACGTATTCACAGACCTGTGACTCGGGCCAGTCGAGGGCAGCGGCTGCCGGCTGATCCGGGAGGCAGCGGTCAGTGTGAACCGTGGTCAGCGGAGTGAGCACCACGGGTCCAAGTCAGGACCAACAGGGAGGCCGGAGGTCACAGCGCGGGCGTCTTCAGGCCCACACGGCTCAACTCCCCACGTCAGGGATGACAACACTGATGACGACAGTCGCAGCTCGTGACTGCAGGGGGCACTTTTCGAGGACTTCCCTTCTCCCACTCGCATTTCCGTGATTTACTCAGACAACAGGAAAGGAAAAAAGAAAAACCTCACACTGCAGAAGCGGCTCAGAGGTGTCACTGCCAAACAGCGACCTTCAGACCAGCCTGAAGCCGCCCCCCTGCCTCCCACTTGAGTTAAAAGCTACTTCGTTAAGTATAGAAATTAGGAGCATTCGACGTGGGCTTTCAAAGCGGCCGGCCACAGGTGGCTCTCGCGTTTGCTCCGCGCGTGTGCCTTTCACGCCATCTCCCCTGTGGGAGCCGGGTTGGGCCCCTCACACCCAGCACAGTGGCCGCCGCCCACAACCAGCTGCCCTGGGGCCCCCCACCCTCACCAGCGCCGTGACCCTCGCTGCAGCCTCCGTTTTCTCAGCTGTAAACTGGGCACATTCTCCACCTCGAAGCGTTGGCGTGAGGCTTGGGTGAACCCGTGTTTGTAAAATGCCGGCCTGGAACCTGGCTTAGAGTGGACGTGCAATCAGCCCAGCCCCCGAACTCCTCACCGTCTCATGAACGCACCATCCCACCTTCCTCAGCAGCACCCAGCTCCTCCCCGGGGGCCAGGAAGTCTGGTTTTTACCGTGGTCACAGCCCTGTGACCACCAGTCTGTCTGCTGCTGGGCCCTCGGTGCCTAGAACAGGGACAGGTGCAGGGAAGGTGCCCTCCCCACTGACTAGGTTGAGGTGGGTCCGTGGATTTAGGAGGCTCTGCTTTGTCCACTCCCAGAGAGGGGGGCTCTGCAATCCCTGCTGGTCCTGTGATGCATCCTGTAAATTAACACCCCGGTCAAGGTGACACACTGGTGTTCTCTCTCCTACCAGCGGGCTGCTGCCTTAGGGCGGACACCGTCTGGGTGACTCTGTACCCGCAGAGCAGTGCCCAGCACCCGAGGGACCAGCTCCCGAGGCTCTGTGGACTGACGGATTGTTAATCATTTAAAAGCCCAATTAGATCAGAGACTCGTTCCTGTGAACAGGGTACAGGGAACACCCAATTACAGGGCCCACAGGGGGCTCAGAGGCAGCGGGCAAGGGTCCCAATAAAACACTGGAGACAGCCGCAGTGAGGAGCGGACAACCTCCTACCGATTCTCGAGGACGGCCAGGCCCCCACCACCACCTTCCTCGGAGTGGAGCTGAGGAATATGGGTGCGACCAGTTGTCATTCCTGCGTTTCAGGGGCAGGGCTTTCGTGGAAATCTCTGATCCCAGCTGCTCTGCCCAGCAGCCCCCCCACCACGAGTTCACCAACTGCCTCCCGAGGCTTCTCCAGAGCTGTTACTCCCCAAACACGCGGCCTCATCTCCTCCCCAGGCCGCCGCTGGGTGCTGGCCGATTTGGGATGTTATTGTGGCCCAAGCGGGTGTGATGGCGACCCCGCCCCCAACTTCTCTTTAAAGCATGAAGTGACTCAGCACCAGGCTCCATTTCCATTGTCCCCTCCGCTCCGTCATTTGTCACCCTGTCTGCGCGTCGCCGGCCGTGAGTCACTCCGCCGGCCGCGTCTCTCCTTCGAGGTTGGCAGCAGGGCGCCGAGATGCAATCTCCCTCTATCAGATGAGACTCTCCGGAACGGACTCGGAATATATTAAACCGCGTTTATCGGTTATTGAGGGGCTAGTCGGGCCTTTCACGGAGCTTAATTTCCCAGATTCGCTTAAAGAAACAGTTTGTTTCCAAGGCGTGTTAGGAAGCCCTTTGCATCGAGAAACAGGTGAAACTGAACCCAAGATACTATACAGGTTTCACAGGGCATAGAGGCTGCCCCTGGGGGAGACCTAAGCTCCTGCCGCCCGAGGCCTGTGTGGAAACCGTCTGCCCCAGCGTCGTCCTGGGCGAGGCTGAGCCAGCGCAGCGGGGTCTGTTGGGCCTCCGAGGACAAGGGCTCGTAGCTTCTGGACACGCAGCGGGACATGGTGTCCTCGGCCTCCTGGGCTGAGCAGCTCGGCGCCGGCATTGGGCCTTTCCAGGCAGCGTTGCCCCTTAAGTTGCTGAGTCTTTTTCCTCTCGATCTTCTTTCAAAATGTTTTCACCTCCATCTCGGGCTCTTGGCTACCATTTTTGCTGTTCACGGTGCCCCCTCGGAGCTGGCTCACCGCCCCCTCGGTGGTGGCCTTGAGCTGCTGGGAGGAGGGGCCTCAGGAACTACTGGCTAGGACCACGTCCTGAGAGTCAGCGGCTCCGAGGTGGCCCGAGGGACTGGGCAGAGCCTCAGGCGCGGCCAGCTCACACCTGGTGGGGGAAGGCGCCCAGCCTGTGGCCTCCACAAGTGACCGCGGTATACAGAGCAGTCCAGCCCGGAGGAGGTGTCTGCTGCCCCGTCCCTGGTGGTTCTGAGCGTGCCCTCGTGTTAGGCTAAGGGAGGCGCGACTGCAGCCGGCGTGAGAGCGCCTGTTTTCCCCGCTGTGGGGATTTAAACTCGGCTCCCACACGTGGGGATTTAAGCCCACGCGAGGCCATGAGCAAGGTGCGGGGAGCCCTGCGGTTTCTCATGGGCCACAGGCTGAGCACCCTGCTTTCCGATAGGAGCCTGTCCAGCGGGAAGTGGGGCGGAGCAGAGCAGGGCTGGTCCTTTCACCAGCGAGCCCTTCATCCTGGCCCTTGGTGGACGTCCCAGGGAGGTGCGGCTGCTGGGGACTCAGAAGTAACAGCTCCTTTTCCAATTTAAAACTCATTTCACAGCACAGAGAACATAAGCCAGCGTCCCAGCTCCAGTTTATTCTTTATTGTGCCGACTTGAAGTCCCAGCCCAGTTAGAAATGCCTGTTTGTAAACAGTGCGTGTGGCTGGAGAGAGTTGCTTTCTCAGGTGGCCCCAGCACAGAACAGCGTAGCCGGTTTCTAAGGGTAATGAGTACATTTTTAAATTACAGATATCAAGTGTAATTACGGCTTTCTGTGCTGACCTGTGCGGGTCAGCCGTAACTGATGACTAAGGGAGACCAGACCAAGTTAGTGGGGGACACAGGGCGCACCCGGCGTCCACTCTCCCCCGGGTGCTTGGGAACATCCGTCGTCCATCAAGGGAGATGCTACGGGGCAGGTCCTGCTCCGGGCCCAGGGGACGCGCGGGCTCCGTCCGGGACGTGGGCGGGCGCGATGGAAGGTGCCCACAGTCGCTGGGAGAAACCAGGCCCTTGGGCTGGGAGCTCTGGGACCAGCGAGTCCCAGGAGAGGCCTTTCCCGCTGTATTCTCAGAGCCTGCCTGCTTCTGCTGCGTTCCCACTCTGGGGCCTTGCTCGTGTGCTCTTTACTCTCTCCTGGGGTTTGCTGGTGTCCCCGCTGCGTCTCCCTTTCCGCGCTTCTCCCAGATCCCCAGCACCCAGCCAGAGACAGGGCGTCGAAAAACACACACGGGCGTTGTGGCGGAAACTCCAAGTGCCTGGCGTCGGAAGCCCATAGTAGGTCACACTTACCCGGCCTCTCCGTTTACCTGGCCTACTGCGTTTTCACAAAACGCCTCCCGGTGTAAAACAAGCTGCTGACCAGCTTTTCTCCATTAAATAATAGTGTGGAAAGTTGTGCCCTGCCTCCCTCCTGATTAAGTTAGAGGATCGCCGGCTGTTTCTGTTCCCACCGGGGGGGGCTCAGGCACGTCCTGCTCGGAGAGTAAAACGTGTGAGGGGTGAAGGAGCGGGCTTACCTGGCCGGGGGTAACTGGTATTTGTGTTCAGGGCATATTTTATGTTCTCCGTTTTCGAAACATGACGCACCAGGACCGCGTGGCGTGGGCGGCAGGCTGGCCACCAAGCCTGATGTGTGTTTCTTTTCTCTGTCCCTTGGTACCCAGCGAGCTGCCTCACCCCCCGCAGAACCTGCTGGCCAGCCTGGACGCCTCCCGCAGCCACACTGTGCTGCTGTCCTGGGTCCGCCCCTTCGACGGGAACAGCCCGGTCCTGTACTACGTCGTGGAGCTGTCAGAGAACAGTGAGTAGCCGGGCACGGCTGACCCAGGCGGTCCACCAGTTTCTCTCTGCGCTGTGGTGTCCTGGGCCTTTCCTTTGGGCTCAGGCCCCAAACAACAAGTGAGTCACCACGATGCTCTGCGGAGTTGCCCACGAAAACCACAGCTCGGCTTCAGGAAACGCGGAAGGCGAGGGGAGCCCAGCGGGGGCAAGAGGGATGGTCGAGGGTCACCTGTGGGAGCCTGGGTTTGGGGCTGCGGCCCCACCAGGTGGCTTTGCATATGTCTGCCCTGAGCAGGGTCCTGGGTTCGGTGTTGTCCCCAGGGCGAACCCTAAAATGGGCTCCTAATGCCCCAGCTTGGGGCCAGTTTGAGCGTCAACCACAACAGTGATTGTGACCATATTTGTGTGTCTCCTTGGGTGCAGCCTGGTGCCCAGTGTCCAGTGGGCCCTTCCCTCCTTGCCACCCAGGCCGTCCCCAGACCTCCTCCTTGGCTCTCCTCCAGCCCTCGGCATCTCCCGTCTCTTCCCCCTTGGGGTGGCCTCAGGACAGGCTTTCAGGGCCTCCTGGATGTCCTCGCAGGGGCCCCTTCTGCTCGATCTTTATAACATCTGTGCCCAGACCTCTCTGGTTGTCTCAGAGACACCTCCAGCTAAACTTCTTCCAACTCTGTCCTCACCTCCTGATGCAGCCGGTCTCCGGGCCTCACTGTGTCTGTGCTGCTCAAGCCGGAAGCCCAGAGAGGTCCCTCGGCTCCTCCCCTGTAGTTGCCATCCCCTCATTTCACCGGGAAAGTGACTGAGAACATCCTTTGTCCCTCCTGCGCTCCTGGCTCCCTGCAAACCTAACGAGCCGCTCAGACCCCCAGCTGTGTCTCCTTCAGCCCTGTAATGTGGAAGGATCCACACTCTCCTGCACTATCATCATCATCATCATCGCACGAGGAACCTGAGGAGACGGGGTGCTCGTCCACCTCGGGCTGACCCCGACCCGGGCCGTGCAGAGTCAGCCTAGTCTCTGCTGAGCCGGCTGCGCTGTGTCCACCGGTCAGCTGCGTGTCTTCCTGCCCAGCACCATCTCTGTGCCCGTGACCTGGTTTTTTTATTAGGAACCAGAGCCCTCAAGGCTCAGCTGATTGTGAGAGCTGATTATGGTCGGGAAGACTGGCCCAGCCACGAGGACGCTGAGATGGAAATTGTATTTGATCTGCACTCGGCGCTGTGCACGTGGACGACTCTGGAGAGCCCCATCCAGCAGTCACCCTTCAGCCACTCGGTGCCCTCTGCAGCCAGCTCCCGGCAGGCTGAATAGGAAACCGCGGCTCCAACGCGGCCAAGCTGATGGCTGCGGTGCAGAGACGGGCACTCACGCCTGCCCCACGCCGAGCCAGCGTCGCCACCGGGCCTCTTCGGAGCTTTTGTGGGGCTCAGAACTTGAGCTGAAATGCAAACGTTTTGCTCCCTCAGCTCAAATCCCGCCTCTCTTCACTCTGAATTCTTTGTGCTCTTTGGCCATTTTCTCTGACTCCGTGAGGATTTCATTTCCAGCCATGCCCCCAAAATGTAGGCCTCCCATGGCTTCCGTGGCCAGGACACTGGCTCGATTCTCCGTGCTCTCCCTCGCGATGCCCAGCACCCGTCCACCTTCCCCCACAGGCTGCCTCTCCCACACATGCGATTCCAGCCTGGATCTGCCCCCCGAGCTTCAGGCTCATGTGACCAGGTGGCCTCTGGACATCTCACCTGGATGTCCCGCAGGTTCTTCAAACTCAGACCATCAAAACAGAACTCACCGTCCACTCCTGACATTGCTCTTTCCCAGGCTGGAAACAGGTCATTCTTGAATCCCTGTCCCTCCCTGTCCCCACCTGCAAATAAGAACATTCTGTTGGTTTGACCTTGTAAGTGTCCTATCGAGTCCCTTGGCCCTCTCCATTCCTGCAAACCCGTCCTGGCCGGGGCTGCCCACCTCATATCTACCCTCCACGGAGCCGCCCGCAGGAGCGCTCGGCCACACCCGACCGGGTGAATGTTCTCGCTGCCTGAAACCTCAGGGGCTCCCCACAGAAGGCGCCACCGTGGAGCTGGGCAGCGAGCCTCTACCCCTCCGCAGTCACCTCTGACCTCCCAGGGCGAGCCTGTGCTCCGGACACGGCTGCGGACGCGTCCCCAGCGCGCCTTCTACCCAGATCGCTAGCCCCATGCCTCTCCACACGCGTCCCCACTGCTTAGGAGTAGGTTCGGGGCTCACAAGCGTGGTCCGGGGCGCCATTTATCATCGGCCCGCCGCCTGCCGCCAGATACATCTCCAGCCGCTCGGGCTTGGCTTTCCGTGCTGGGCAACAAGGCATCGCTCCCCCATCCCTGCGCCCACAGGGATGAGCGGTGCCCCTGACCGTTCCCGGTGGGCCCGGGAGCTCCCCCCACCCCACCCCGTCTCCGGTCAGCTCCTGTGTCCATCTCCTCCCAGGGGCGCCGTCTTGTGTCCTGCTCAGCACTCCTGGCACCCGGTAGGCAACACAGGCCCTTGGGGCACCGGGCAAAGGCAGGGCACCGACACTAATGAGAACGTTAGAAGGAGACGGTAACTTCTACCCAAGTCTGCAGAGACGTTCAGATTTACGGTTCCGAGCTCCGTCTGGGCCTTGGAGCTGCCCACGCGGCATCCCTTTGATTACTGGGGCTGTTGGACACTTTTCCAGGCCGCTTGGCTTCCTGCGCTGCCATCTGTCAGTGCCCCTTTCCCTGTGTTTCTGTCAAGGCCTGAGGGCTTTTTCTGTCATTTGTGACAAGTATGTTTTCAACTTGCTTTTTACCCTTAATTTCTGTGTATTACTTCTCGGCAGACCGAGGCATTTGATTGCTAGGTACTTAAATCTGTGGGTATTTCCTCTATGATTTCTTCTACTGCTTCCACGTTTGGCTATTTCAACGCCGTCGAGCGCAAAATACGGCTGCTTACACAGTTTCTTCTTGCTTTGGAAGCTTTACCTTTAACTCTTTAGTGCCCCTGGAACTCAGGTGCGTTGCGTCTTCTGACACGGGGCTTTTTTTTCCCTAAGTGACCTCCACTTACCCACAGAGTTTACTGATCAACAGCGTGAACGTGCCTCGTGTCACTGAACAGGACACCTAATGGCGGTTGAGATGGTAATTATGTTACGTGTATTTTACCTCAATGAGGAGGCAGTGACCACTGAGACTGTCCCGAGCGTGAGGCCACAGCACGTGCCGCTGGCACAAAGCCAGTCCAGGGGTACTGGGCACGTTCCCACGGTTGTGTGGCCACCACCGTCTCCAGGACTTTCCACGCTCCCACACTGAGACTCCGCACCCATGAAGCACTCGCTCCCCACCCCCAGCACCCACGCTCCTGCTTTCTGTCTCGGGACCTGCTGTAAGTGGAGTCGCACAGACGGTGTTTGTCCTTCTGCGTCTGGCAGATCTCACTGAGCACAGCGTCCTCGGGCCATCCCCGTGGCAGCAGGGGTCAGAGCTTCCTTCCCTTTAAGGCTGAGTACTGTCCCTTTGTCTGGATGGACATTGGTTCACCCACCATCCCCAGTGGGCACGGGCTGCTCCCACCTGTTGGCTGGGTGACTGCTGTCACCGTGGGGAGGTGTCCCTTCGAGACCGACACTCAGTTCTCTGGGGCACATGTTTTGAAGTGGAATCTGGGCCATACGGTGGCTCTATTTCTAATTTTTTGAGGAACCGTCATGCGGGTCTCCATAGTGGCTGCACATTCACACTCCCACCCACCGTGGCCAGGCTCCACCTTCCCCGCGTCCTCGCCAGCACCTGCTGTTTCCTGCCAGCAGCCGCCCCAAGGGAGTGAGGCAACTCTCAGGGCGGTTTTGACTTGTCCTGCATTTGACAGAAGAAACTCAGACTGAACTGAACTGCCAGTGGAAGAGCTCAGCCACCGCGGGCTCTGATTTTTCTCCTGCCTGTCAGCTGACTTCAGACGGGAGCCCTGCTCCGCTGCGGCCTGGCAGCAAGGAGAGGGCCCGGTTCCCACCAGCAAGGAGAGGCCCCGGTTCCCACCAGCAAGGAGAGGCCCCGGTTCCCACCAGCAAGGAGAGGGCCCGGTTCCCACCAGCAAGGAGAGGCCCCGGTTCCCACCAGCAAGGAGAGGGCCCGGTTCCCACCAGCCTCGTCAGTGCCCCTGAGGCTGGGGCGGCTCTGCCTCCTTGGTGCCGACAGACCCTCTTCTCTGGCCGGAGGGCCTCGGCCGCCGGCGTGGAAGACTCTGCATGAGTTTCCCGTAGTCAGCTGGGGCTGCACGCGCTGCAGTTCCTAAGAAACATGAGAGGAGCCTCGTCAGCTGTGGGTCACCTACGTCACTGAAACCAGGAGCCAGAACACTGACATGCCCAGGGGTGGTGAGGGCCGTGCTCCCAGAGCTGTTTTGGGAAGCAGTTTTATTTGAAATAATTAGAAAGATTCAGCCTGTGTGGCCCAGCTGCATCCTGCCTCAGAGCAGGGTAACTTTGCTGAGGAGCCCAGCTAACAGATGCCTTGGTGACAGGCAGTCTGTGCTAGGGGCACCCAAGTTGCTGTTGAGGCCCGTTCCATCTTGGAGCCGTCGTGGCTGCTGCTTGGACCCGGAGTGTGTGGGGTGTTTCTGCCCGGCCCCCAGGTGCAGACCGAATCCCCCCGGGACGGGGCCGTGGGTGTGTGAGCTGCAGCGTGCACGCAGCTGGCCCTGTCCGCCGTGGTGGGACCATCTCCTCACCTTCTCCAGCGGGGGCGACAGGGACTCTTTCACCACTTCCCGGGAATGAGGAAGAGTGTGGTTTCCACGGGAACCTCTCCCTGAGAACCTGGAAATGCAGCTCAGGCGTGAGAGCCGCTCGGAGCGGGAGCTCATCGTGGGTGCGTGACATCCTTGCCAGGTCTCGCCCATCCAGGGTGTCCTCCACGAAATGATCGGACCAGAGGACACCTAAGCTCTGCAAAAAAGTCACGCAAGCCCAGTGGGCCCCCCGAAGCCTGGCAGGCGGGAGCCCTGGCCCGGAGCGGCCGGCACACCTGCGCTCGCTGGGCGAAGAGACTCCGCGCCGGCTGCGAGCCTCTTTATGTCTCCAGCCAAAGCCACTCAGGAGCGCGGCGGGGAGCGGGCGCCACGCAGATGGGCTGCAGCCTGGGCCCCCATCTGTCTTCATCGTGCTCATTTCCGCTTTTATTAACATGCTAATGAATGTGGTCTTATTTATTGCTGGATGACACATGCAGCACCCTTTTCTGGGAGATGAATCTGCAGTCTGCCTGCCCACGTGAGCGGCAGCCGGCTCCCAGCGCTGTGGCGAGCACAGGAACGAGGGCCAGGGTGACCCACTGAGGCTGCCACAGGCAGGGCGCACAGAATGCCCCTTGCTTGTTGACAGCACCACGGGGTGACGGGAGGCACCCTGGACTGAGCGGGAGCTGGAGTTCAAGGCCGGCCTCACAGGTCACTGGCCCATGGCCCTGAGCCTCGGTGTCCACATCTGTTAAGTGGGGCCACCACGCATCCCCACGGCCGCCGTGCTGAGCCTGTGAGCTAATTCACGGGACGTGTGGCCACTTGCTTGTTACTCCTCAGACGTGGCTCACACAGGCTTTGACTTTGTTCCTCTCCTTCTTTCAGACTCTCCGTGGAAAGTGCATCTGTCCAACGTTGGCCCCGAGATGACGGGCGTCGCCGTGAGTGGCCTGACCCCAGCTCGCACCTATCAGTTCAGGGTGTGTGCCGTGAACCAAGTGGGCAAGGGCCAGTACAGCGCCGAGACGAGCAGGTGGGTGATGCGCGTCCCTGGCGGTGACAGGGAACAGCGTGGGCCTGACAGTAAACGGAAGCGTGGAGGGAGGTGGAGGGAACAGACCAAGGAATCAGCCCCCAGCCCAGCAACCCTGGCAAAGTCATGGGCAGGGCTGACCCCAGACAGACATACAGTTGGAGGAGCTGGGGTGCCGCAGCTGCTCTGAGCAAAGGCTCTTAGACCTGTGGTTCCTGAGAGCATCGGCCTCCGCACACGTGCAGTCAAGAGTTTACGGTGCTTATGTCCATCCCGACTGCCAGACAGGTGGGAGCGGTGCCACCGCCTGACAGAGGAACACCTCGCCGGGTGGCATGGGGGAGCTGAGTGAGCTCAGGGTCCACGGGTGTCACCTTCCTCAGTGGTTCCCCTGCATCCCCAGGCTGCAAGGGTGGGAAACAGCGTCATCCAGTATCAACATGCCCCAGCCCCCAGCCAGCCCAAGCCCTCCATGGGCGTGAGTCAGAAACTAGTGGAACACGTGCCTCTCTTCAGAGCGTGGAGTTTGACGTGAGAAGTTGGAAAGAGCCAAGAACAGTTTGGAGGCGCCCGAGGCGTGGGCCTGTGGGCCGGCCCACTCAGGCACACGGCTCTGACAAAGCCCCGCACTGGGCTTGTCGGACCGGGCAGGCCTCCTCCAGCGCAGCCTGGCGCTTGCTGGGCTGGCTTCCTGCTGTGCCGACTGGCTGTAACTGTGTCACGCGTGACCCTGCCATCTGGGCAGCTGTGCATCACTTCATTTTGGTGAATGGTTGGGCTCAAGATCCAGCAGGACAGAAAATGCAAACGAGCCTCCTTGGTGTCTGGCACTGATCTCTCTTTCCCTGTCTTTTATTTTCAGGTTGATGTTACCTGAAGAACCACCCAGTGCTCCCCCGAAAAACATAGTGGCCAGTGGGCGCACCAACCAGTCCATCATGGTGCAGTGGCAGCCACCCCCGGAGACGGAGCACAACGGGGTGCTACGGGGATACATCCTCAGGCAAGTAGCCTGGGGCTGGCCCCTGCCAGGCTGTCATTCTACAGGGTCAGGGTCTGCTTGGACGAGATTGCAGACCTGAGTGTTTACAGGAGCCGGGTGGTCAGCAAGAGTCGGACAGCTGGGGGGCTCCAGGGAGTGGTGGGGAGTGCGACAAACATGGGGCAGGGAGCGCAGGACGTGGCAAAAGCTCTGTCTGCATGTCCAGGCACAACATGTACACACACAGAACAGTATCAGTGGCTGCATTTTGGGAAAAGCCTCGTGGGGAACAGTATGGGTTGGGGGCAAGGTGCGGTCTTCATTGTACATCCTTTCATTCTGCATCTGCCCCAGGGGCACGAATTACCACCTGCCGTGGTTTTTAATGAATAATAATACAGTTGATTGATGAACCGGCCAGTTATCGGCCAGTTATCATGTTGTTCAGCGTTGCCAGCTTTTCTCATGTTTCAAAGAAACTTAAACTCTAGCTTGTTACAAGCAGTCTCACAGCTTTTCAACACTGGGAATGAAATCCAGGCGCTTTGGAAGACAGGGCAGGCCACACTCACTCACCTGCAGGCCAGCGTGGCCCGAGCGTGGCCAGTGTCTGCCTCTGCCTCGTGGGGCGGTTGGGCCTGTGCGAACGTGGGAGACCCTGCCGATGGGGCTGCGTTGAGGGCCGACACCTCCTGTGCCGGAAACACGCTAACTTAAAAACCACCAAATGTGGTCATTGCCGTGGTTTGTGACACAAATGAAAAGAGAAACAAAGCACGAGATTGTTACTAAATCTCTCCTGATAGATGGTACAGCCTGGGCGTATTTGTTGACCTGACGTGAACTCTGACTCCCTCGCCAGCCTGGGGGCAGCACCATAGGTGCTGTTCTCACCTTCTCCGAATGCCCGGCCCGCCCGCCTGAGCATGATCAGATCTGAGGCTAACACAGGGCTCAGTGGGACAATGTCCTTTCTTAGGTTAACCTAAGAGATGGCGAAAGTGTCGCTTCCTGGACTCTGATGTCTTGAGTGTGGAGGACAGCTCCCTGGGGTGCATGCAGTGTCCCCCATTCATCATTTCATAATGTCTGTGTACTGGGGGCACTTGCTTGTCACAGCCAAGTCCCTGCGAGCCTCAGGTTCCTCCCCAGCACCGGCCAGGCCATCGTGTGCCTGAGGGACTTAAACCAGCTATCCCTGGGGTACAGGCCTGCAGGGCAGAATCAGCAGGCCCCTGGGTCACTGTGCCCCCAGTTGCCCTTCCCCATTGCAGAGGAGGGTGAAGAGACTGCCATCTGCCCCCTGCAGGCAGGGGGCACCGTGGGCTCTGGTCCCTGTGGGGTGCTCCCCTGCCTGAAGGCTGACCTCCGTCCCTCAGGCCACACGCCCCCGTTCAGCTGTCATTCTTGTCTGTGCTCATTAACTAATGAAAATGACTGGCCTTGCCCCTCGGCCCGGCCCCCGCGTGCTCCTCACCCCAGCAGCCTCTGTTTTGGGGCACGTGGAGGAAAAGTTTCCTTAGGCTCCAGCTGCCACGTGAGGACTTTAACAGCCCACGGAACCCAGATGGGGGCCTGCAGTTTAATACAAAATCCCTCTGACGTCGTGAGGCCCCATCGTGGCCCGAGTTTCTCTGTTTGTGGGATTACTGCTGTTAAAAGGATTTTCTGTGATGTGCCAGTGGAGTCGAGTGCTGGAGAGAGGGCATGGGCTTGTTGGGGCTTAAATCAAGAGAGCCCTGAAGTGAGGGTGCAGCGCCCGGGGCCCGCGAATATCAAAGTTGTCGGGAATTAAAGACCCGTGCCGAAATGAATCTGCTTGGAGACATTCCGAATAATCCTCCGGCCTGCAGATCAGCTGCTTGCAGCCAGCGCCCCCTCCTCTGGGCGCACATCCCCCCGCCTGGTCTGCAGCCGCCGCGGAAGAGCGGAGCGGATAAACCTCCGGCCCGGCCCCAGTGTGAGGAGTTGCTAGGATGCCGGCGAAGTAATCAAATATTTATCATCGTGGGCAGGGTGTTTCTTTGTGAAGAGCATAAGGGTTACGTCCTTTGTCAGGGCTCTCCTGTTATTTCTGAATAAAAAATCATCTTGTTCCATCCGAGACAGTCTCCCGGGCAACGCATCCCGCCAGTCAGAAGGTGGCCCGCCCTCCTGTTATTAATCATGAGTGACCTTCCGGGACGCTCTGTGGCTGCCACAGAAGCACCCAAGCCACTGGTCAGGACGGACCACCTGCCGCCGCCGAGAACAGCAGCCCGGGTCCCGGACGCGGATTCTGCGGCCTGTTTTGCTCAGATGTGGAGAGGCCTGGAGGAGATGAGGGCTGGCACAGGCCTCGTTTCTCAGGACTCGGCTCTCTGCCCACCTCCTCCGAGAGGCACCTTCAGAAAGGAAGTCTGGGTGGTTTACACTGTCGCCACCCTTTGCTCCACAGCCGTTGCATTCCTGCCACCTGTGAGGTGCTGTTAGTATTGTCATTTTTCCGGAGGCGGAAACCCAGGGGAAGGTCAGGGTGGGTTGAGACCACCGGCTCATTGGTCGCCTTCCCAGCCTGAGTTTTCAGGAGCTCCTTGCTTTTCCCTGGATGTGCATTGTGCGTGGTGCCCCCACGAGCGAGCTCTTCCTAAGCCATCACGCCCAGTGCGTGCCACATGGTCACAGGTGGCCCTGGGCCCGTTCGCACACCAGGGCACTGGTGTTCCATGTGGGCGTGAAGCCAATGTTTACCTTTTTACAGATGGCTGTCCAACAGTCTCAGTGCCGTTTATCCCAAAAGTTCATGTTTTGTACGTGGGGAGCCTCAGTGACAATATCTGTGCCAGTCCTCTCTCCCCACCATTAGTCATTACTGCCTTGAGGGCCATCACGTGGCATAAACGATTTCACGGACCTGCCCACACTTGCTCTCGCGGGTGGTCCCTGCAGTGAAGGGCTGCCAGCTCAGGAGGGCGCAGAGGTCGTTGGGACATGAAGCAAAATGTGGTTTAGTGCATGAACCACATAAGGACACTGCGTCCCAGCAGTGCCACCCGCCAGGCCATGGACACAGCAGCCTCAGGCCTCCGTGACTTTCCCATCCCACAGGCGTCACCAGTGCGGGTGCTCGTAGCAAGAGGGGGAGACTCCTCAGAAGGTCCTGGTTTTCATGAGGAGCCTGTTCTGGAAATTTCAGTCCTTCCTCGGTGCGTTTCCCGCCCTCCTCTCCAGGAGAGCTCTTTGCCATCCAGGGGCCTGAATGTCGGGTTTCTCCTCTGCCCTGGTGGTGGCCTTGCTGACGTGCCGGTCCGGCCTGGGCACAGCGCAGGTCACTGACGGATTCGGCAGCCCTCGGAGTCTCTCTGCATCCGGGGGGAGCCTGGAACCTCAACCTGCCATAGACACAGTGGGCTCCCTGCTGTCTCTGCGGCTGTGTCCCCGTGCCTGCTCCCCTCTCCACTTATCTCGCAATGCCAGGCCTTCCCCGGGCAAGAGCCGCTGCTTGGATGGAATTCTGATGCTGCGATGCCACAAGGTGGCTGAGGACCTGCGTGCGCGCCCTCACTTCCCCCAGGGCCCCGATTACCTCCTCTAAATGGAATCCGGGACGTCGCTCGCTCCTGGGAATAGTGCTGTGCGGGTCCTTCCAGAGCACAGACGCCTCCTCACTCACACACCGAACCCAGGGGCCGGCAAGTCGCTGTTCAAATGAACCAGCTTTAAATGTCCGCCTTGGTGCACTGCAGGTCCTGCTGCTCGCACTCCCAACAGCCACTGCAGACGGACTGTCACCCTTAGCGGGGCCTAGCGTGTTGGGAGTGTGAGCACCTGGGAAGGCCTCCCTCTGGTCCTGGGACCCACCTGAATGAATCCAGGACTAATTGGAGCCAGAGCCGCCAGCCCCTGTTCCCCCCACTCCAGCCGCAGGAGAAAGGCGCTGCTCCGATGGGCCGGCAGCAGCCCCCGGCCAAGGTCACCTCGGGAGCTCTGGGTGCCTGGGCCCTGCACCCCCGAGACAGTGACACTCGAAAAGCTGGAATCTTTCCTTAGCCTCGAACGGAGTTCACGGTCAGCTCTGTTCACCCAAACCTCACCATCCCCGCGAGGTGAGGTCAGGCCTTTCTAACGGTGAATTCGAGGTGGTGATGTGCGGGGCTCACCTCCGGCCTCACCAGTGTTTCCTCACTTCGCATCCCTCCACCCGTCAGAGCAGCTGCAGCAAACCAGTTTCCCGTCCTGGTCACCCTGCTGTCCTGCAGGGAACCGGCTTCCATCCTGGTCACCCTGCTGTCCTGCAGGGAACCAGTTTCCCGTCCTGGTCACCCCCTGCTGACCTGCAGGGAACCGGTTTCCGTCCTGGTCACCCTGCTGTCCTGCAGGGAACCGGTTTCCGTCCTGGTCACCCCCTGCCGTCCTGCAGGGAACCGGTTTCCGTCCTGGTCACCCCCCTGTCCTGCAGGGAACCGGTTTCCGTCCTGGTCACCCCCCTGTCCTGCAGGGAACCGGTTTCCGTCCTGGTCACCCCCCCGTCCTGCAGGGAACCGGTTTCCTGTCTGAGCCACCCTCTGCCCTCCCCCAGGTACCGTCTGGCCGGGCTGCCCGGGGAGCACCAGCAGAAGAACATCAGCAGCCCCGAGGTCAGCTACTGCCTGGTGACCGAGCTGATCGTCTGGACGCAGTACGAGATCCAGGTGGCCGCCTACAACGGGGCGGGTCTGGGCGTCTTCAGCAGGGCGGTGACCGAGTACACCTTACAGGGAGGTGAGCAGCCGTCCCACTGGGCAGCCCTTGCTGAGGGCAGGGTTTGTGACGGTCGGTCGGAGCAGCTGGAAGTAAAACGCAGGGTTCCTGCCCGAGCGGGTATGGCTCGTGGTTGGGGCATTGGCCAGGGACTGAGGGTCCGGGTTCGAGTCCCAAGGCACGTACCTTGGTTGCAGGCTGGATCCCCAGCCCTGGTTGGAGTGCGTGTGGGAGACAACCAGTCGATGTCTCTCTCTCTCGCCTCGATGTTTCTCTCCACCCCCCGCCACTCGAAGAAATCAATGAAAAAAATACCCTTGGGTGAAGATTAATCAAAAAAAAAAAAAGAGGGTTCGATCCCCTACTTGCCCAGGGGAGCAGTTTTCCCACAAAACCCGAAACCCTGTTCCGCTCCCTCTCCTAACACGCAGCTGTGGTTTCACTGCCCCAGGCCTTGGCCTGTTGAGATGACAAGGTTTCTAACTGCCCACTCTCTCCCCAAACCGTGCCCGAGGCCTGATAGTACCACCTTCCCTCATTGATCAGCTGTCTGTCACCCCGGGGACAATACATCAATCCTCCCCAAAAGCAGGTGCCGCAGGTCTACATCCCCAGTGACCAGCGGGAATGTTCCAAATGCAGGACAAGCCGGAAGGACCCGCTCACCGGCGAGCGATTCTGCTCCTCACCGGAGAGAGAAAATACTGAAAACCAGGACAGGGAGTGTTTGCTTTAATCAGTCTGTTGCCTAGGGTAACAGTAAATCTGGAAACACTTAAAATGAGACTGTTGATGTTAATACCCCCAAAAACTGTGAACCAGGCAGGATGGCCTCGCTTTGTCACCGGCGTGTGGCGTTCTCACAGGGCCGAGGGGAGCGGAGCCGGCCCGGTGGAGACGGGCGTCGAGGCCGCAAAGTGTGGCCTTGACCCGGTCGGCACTGGGAACCCATTAAAGATTCAGAGCCATGAGTGACATGGTCACAGGTGGTATCAGGAAAAATGAATCCATCGTGGTGACAGGCAGGCAGGAGGGGAGCTGACGGTTTGGCTATAAGGTGACGAGCCCCCAGCTCTGGCGCTGCCAGAGAAGGGCAAGGGGCACGTGTCTGGGTGGTGCGAGGGGACACGTGTCTGGGGGCTGCTGTGCCGTTTTCAGACAGCTTCACACCAGCTCCCTCTGTGTACCTGGGGAGCACCTGTCAGCTGAGTACAGCTAAGCCCCAGGAGCACGCGTTCAAGGTGTCCTGGACAGTTACATCTGAGGGTCCCAGACAGTGGCGTCCCGGGGCGTCCTGGACAGTGGCCCTGGGCGTGGAAACAGGGCTGGGGCCCAGCCCCTCCCTCAGATTGTTTGCAAATGTAGCGAGGGCCGGGGCATCTTGGTCTGCAGCCATTTACACGTAAGGAAATTGGACGTCATCTGACCCGAGTGCAGCTGGGCTGAGATCATGTGACTGACAGGTGGCGGAACCAGCAACTGCTCTGAGTCAAGACCACTGTGTTTGGGCAACGTCAGCAGCCTCTGGGGTCGTTGTGACCTCGGAGCAGACTTCGGCCACGTCTGTGACGCTTGGCCAGGGCGCCCCCTCTCTGCCTCCCTTTCCACAGCGACGCCTGCAGAGGGAGGAGTCCGACCCCGAGGACAGTTTCTAGACGTAAGATGCTGTGACAGAGTCTCACACTGGTGCCTGCAGCATGCCTCGGGGGCCTTCGTAGTCGCCACATTGGAATTAGAAAGGGGAGCCCACAGCTCCCCCAGGGCCGCAGCCCCAGCCCCAGCCCAGGGTCTGTCCGGGCAGGAGCTGAGCACGCTGTGTGCTGCCGGGAGCCCTGTGGGTGCGCGACGTGTCCCCCGCGGCCATTAGCTCTGATTGTCGAGAAAGCCTGGAGGACCGAGCCCGTCCTGGAAGCTGAAAGGAAGTAACTAAAATGCCCGTATGTTAGAGGGAGAAAGAATAACTTATAAAACTGAGTATTTGTCGGCCTGATTTGGGAGACGGCTGGAATGTGTGTAAACATAAGCCCAGACGCTATCAGGAGAGCGCGGGAAGTGGGAACACGGCCACGGGAAGAGAGAAGCCCCGGCCAGCTGCCTCCCTTCCCTCTCCTCCTGCCACGTGCAGGCTCCATTCATCGGGGGAGTGAGAGGTCCGTGACCTGGACAGTAATAGGCTCTTTGGATGTAGCTCCTTCCAGAAGGTGCTGGGACGGTGGGGACAGACTGTGCGGCTCCCACTCCGAGAGCCACTGTCACCCCCCCTCTTTCTTCCTGCAACATCAGCTCAGCCACGTCCCCATTGTGGAGACAGGGTTATGTGAGGCCACCAGTGGTTCAGGTTCGGGGCCGCGACCTTGTGTGCTTCCCAGGGCCCGCTTTTGTCACCAGTTGTCCAGCTAGTGGTGGAGCCGCAGGAAGAAATAACGTGACTGTGGAGTTGGCAGGTGAGCCTGCTCGTGGAGCCGTCGGAATCCCGTGTGAGCCACACGAGCCGCGTGGAACAAGCCGTGTGGACTGACGACTCTTCCCCTTTTCTTCCCACATCCACGGAGATACAGACGTCGGTTCCCTTCGAAAGGGTCCAAGGACAAGTTACACTACAAGTCACCATTCTGAGCACCCGGAGGTTTCATTGTCTCCCGGTTTTCTCTCTTTAGCGTTTCTCTTCTGTAGCTGGTGCTTTTGTGCCGTGATCGTCCGTCCTGGTTTCAGAACATTACCTCCTAACGCAAGAGGAACGTTTCCTGTTCGGAAAGAAACACCCACGTTCCTGAAGCCCTCGCTCGGCCCCTGGCGCTCACTGGCCTTGGGAGGGCTCTGAGGGAGGGACCCCAGCGAGCAGGCGCTGCTGGTGAGCCGTGTCCGGTGGGCTCGGGCTGTGTTGAATTTAAGACGGGAGCACGCTGGGCCCCACGCCCGGGTGTTCGTTACCTGGTGAAATGGAGTTTATTGAGCAATGAAAATTATCCGGAGGAAACATCCCGGAGGCCTGCTTTCAGAGCAGCAGGGGGCCCTGGCTTCCTGCTCGGACCCTGTGGGTCTGCACCCTCTGCGAACACCAGTCCGGCTCAGGCTGAGCCTCGGAAGGGAATTTGTAATTCCATTGTCCACAGATGTGCTTCTCACTCCGATGGCAACGGTTAGAGAAAGAGAAGAGGGCTGAGAAGAATCGGAGAGGTTTAGGTAAAGCCGGATGCGGGGAGAGGGCCTGCGGCTTTCGAACCTCTGCCCTGTGAGGGGGCCGGAGCCCCTGGGCTCTGAGGGAGGGGTGGCATGGGCAAAGCGATGCTGGCACCTCCCAGGAGATGAGGAGGGTTCGCTTTTGTATAAGGTCTGGGGTATGGATACAGATTTATTTTTTTCTTTGCATATGGACATCCATTTTTTCCAGCACCATTTGTTACAAAGAATTGCCTTTGGCATTCATCAAAACCCAATTGATACGTATGTGGGTAACTTCTGGGCTCTGTGTCATCGATCAATGTGTCCATCTTTCCTCCAGTCACATTCTGTTCTAATTACTGCGGGTTTATAGTTTGTATTGATACCATGGACTGACGGCTGTGCAGTTTTGTTCTGTTTCAGAATCGTATTGGCTATTTCATTCCTTTACTTTTCCCCATACGTTTTAAGGTCAGCTTTTCAAATTCTGAAAAAATCCCGGCCACCACGTCGATCAGGGTGGCATCCAGTCCAGAGACCGGCTGGGGGAGACTTGGCGTCTGTGAGGCTGTCCCCCAGTCCGTTAGTGTGTGACCCTCCGTTCCCTTAGGTCTTCGACCTCTGACCACCGTTTGGTAGCTTTTAGCATGCCGATCTTGCACGCAGTTTGTTAAATTTATATCTGTTTCATGTTTCTGTTGCTGCTTTGAATGGCATTCGCTTTATTATTTTAAGTTCCAGTTGTTCGTTGCTCGTGTTTAGAAACACGATTGGCTTCTGACTCAGGAATGTTCCTCGTGGGCAGTTATACTGGGAATAGAGAGGGGTTTTCGGTTTTGTTTGTTCCCTTTTCAGCTGCTCTGCCTTTGACTCCTTTTCGCCACATTGCTGCCTGGCTCTGTTTCTGGTCAGGAAGACGCGTCGGCTTTGTCCCTGCTCCTGGGGAGGCGGCCTGTCCCTCGCCTTAGATACGGTGATGTCGGTCATTTATAGATGCCCTGTATCAGGTTAGCGAGTTCCTGCTTTGTTGAGAGGGTGTTTTTTTTAATCACTGTTGGATGTTAAATTTTATCAAATGCTTTTTCTAAGTCTATTAAGATGACCACATGTTTTTCTTTACTTTGTTGATATGGTGAGTGACCCTGATTGATCCCTGACTGTGGAACCGGCCTTGCGTTTATAAGGTAAACCCCACCGGGTCAGGATACAGTAAAGTTTTTATATATTGTTGAGTTCGATTTTCTTGTATTTTATTGAGCAGTTTTGCACCTGTGTTCATGAGGGATGTGGTTTTCTTGTCTTTTCGTGTCTCTTTCTAATTTGGGTGAATCGCTTTTATTTCTCCTTCAGATGTTTGGTGGAGCTCACCAGTGAACCTCATGTGCTTAGAGTTTTTGTTGGAAGGTTTTAGTCGTATATTCAGAAGGTAATAGCTATAGGACTACTCAGGTTATATGTTTCTTCTTGAGTAGATTTTGGAAGCTGCCTCTGTTAAGGAATTTGCCCATTTCATCTAACTTGGTGAATTTATAAGCATAAAGATGTTTAAAATGTTCTCTAGTCTGGTGACGTCAGTGGGATCTGGGGAGGTTGTTCCCTGCTGTTGGTGATATTGGTAATTTGTGATTTCTCATTTATTCTGGCCAGAGGTTTGTTCATGTTTTAAAAGAACCAGCTTTTGGTTGCCCGGCCGATCTGGCTCAGCGGTTGAGCATTGACCTGGGATCCAGGAGATCGAGGTTCAATTCCCGGTCAGGGCACAGGCCCAGGTTGTGGGCTCAGTCCCCAGGGTGGGCTGCAGGAGGCATCCGATCAATGAATCTCATCATTGATGTTTCTATCTCTATCCCTCTCCCTTCCTCTCTCTGAAATCATTGGAGATATGTTTTAAAAAAGAGAACCTGCTTTTGGTTTCGTTGATTTTCTCTATTTTTGTCATTTCATTTCATTGATTTCTGCTCTCTTTCTTTACTCTTCCCTTGAATCTGCTTGTTTTGGGATTAGTGAACCATTACAAATGCTTAAGGTAAAAGCTTAGGTTCTAATTTATACATTTAAATGCTGTAAATTTCCCTCTAGCATGTCCGCATCCCATAAATTTTGTTACGTGGAGTTTTCCTTTTTACTACATTGAAAGTGCTTTTTAATTTTCCACGTGGCCTCCTCTGGCTCGTGGTTGTTTTGAAGTGCATTGCTCGGTCTCCAGACGTCTAGGGGTGTTCCACAATCCTTCTGCTGTAAATTTCAAGTTTGATTCCTTAAGGGTCATAAAACATGCATTTTTATGATTTCCGTTATTTTTTAACTTGTCTTAGGTTTGTTTGGGGCTCAGAATGCCTCTGTCTTGGTTAAGTCCCGCGCGCACCTGAGAAGAACGTGTGCCCTGCTGTCCATGGCCAGGCTGCTCGGTGGAGGCGTGTTGCTCAGGCCTTGCGTCTCCCAGGAGCACTGAACGTCCAACTAAACAGTAGATTTTCCTGTCTTTCCTTTTAGTTTGTCTGTTGTGCCTTTTGTGGGTTGAGTTCTGCTGCATAACAGTTACCTCGGGGCGGTTAGCCGTCTGGTGACCAGATCACTTCACCAGGACGCCCTGTCCCTGGCGATCACTGGTCCCCCTCCGAGGCAGGGTCTCTAGTTTCCCCCGTGTTAGCGTAACCACTCCAGACTTGACCAGTGTTTCCGTGTCCATTTCTCCAGTCTTCGCTTTTAAGCTGTGTGTGTCTCCGTATGTTCAGTGGGTTCTTGTAGACACCCTGGAGTCGGGGCTTGTTCTTTACCCAGCTGGCAACCCATCTTCCGTGGGATGTGTAGACTGACTCCCTGGGGCCACCATACGCGTGATCTACCCAGCGTCTGGTCTGCCCGGCAGCCAGCCCCCCCTTACTCCCCAGTGGCCACACACACCTCCCCGCACCGGTTTCCACGGCGCCGGCCTTTGCGCGGCCCCTTTTCCCGGGTGAGCGAGCCTGGCTCCCGGCCCTTCCCTCTCAGAGGCCTGCCCACCCTTTCCCCCGACCCAGTGGCTCCCGGTCCGAAGCTCCCGTACCTTCCGAGGGCAGAGCTGGCTGTTCCGCCAGTGGGGTTGTTGCTGCAGAGAGACTTGCCTGCTTCAGTCACATGGTGTGTCCCCTAGAATGTGGCTTCCTTGAGGGCAGGCCATCCGGCAGGCATGGAATTGGGTTGAATATCTGTTCAGTGAAGGAAAGAAAGAAAGGGTGGGACATGTTTCAATGGTGGCCCCTGTGTCAGACAAACAGAATCGTAGCCTCCAAGTGGATAAACCACAGTGCACACAGGAGGGGTGATTTTTTCATATGAATGATAATTGTGTTTGAAACATAGTCGTATATACTGGGGGCGGGGACTTCTGTGACCGATCTCACATATCCAGTAACAGGAAAGAAATCAGAGAAGGTGTTTGCTTGTCCTTTGCCTCGGGGTCCCCGGGAAGGGCTCTCCCTGGAGTGAGATGGTCCTGTCCACTTCTCTGCCTAAACCTGCTGCAATCGGCAACAGGAAATGAGAAATCACCTAGTTCTTTTTGGTTGCAGTGCCACTGTTAGCTCCCAAAATCATTCATCACGCTTCCCTGTTCCCGAGGCCGTAATTGCCTGTGAGCCTGAACAGCAACTAAGGGTTTTTTTCCCCTCTCCTCCCCCCGGCCGCCCCCGCTGGTTTGGTGTCTTCGCTGACGACGCTGGCACAGTGCCCACTGCGCCCCCGCAGAACGTGCAGGTGGAAGCCGTGAACTCCACGACCATCCGGTTCCTGTGGAAGCCCCCACCCCAGCAGTTCATCCACGGCATCAACCAGGGGTACAAGGTACGTGGCCTCGGTGCAGCTGTCCCGGCATGTTGTGGCCCCGTGGTCAGCGAGGAGGCCACCCTCCCCGCCCGCGCCTCCTTGGTGGGGCCTCCAGAGCCAGCAAGGTCTCCCCCCCAGCTGCACTGGCTCAGAAACACAGGTGGCTTGTCCCCAGGGAAGGCTCATGCATTGAGCAGTTTCTCCTGAGAAAGGCCTGCATTTAAGAATCACCCGCGGGGCCCAGCCGGGCGTGGCTCAGCAGTTGAGCATCGACCTAGGATCCAGGCGGTCAGGGTTCGATTCCCAGTCAGGGCACATGCCCGGGTTGCGGGCTGCAGCCGATCAATGACTCTCTCATCATTGATGTTTCTCTCTCTCTCTCTCTCTCTCCCTCTCCCTTCCTCTCTCTGAAATCAGTAAAGATATATTAAAAAAAAAAAAAAATCACCCGCGGGAGGGAGTCCTCTCCGGGGAGCACAGGGACCGGGGGGCAATTGAGTGACATTTCTGTCAGGTAAGGAGAGCTGTTCCCTCCCCCCTGCTGCAGGGACAGTGCTGCTCCTGGGACTGAGACACGGACACACTCCCCCCACCCACCTTCCCTTTGTCCCTACTCACTGCTCACGGAGCACGTCACCTTCATACATGTACTGGGATGCCCATTCTAAAAGTGCGGTCTGTCTCACCTTTTGTTTTTGTTTCTTTGTTTTTGTTAATGCTCACCCGAGGGTATTTTGTCCATTGATTTTTCAGAGAGAGTGGAAGGAAGGGGGAGGAGAAACACTGATGTGAGAGAGACACATCCATTGGTTGCCTCCCACACGCACCCCAACCCAGGGCCGGGGATCGAACCTGCCACCAAGGTACGTGCCCTTGACCGGGAATCGGACCTGCAACCCTTCAGTCCGTGGGCCGGTGCTCTAACCACTGAGCCACACCGGCCAGGGCTCTGTCTTACCCGTTAATCAGCTTCCCCTGATTGGGCCTGGAGCCCGTGTTACCTGCAGCAGCAGGTGAGCGAGGAGACCTTTAGAGAGAAGCATCCATCTCATTTGCCAGAACACGGCGATTTCAGATTCAGAGAGTGTTTTCCTCAGACACACACTCCATTCTTTTTCCATTTGGATTCAATTTACAAAAACACTTGTTTTCCGCCAGCGAGGCAGACGTAGCTAGAACTCGGCCCTGCCTTTTCTTTCCAGAGGTTCCTGCAGTCAGAGTTTTTGTGAAAGAAAATCATACGGGTCAACCGGGATGGTTGTGCCCTCTCTGACTCCCCATCAGGTCTTATAGGCAAGACCGGGGGGCAGGGGGTTCATCCGACGCCTCCGCTGTGCATCGATCTGTGTGAATACCCTTCGTGTCTCTCGGTGTGTCCCCCTTCCGCCCAATAGGCCCAGAAATGTTTGCTGTCACAGGAATTAAAGGTCACTCAGACACAATGTTGCCGAAACCTTGAAACAACTCCCCTTGCAACATGTATATAGGCTGCGTTTCTTTACAATTGTAACCAACCTCCTAAAACCCTCTTCAGGAAACTGCTATGACATGAATTATAAAGGATTAAGGTGTTGCCACTGAATTGGGGCTCGGTTTGAGCAGCAGGGCCTGTCTAGGGAAATGTTTATGTGTGTGTTCCGTTGTCCTGGGTCAGTGAAACGACACCAACTTGTCCTTGTTCCTTCCTGTTGAAAATACAGGTCCTGGTACGTGTTCATGTGGAGAGAAGTGAGGGTTTGAGGGGCGTCAATCACCATGAGTTAAAGTAGATATTTTATTTATATAAAATATACATATTTGTGTTCAATGATCTATGAGAGAGCTTTTACACTCAGTATTTTCCAGGGCGATTATAAATGTTGGATTTACGACGTTTCTTAATTATGAATTTGAAGATAAATTTCAAAATGAAATTCTGATGCAGAGGCAAAGATGTACAATTAAAAAGGATCTCTTTTCAACCCATCCCATCCAGCTCCTGGCGTGGCCTGCTGACGTCCCCGAGGCTGTCACTGTCGTCACCATCGCTCCGGACTTCCACGGCGTCCACCATGGGTACATCACCCACCTGAGGAAGTTCACGGCCTACTTCACGTCCGCCCTGTGCTTCACCACTCCCGGGGACGGGCCGCCCAGCACGCCCCAGCTCGTCCGGACTCACGAGGACAGTAAGTGCGCCTCCGCCGTGGGTCTCGGGCTGGGCCACTGCCGTGGCCAGCAGGGGTGAGAGCGTCAGGAAACCCATGGCTCAGGGTGTCGGCAGCCCCCTTGCCCCGGGGGACGAGCATTGAAAAGCATCAGTATGATGGGCGGAGGTTGTCCCTGGAGTGTGGAAGGGAGCCCAGCTAAGGAAGGGCTGAGGGCGAGAGACAGACAGACAGACATGACCCACCAGGTGCTCAGCCTTGGCCCTGCTGCCCTTCTCTTCCCCCAGGCTTCACCTTCCAGCCCCTCACCTGCTTCTCAAGCCCACAGCCCTGCCTCCCCGACCCTCGCAGGACATTTCCTCTGTGCACCCAGCCCTTGATTTTCCATTCTCTCCACCTGATCGATCAGACCAGCTGCTCTCGGGCCAGCGACACTCCCGGGACACGGTCTCTGATGACTCTGTTCCAAGACATGAGCCTGGGGTGTGCAGACGCGTTCACAGGAAGGTGCATAGTTGTCAGTAACGGGAAAACTGTCCCAGTGCCCCAAAGGGGATAACTGAAAAATTATGGGATGACAGAATACGAAGTGTGCTGTAGAGATTGAAAATGTTTTGAGCCCAGCCAGCGTGGCTCAGTGGCTGCACATCGACCTGGGATCCAGGAGATCACGGTTCGATTCCCGGTCAGGGCACATGTCTGCATTGCAGGATCGATCCCCAGCGGGGGGCGTGCAGGAGGCAGCCGATCAATGACTCATCACTGACGTTTCCATCTCTCTCTTTCTCTCCCTTCCTCTCTCTGAAATCAATGAAGATATATTTTTTTAAAATGTGTTTCGAGAAAGCTGATCGTGATCTAATACTAAGTGAAAAACAAAATAGTAAACGAAACCACCCGAGACCCAGACTTGATAGAAACACGTGTGTGAAATGACTGAGCTGAGCAAAGACCTTGAAGGAACCGTCGCCGTTTCGACAGTTGCTCTCTGTGGTGTGACTACGGGCACGCCTCGCACTTCTCATATTCTTACACATAAGAATCTCGTTTCCACAGCGAGCATGTACTTGCCTTATAGGGAGAATTAAAACTAGTGTAAGTTTTCTTTAAAGGTCACGCAGGGCTGCCGCTGTTTGTCCCCCGGCGTCCCGCTCCCTCGGCCTCCCAGCTTCACTGACCCCTCAGCAGGGGACCGAGGGCGAGGCCACCCGTGGTGACACAGGACGAACAGACATGGATTTCCCGTCCCTCTGAGACCACTGACTGCCCTCCCATAAAAAAGACAAAATAAAAACTACCCCGGCCCTGTTAACCGAAGGTCCTCCGAGCTCTGCCTGTGGCCTGCTGTCTGCCTGTCATCCCCTGAGATTTTAACTCAGATCATTACAGACCCACATGCAGTGTGAGAACTAATCCCGAGACCCCACGTCTTTGCCCAGTTTCCCCCGATGGTAACGTTGAGACTCCTCCGGTCTCACTCGTGCTCATGTGTGTGCCTGTGACTGCATGTGTGTGCGTGTGCGTGCCTGTGTGCGCACCTGCGTGTGCGTGTGCTCTGAACAGTTTATCGCATGTGCAGATCTCTGTACCCTCCGCCATGAAGACTCGGAGTGGTTTCATCGGCACACAGCTTTCTCCTCTATAGCCACACCCGGCTCACTCCCTCTTCTCCTCACCTGCGTGCCTGTCATTTCCCTTCCTCGCCTGGTTCTTGACCTCAGCGGGAAAGAATTCCGTCTTTCACTGTGGGGTGTGATGTTTTCACCTCTGTTCTTTATCAGGCAGGGTCAGCTCTCCTCTGTTACTCACTTGCTAAGAGCTTTTATCACGGATACATGTTGGTTTTTATCAGTTGCTTTTACTGTTTCCATTGAGATGATCATGTGATTTCTCTCTCTGGCTTGTTGACTGATATGGTTGATTGAACCAGCCTTGCACGCTTGGACTCAACCCCACTCGGTCATGGTGTATAATTATTTATTACGTTCCTGGATTCAGTTTGCTGATGCTTTTTGGAGGATGGTCTGCATCTAAGCTTATGAGAGAGAGTGGTCTATACCTCTGCTCTCCTGGACTGACTTTGCCTGGCTTTGGCAACTGTGGAATGCTGGCCTCATAAAACGAGTTTGGATGTGCTCCACCCTCTCCTATTTTCTGGAAGAGATTGCATAAAATTGGGGTTAATTCGTCTTTAAATGTTTGGTAGAGTTTTCCAGTGAAATCCAGTGGGCCTGGAGATTTCCTTAGGGGAAGCTTTTTAATTATAAATGTAATTTCTCTAAGGGTTATAGTATGGTTCAGTTGTCTATTCTATCTTGGTTGAGTTTTGGTAGTTTGTGATTTTCAAGGAATCCTCCAAGTTGTTGAATTTGTGAATGTAAAGCTGTTGGTAGTACTTTCTCCCTCGTTGTCTTAATGGCTGAGGGATATATATTCATATTCCCTGTTTCATTCCTGATACTGGGAATCTGTTTCTTCTGGGTTTTTTGTTTGTTTGTCATTTGTCCTAGAGATTTATCAATTTTATTGATATTTTTGGGAGAACCAGGTTTTGGGGGGTTTTTATGTCTTTATTGATTTCAGAGAGAGAGACAGACAGAAACATCAGTGATGAGAGAGAGTCATTGATCGGCTGCCTCCTGCACGGCGCCTGCTGGGCATCAAGCCCAAAACCCAGGCCTGTGCCCTGACCAGAACCGAACCTTGATCTCCTGTATCCTAGGTCAGTGCTCAACCACTAAGCTACGCCCAGCCGGGCAGAACCAGGTTTTTATTTCATTGATATTTCTCTGTTGTTTTCCTATTTTCAGTTTCATTAATTTCTGCTCTTATTATTTTCTTCCTTCCACTTCCTTTGGGTTTATTTTGCTCTTCTTTCTTTAATTTCTTGAAGTAAGCACTGAGATTATTTATTTGAAGCTGTCTTCATTTCTATTGTGAGCATTTAGTGCTATAAATCTTCCTTTTCATACTGCTTTAGCTGCATCCCACATATTTTTATATTTTGTGCTTCATTTTCATTCAATTATTTATGTTTTTATTTACTCTTAGACTTCTCTTTGATCCAGGGATTAGTTAGAAGTGTGCCATTTAATTTCCATGTGTTTGAGATTTTCCTGTTGTCTTTCTCCTGTTGACCTCTAGCTTGATTGTGTTATGCTCAAAGAACACACTTTGTATAATTCCAATTTTTTTAATTTATTGTAGTTAGTTTCATGGCCTAGGATACAGTCAATCTTGGTGAATGTTTCACGGGTCTTGAAAGAAATAATGTGTATTCTGCAGCAGAATCTGCGTATCAGCCATAAACTTTATATGCCCTTCATCAGAATTTAGGGTTAAAGGGGAAGCTTGAACAAGTTTAGCCTTTTGCTTTAACAACAATGCTGTGGCTATTTTAGGAAGCCTGTGCCTGTGGGGCCTGTCATGATTACAGGGCAATTGCTTTATCCTACAAACGTGTGTGTGCTTACACTCAGACGTTTGTAGAATGCCTGTTACTTGGCCATCCAGCTGGGTGGTGAAGGGGTTGCAGAGATCAGAAAGCACAGGCTCTTCCCTTAGAGAGGCGGACATGACTGAGGTCTGTGCCACCGAGGAAGGGGACCTGTATACGTGGCTTTGGTAGCCCAGTGAAGTGACAGAAAGCACCTGGGGGAGGCAGGTGAAGGAGTCTAGTAGAAGAGATGACAGTTGAACTCAACCGCAATGCATGAGCTTTTCATGCAGAGAATGGGGGAGGACATCCTGGTAGAAGAAGAATCCACAGAGCAAAGCGAGAGGAAGTGCGTGTGAGACAGTGCGAGGTGGGGAGCAGGAGCCTGGGTGACAGGCTGGGGCTGACCCAGAAGAGTGCCCACTAAGTCACGAGGAAGCAGCATATGAATTGAAGCCCAGACCTGCCAGCTCATCCCAGCAGCACAGGGACAGAAACTCGGGCAGGAATCCAGGAGCAGAAACACCAAGACTATATGAAAGGAGCAAAAAGCTTTCTTAGCTGCTCAGTCGGCTGATGGAAGGACGAGTCCATTCAGAAGCCTGTCAGCTCGTCTCTGGAAACAGGGCTGGGAGGAGAGATGTTCCTGACGGCCACTCGACTCCGCTTCCCGCACCCGCCAAGAGTGAAATTTGTCAGAGAAAAGAGTCTTTTTCAAGTTTCACGCAGACAAGTGTCTTTGCCTTGGCTGTTACTGTTATTTAAACATCACAAGCCTGTTTGGAAGCTGTCCGGGTGCTGGGGGGAGCCAGGTGTGGGGCTCACTTGAAATCTGCAGGTGCAGCGGGCGGGCGGGCGGGCGGGCGGGAGCCTGGACGGGAACAGCCCACACCCCCGACTTCACGCTCTCCTGTCTCGGCTCGAAAGGCTGCATTGTGTTGTTACTGACAAGACCTCGGCGTGGATCATTCAGAGGTGTCCTGGGGCGGCAGTGGCACGTGGCAGGGCGACGCTGAGTGGAACTGTTTACGTGGCCACGGCCAGGACACTGTTCACAGCCCCAGTTCCCGCTGCGTTTTCACAGCCATTGCCTCTGGGGCTCTGGCCCCGGCTCTCTGCCTCCCTTTGTAGTGGGAGCTTTCTGCACAAGCCTGACTGGAGGAGGTGGACCCTGTGCTAACAGACGACTCTATGTTTGATTGCCAGGACCGGGAGCTGTGGGGCACCTGAGTTTCACGGAGATCCTGGACACGTCCCTCAAGGTCAGCTGGCAGGAGCCCCTGGAGCGGAACGGGGCCATCACAGGTGAGTGGCCGGGAAAGGGGCAGGTTCTCCGGTGCCCAGACCTGGGTGTAACTCCAGACAAAACCCCGGCAGAGCACACGTCCCCACACCCAGGACCCTGCACCAGGAGCCCGGCTCCTTAAGGGCCTTTTCCTGCCTGTGCTCCAGCCTCCGATTCCAGAGACCGAGTCTCCCTCCATCATCTTAACAATCCTGTGACATCTGGTCCACGAGAACTGGTCACTCAGGGTGATTCTCTCAAGTGTGTTCATTTCCCTTGGTTCTCATAGCAACACAGTAGTTTGATGTGACCGATTTACAGGTGATGACGCTGAGCCCCAGAGGGGAGGGGCCCTTTCTTCCCTCCGTTCAGCAAGCACCCCCTGAACACCCGTGTCCCTTCTGAGCACTCGCACACTCACTCTTGTGTAAATCTTAAAGGAAGCCACGAACAGTTGTGGGTGGAGCCAGCACCTCACAGGAAAGCCATGGCTGCCGACACTCCTGGTTTAGGGTCTTCAGTTCCACCAGCTAATGGCTTACTGAGCTCATTTCCGTATTGTATCTAAGCGAGTGCCTAGGGGTACGCCTGCGGCCTGTGGTCATTGTGGACTTGGCCTTCAAAGGCCCTTCTCAGAGCCAGAGTCAGCCAGCCGCCTGGCCGCCTGGCCCTGCACCAGGAGATGCACAGAGCTCCAAGCACGTGATCCCCGGGTCACTCCATCTGGCCTTTGACGGCCACACCATAAAGTGTGCCCAGAATCCACCAGACGGATGCTCACAGCGCTCTGTGAAGGGTGTGGTGGGAAAGGCCACCCAGAGGTGAGACCCAACACCCATTTCCTTGGCCTCATGGGGTCCCTCCCATCGCCTCCCTGTGACCGCTGGCCTTGGTGACGCTCTCCCTGCACTGGACACTCTGCCCCAACAAGCGAGTACCCCACATCGACCTGGCTCCCGGGGGCGCATGCAGGCAGAACCACACGGTCGGCCTAGTCCCCGTGGAAGGCGGAGCGTTTCACCAGGTAGAACAGACGAGGAGCTGTGTGTGTCAGCAAGCCTGGCTCCCAAAAGCCACTGTCAGCAATGTCGACGTGGCACCAGGGCCAGCATTTGGCAGCCTCCTGGGAAAGCCGCTGGGCCTGCTGGTTAAGGCAGCAGGCAGGGGCCCGGGCGGGCGGTGGCCTCCAGCGTGTTCCCGCACAGGCCGCTTTACGCTTTGTGGCCTGACGCCTGTGGGAAGCCACGCTGTGCCAGCCTGGTGCCGGGGAGCAGCCCCTGTGCCTCGTTTTAATTCAGGGCCGGGGGAGGGGGTGCCGAGCAGGACGGCCCTGCCCACCCAGCAAATTGCCCATTTCGCCCACATTGTGAATCCGGCACCTTCGCTCTGCCTCCTAACCCTGATTTATGAGGCCCGGGATGCGCGCGGACAGTTTGTGATTGGGTGCGCTGCTCTCGGTGCAGAATTTACTTCAGATCAACAGAAAATTATTTCTGCAGCAACCTGGGCCGTTAGTCTCAGTTAGGCGGCCACTCAGCAGGTAGGGTGTGGCCAGGAGGTGCCGGCACCTGGCTCTCTCCTCGGCCCCCTCGCCCCTCGCCCGCTGCAGTCGATGAAACATTCACGGCCAGAGCTGCCGCACGTCCTCAAACACTGCGCGCTGCCCAAGGGCCTGGTGCCCGCCACAGCCCTGCCCATCACGCGCCCAGCGCCTCTCCCGTCCTCCGTCCCGTGGCCGGCCAGCTCCCCCCTGTGCTGGCGTCCCCTGGGCCCCGTGGGGCGGGCGGGCAGCTCTGCTGTCCACTGGCTCGGTTTGTGTCCGTAACAGTGCAGCGGCCGAGTTCCCAGTCTGAGCTGAAAGGCCTCGATCTGCCGCTGCAGGCGCTGGGCGGCCGGCTTTAGGCTGGCAAGACGCTGTCACTTCGCAAATTCTGATGGAGATCCGCTTTCAAACCAATGAAATCGTCGGGCGGACAGACAAGGTCATCACCCTCGCAAAGCCGTCCCTTTCTCTGCGTGCAGAGGAGGCCATCGGCACCAAATTATCTGTTTCCAGGAGTAACCCCCGAGGTCGGGTGGCTCCCAGGTTGACGCGCACACTTTCAGGCTCAGAGAGAGGTGACGCGGAGCGAGGCCTGTGGGAGGCTCGCAGAGCCGGGGCCAGCCCTGCGGCGCCCAGCACGTGCCAGAGCTCCCTGTGCATGGGTCTCTCCCGGGAAAGTGAGGTGATGGTGGCTGCAACCTCGGGGGGCTGTGCGGGGTTAACAGCGAATACACGTGAGGGCTCAGCGCCCGCAGGAGCAGGTACATACTCGATGTGTGTGAAGTTAAGACTCATCGCCTGCAGGTTTGTCTTTGTTTTAATTGTACAATTGGCTCCAAAATCCTGAAGTAACAAAGTGAAGAAATGATTGGTTTAGGTGCTTCCTGATTTCAGTGCTGGGAGATTGAGGGGCGTCGCCTCAGGATGGTGGCAAAGAGGACGAGACCCTAAGGTCGTCTGGAGTCGGGTGGGAGCCAGAGCAGGGCTGTGCTGGGTGGTCAGGGAGACGAGGCCAGACGGGCAGACCCTGAGGACAAAGGGTTAGCAGTCCTCAGGGGCCTGGGGGGGCCTGGGGCCTGGGGCCTGGGCAGGGACCTACACGCCAGGAGCAGCCTTCAGGCAGTCAGCAGGTGCTGTAATTTGGGGTGCTCTCATGAGCACCAGGGCGCCCCCTGATAGGACCACCCCTCTGCCTGCCCTGTCCCTGGGTGTCCCCAGCCTGGGAGCCCCCACCAGCACACAGAAGCCGCTGGGCTGTACGAGAGCTGAGGGGCAGCAGCTTCTGGCATTAATTTTTTTAATATTAAAGTCCTGAGACGCTGCCCCCTAAACTCTTGTACACCTGAAGTAAAGTTCCTACTGTATTCACTGCTCTCGTCAGAACGGGAAGGCGCGTTAGGACGCCTCCTGGAGCTTCAGTACCCCTGAGTTTATTGACTGGAAAGAAGGAGTGTTTTCAGCGGCTTCCCTCTGCCGCTGGGCCTGGGAGCTCTTTCCGTCACTGTCCCCGAATGCAGAGCGCTCTTCAGCCTCTGATCACATCAGCGCCCTCCGCGGGGCTGGTTCAGGAGCTGGCCGGTCTTTTTTCTCTGAGCCTCAAACCACAGTGGAGCCCAGGCTGGATAAATTGTGGTTATGAGTCCCCTCTAGACTGAACAGAGAGGAGGGAAATCAGATTTCACCAGGAGAATGGGCTCGAGGGGGCGCGGAGCTGGGAGCCGAGCTCAGCCAGGCAGTCGGCGAACAGCCCCTTTTTCAGGCCAAGCGCTCGCGTATCCGTCATTCCTGGGGGAGCAGAGCAGCGTGTCCACAAATTAGGTGCAGCCCAGGAGCGAGCAGCTGATTTAGGGCTCTGCGGAGGGAAAATACGAGCTTATAAAAATGGAAATACTACTGAGGTGCAGCCGTAATTTGACAAGAGGAGGTTAGATCCCGCACGGCGGGCTGGCGGCCATCAGTCCTCATGCCGCGGGCACTGAGGTTACCGGCTTGGCGGGGCGGCCCTGTCCTCCTGCAGATCACAGTGTCGCCAAGAGGGGCTGGCGAGGTTTCTGGGGGCACCCGGGACGGAGGCTGGACTCTGAGGTGCACTTTGCCAGGACAGTGGCCTCTCGTCGGACCTCTATAGATGCGCAGGGATGAAGGCACAGCCCCCCACCGCCCCCTCGCTCCAGGAGACACCCCCTAACTCTGCATGTCCTCCCCAGGCTATAGGATCTCGTGGGAGGTTTACGGAAGGAACGACTCTCGGCTCACAGACACACTCAACAGCTCGACGCACGAGTATAAAATCCAAGGGCTGTCCTCTCTCACCACCTACACCATCGACGTGGCTGCCATCACGGCGGTGGGCGTGGGCCTGGTGACCTCGTCCACCATTTCTTCTGGCGTGCCCCCAGGTCAGTGAGCACACCCGCCGCTTCCCTGCCCGCCCTCCCCTAGAGTTCTGAGGCTCGGAGGGGACCCGCCTCTGAGGGGGTGTCAGCGTCCTGTGGGGTGGCGGGCGCAAGTGGGCGATGACCCACCACCGGCCTGTTTCCCGGTGTCTTCTGATGACACCTTCACCGCTCTTCTGTCCGGTGTGGGGTGCGGGGAGGGGAGACGTGAACCCCTCAGTGAGCTGGCACCGAGGTCCCACCTCCCGGGAAAGGGAAACCGCACAGCAGGAAAACGCAGGCCTTGTGTGAGAGAAATAGGAAATGTTGGTATTAAAATCGAGAATAGTGTTGACAAAAGAAATGTCCAAACCTGCAGAAGATTTTTATAAACACGTGAGTTTGAGCCAAACTAACAACAATTGCCAGGAAGCAGGATTGCAGACCGCCCTGAGGATGCCAGAGTTGCAGTTCCTCTGCGCGTGTGGAACGAAGGCGGGACCGCGAGGCAGGTTCAGAGCAGGCAGGCATCGCGTCGCGGCTTAGCAGGGCCACCTGCCGCCTTGGGGGTGGCCCCGCCTCTGAGGGCCTGGGAAAGGGCTCACTCTGCCGGTTCAAAGGGGTGCAGCCCCTAGAGGCGGGCCTGGCTCCCAGCCTCTCACTAAAGAAGCTATAGGCCTGGGCTCCCCACCCGCACACCTGACCTGTCAGGAATTCATGATCGGATCTCCCTGGGAGGCTGTTTTCCACAGAACCCCTTTCATATGCATTTAACAAACAGTGAAGACTTGGGTTTGAGATAAGAGAGTAGGAGAAGGCGGAAGGAAACGTAAAGACACAGAAAAGTCTAGAGGGTGAGGGGCCTGTCGGTGCACAGCTGGCCGCTGGGGGTGTTGGCTCACGGTGGGTGTGGGTGTGGGTGGCAGCCGCTCTCCCGTCCTCAAATCACAAGCCTCCTGAGAGGTCCGCTCACTCCTTTCTCCTGGAAGATGACTACTCAGCTTTCTCCAGTTTTAAAGTTCATGTTGAAGACGCAAAGCTTCTCCTGGAGTCCACAGTGCCCGTGAGAAGAGACTGGGCTCCCAGTTCAGCTCTGTAACCAAAGCTGCGAGTCTCTTGCCATTTGAAAGGTATTGGTCCGCCCTGTTCTGGCCTCTGAGGAAAGCACGGTGCCCCGTTCGTCAGGGCCCGAGAGATCCCTCCAAAGCCAGTGTCTGTGTTGGTGGTGGTCCCATACCCACTGCAGTGTTCGTGACCTAATTACTATCCTGCAGGGTGATCTGCAGACGGTATCAAACAAGTGACATGTTGCCGTCACCTCCCCTCTTGCCAGCCAGCAAGTACCTGTCAGTGAGCAGCGGGGAGGCTGTTCCTCTCCTCTGGGCAGTACAGCCTCCTAGGGAACTTTCTAGAAGCCGTTAGACCCACCCTGCCAGCAGGGGAGCCTTGAGCCCAGCAGTGTCCCAGAGCATCTGCTGCCCACCAGTGGACAGTTCCCCTGTTCCCTGTAAGGCAGAGGTCCCAGCTCTGTCACACACGCACCAGGACCATGAGGCTCCTTCAGAACCCGATGCCACCCCCCCCCAGTATCCCTCCTGGGCAGCAAGGCTGGAGCACCTGCCTGCAGAACAAGGTCTCAGGTGCCACTGAGGATGCTGGGCGGGACCACACTTTGTTTTTAAAAGGCACTGACAAAGCAAATGCGTTCCTTTAAGAAAGAAGTTCTTTTACAGAAGAACTTGGGGGCTGTATTCTGTGTGCTGTGCCTGAAGTTTATAGCCATTAGTGACTGAAGGACCGTGTTAGGAATCCAGAGAGCACCCTGGCCCACGTGGCTCCGCTGGTTGGGCATCACCCTGTGCACCAAAAGGTCACCGGTTCAGTCCCCGTTCAGGGCACATGCCCAGGTTTCACGCTCCGTCCCCAGTGGGGGGCATGCGGGAAGCAGCCTGTTGATGTTTCACTCTCACATCAATGTTTCTCTCTCTCCCTCTCTCTCTCAAAGTCAATTAAAAAAAAATCCGGAGGGCTCAAAAATATGAGTCGCTTGTCCTATGATGTAAACATTTTCTGCTTATTAGACTAGGTTTATTAGACTAGAAAACGAAGGGCCCCTGAGGTCCCCAAGCCCCTGCCTGTGCCAGCCCTGAGCTGACCACCAAGGTGGCTCTGGTCCCCGTCAGGCTGGTTCGAAGTCCCCGGCAAGGGCGAGCTGGGAGGCGGTCCTCGGACACCGCACGGCCTCCTCCCCGCGGCACTGCATACCCTTCCCGTGTCCCCGTGTCTCTCTCGAGGGCGTCTGCCCCGCACACTGACGTCAGGGCTGCCGTTCTGAGCACCGCATGTCGCTCGGGGGGTGGGCTTCAGGGGCAGGAGCCCACCCCAGCGGCTCCTCGATGAGCAGGCCTCGGTCACAGGTAGCCTCTGAGGGGGCGAGGGAGTCGGCAGAGCGCACCTTCCCTCAGTTGCCAGAGCAACCGCACGGGGCGGTGGGGAGAGTTCCGCACTCTCACCCGCGTCCGGTCGTCGTGGAAACCAGGCCCGGGAAGCCTAGGGCTCAGGACCTGCCCCCCTCCCTCCCGAGTCTTGCTGCCTGGAGACAGCGGTGTGCTCTCCTCCATCCCCCGCCCAGCTGCTCCCCAAGGCATCACGGACACTGTCCAGGGTGGGGGACGCCCAGTGCTTTGTGTCCTTGAGGAGCCCGTCATCCGGCCTTTCTTCATTTGACAAGTATCTGTTCAACAAGGTCCCCACCTGAGTGCGTCATCCAAGAGGCCACACTGATGTCTCCTGATGCCACGTCCCACGGCTGGGGCCTGATGGGTGACCCACAGAGTGTGGGTCCTGCTGTGATCGTGTTCCTGGGGAGCTGTGCTCCTCCCTATCATGGTTTTAAAACATGTCCTCTTTTGGGTAGGAAGGCGTTTGAAAGTGTTTACTCCCTGACATGTTTCACCCGTTTCCAAGCTGGACAGAGTTTAAGCCTGTGCCTGTCCTCTCTCATTTCTCTCTAGAACTTCCCGGAGCCCCGTCCAACCTGGTCATTTCCAACATCAGCCCCCGCTCGGCCACCCTGCAGTTCCGGCCAGGCTACGACGGGAAGACGTCCATCTGCAGGTGGATCGTGGAGGGGCAGGTATGTGTCTCGTGAAGGCGGGAGCTGGATGCTAAAGAGCGATCCTAGCTCCTGGGTGTGATGGCTCCTTCGCAGCGATGAGTCCGTAGCTGATGGAGCTGACATGGGGGTGGTTTGTGGGGTGGCTGTGTCTGCAGGAGAGCCAGGGACCCACAACAACTGGGGTGCTGGGGACAGATGTGCAGAGATGAGGGGAACCGAGATGACAGGAGTCTCATTGGACAATAAGGAAGTGGTGGAAGGCTTGAAATTCATGTTGTAGTTCCAAAGGGGTATGCAGAGCCTGAGGCACAGCTGACTCATTTAACTCTGTCACAGTTAGTTACCGAGCGTACTGGTAGGGTTAGCTGTTGGTACAGCCCATCTGTCACATGAATGAAAGAAAGTGAGGGAGTGAGTGAGGGAGGGAGGGAGTGAACCAGTGAGTGAGTGAGTGAGGGAGTGAATGAGTGAGTGAGGGAGGGAGTGAGGGAGTGAATGAGTGAGTGAGGGAGTGAGTGAGGGAGGGAGGGAATGAATGAATGAATGAATGAATGAATGAATACGCATTCACTGGACATTGCGGAGCGTGCTCATTTCCAGGCCCTATTCTCCCCTGAGGGGTGAAACAGTAACAGAGCTGACATTTCTGCTGGAAAGGAGAAGTTTCTCCCTTGGCGAGTTGCTGGGAGAGGCACAGCCGGTCCATCGAGGACTGTGGGCGCCCCGGGCGGGGGTCGCAGGGGCCCCTCCCGCAGTAGGGAGGGATGGGCTCCCAGCTGCCGGGGAGCCCCGAGGGTGGCGCCCAGAGACAGCCGACCGGCAGCCCCACGCGCTGACAGCAGCAGGGAAAGAGCGGGGTCAGAAGTAATAGTTTCAAAGAGCTCTGTCTGGGGTAAAACCTACCCAGACCCTGTGGTGAAACAACGCACTCTTGGAAGCAGCCATAAATTAGGGAACAAATTCCGTGGACATGTTCAAAGCCTCATTAAGCAGCCGTCTCTGGAAACCCGCGCAGGGCCCTGAAAGTGCGAACCGGCGGGTGGGGACCGATCAATAGAGGGGCTGGAGCAAGTGTTAGCTTAGAAAAAACATCCCGACCTCACACATCCGCCCAAAAGTAAATCCCCAGCGAATGAAAACCCAAGTCACACGCTCGAACTTCAAAATGCGTGCAAGGGAAGCCGTTTCCGTCTCTGAGGCTTCGGCTAGCCTGAAAATATTAAATGGAAAACTCCAGAAAGAAGCAGTTCATACGTTTTATGTCACACACTCTTCCCCAAGCTGTGACCCCACGTCCCCCCGTCACTGCCGTGGTCGTTGGTGGCGGCTGTGCACCTCCCACGCGGCCCAGGGCCCTGCGGTGGGACAGTCCCTCTGCCAGCTCAGGGACTTCCGCGAGCCCTGCCCTGTCGCTGCCCCTTCAGCGTTGCAGCCGAGGCCTGAACTGAGTGTTTAAGATGCTGCTTCCCTATCCTCTCGCCCGGTCAGTGGCTGGACCTGCCCTCGCCCGCAGGCTTATTGCCAGAACCCAGGGCGGCAGGACGCAGGCTGAGCCTTTCCCTTAATTCCCAGTTTCAGAGTCACTGGCCCCGGGCGCTCCGCGTGTGAACTGGGCTCTCTTTCTGTTTTGCCCTCTCTCTTCCTGAGGATCAGCGTAAAAGCAGATTTCCATCGCGGCAGTCAACCTTTTCAAACCTAGAATTCGCCCCCCTTGGTCAGGGGCCCCCGTCATGTGCCAGGACTTCAGACACCAGCGTCCTGACCTTCGATGATCTCGCTCCCTGGTACCAGGATGTCCTAGGATCATCCTGTGCCTCCCTGCCCAGGCTCACACCCAGCCATTCCCGCCAGGGGCCTCGGCTCCGTTAGTGTCCGGTGGTATTTAAGACACAGTCCGAGCACGGGGGGGGGGAGGGGTGCCCACTGCCGCTGGCTGGTCACGGCTTCTAGGCCTTTCCAGGGGACGGAGGGGAAACACATGAGTTCATACTCATATTTCCAATTAAAATTTAAGAATATTTTACTTTGAGTTTATATTTTAAATACCTTTTCCCTTGCACTGAAATTGTGCTTTTTAGAAATAGTAACCTAATTACTTATTACCTCTACCCTGCTATTATATAAGGAGTTTCAAAGTTGTCGTTTCCATGGTCCTACCAACAATAAGACCAGTGACTGCAGTGTAAGTGTTCCTCCCTAGACTGTGTTACCCTGCGGATGTGCCGTCGAAATGCCGAATCCGAGAGCCCCTCTCGCCGTGTGGTTCCGCCGCCAGCTCGATACAGACTCCGATTTATTCATTTTAGGGGTTTGGTTTTGGTCTTTGGCCTCAATCTCTAGTGAATGCTTTCTTTAAAAATTATTTCACTTTTTTAACAAATTGTTAAAACATTTCCAATCTAATTTATTTTTGAGCCTGTAACTCACTTGCAACTGTGACCTGGGCGGAGATCCACCGGCGCCTCGCAGCTCCTGCCCAAGCGCCCTGTGGCGGCCCAGTGTTGACCTCCTCTGCGTGACCCGCTTCTCAGTCAGACCTCCTCCGCGCGAGGTTCCCTTTCAGTCCCGACCATGTAAAGTGCCCCAGGAGGGCCGTGTTATTGGCGTGGGGGGCAGTGAATTGCGGGATAGAAGCTCATCAGCGGGAGCCGTCCGCTGGCCTGCAAGGAGCTGATGGGCTCGATTTGAAAAGCAGCTTTTACAGGTGTTTCTGGGTCAGTGGTGTTTTGCTGAATTAGTAAACTTTGACCTGGAGTGAGCAAAACACCTCTCCCCACACTTCCACAGATCCCCACAAGGGGGAATGCAGATGTCACCCGCCTTCGTCTGCCACTCTGCTGGCTGGCGTGTCCCTGCCCGCCCTGGCGTCCGTGGCCGCTTCTCTGCCCCAGTGGCCAGTGCGCGTCCCGGCCTCCCCGGGCGGCTTCGTTCGCGCAGGCGTCTGTAATGAGGCTGCTGGAGCTGGCACCTCGGGAGCAGATGAAACCATTTCCATTCGGAAGTGGAGGGAGAAAAGCCCACTTAGTGCTTATTTGTGGGTAATAGTGCCATTTGCTTAAAAGGTGTTGTTTCAGGGAGTTGTGGGCTCATAAAGCCGCTGCAGCCTGCTGAGTGCTGGTCCCGGTAACTAGAGAGCAGGGGGTGGAGGGAGCCCGCCGGTGAGGCCCACGGGTGCCCCAGGGGCCTCTGTTGTGACACCTTCCTCGCCTTGGAGCAGCCAGGGCTGTAGAGGGATGCTGTCATCTCCCAGGGGCACTGCCCTCTGAGGGGTCGACCCAGGCCAAGGAAGGGAGGCCGGGCCAGGCGCACGCCTGCGACGCACTGTCCTGGGCGGGGCCGTCTGTTTCCCATCGTGCCCCTGGCCAAGCCTCTCCCAGTAGCCCTCTCCCAGCGCTGAGGTCCTGGAAAAGTGTCCTGGCGGGTGAGGGAACTGCTTCCTCCTGTCACACTGCGAAGCCCCTGCAGCCCGGGTTCCCTGTGCCTCAGCGCCCAGCTTTGAAAGCCCGGTGGGCACACCGGCCCCGCACTCCCTGCAGCTGCGTTTGCTGCTGCCCTGCCCTCACCCACGCATGTGAGCCCAGCCCGAGCTGCAGGCCAGCCCCGAGCAAAATCCTGGGGAGACATACAACCCGCCTGCCTCCTGAGTGGGAAGAAATCCTGGGGAGACATACGACCCGCCTGCCTCCTGAGTGGGAAGGGCTCCGGCAGGTCACAGCCTCAGAGGAGGAGCAGAGGCTCCGGCCTCAGGGAGGTTTCCTCAGTGAGCCCGTCCCTTTGAAAGGAGGGGAGTGTGCCTAGGAGATAAACAGCTCCCCAAAAACGTGGCTCTAGATTGTCCACTTCCCTATGTAAGGAGTTCCTGTGATTTTTTCTAACAGTCCGTGAAAAGTGGCAAGAATTTGGCAAACGTGAGGCTTAGAAAAACCTCAGGTCCTTGGAGTAGACACATTTGAGACAGACGACCCAGCTCCCCAGCTCGGCCCCCTCCGTTGCAGGGTGCCCTCGGGATGGGGCCTGGCTCGGTGCAGGAGGGGACCTGCTGGGACCTGTGGGATCCACGTGGGCACAGGCGAGGGAGGGGCAGGCTGGCTGTCAGAGCACAGGGGGTGTGGCACAGGGACAGGGCGCCGGGCACTAGGACGAACAGTGCAGCCCTGCCTGGCCTGGGCTCCCTGTCATGACCGTCATTGAAAGTCCCAGCGTGGACTTGCACGTGGGAAGCACAAAGCTCCTCATAAATGCAGTAAAGTCGAGGCGGACATGTGGCTGCCTCCAAGGCTGCATCGGGTCGTGTGGGCCCAGAGGAAGGACCATGTCCTGGGAGGCCTGGGGAGGGAATGCAGGGCCACCCCTGGGGAAAGACCTGGAGACTCAGGCGGGCCCCTCGAGCAGGCCCGGCCAAGGACCAGGCCCGGCCAGCCTCCTGATGAAGCTCGGGACAGGCCAGAAGTGTCTGTGGTCAGAGGGGTTGAGTCCCGGGGGCAGGGGGGGTGCTCACTCAATGGGAGGCCCATCCTCCTGGGGCCAGAGCAGCCCCCCTGGAGCCCCCTAGTGTCCGCTGAGAGTCAAGCTGCCGGCACCGAGTTTTGTTCAAATGGAACCAAAACCCCACAGCTTGAGAAGTGTCGGATCCAGCTGCCTGGCCTCCGTTTCCGGCAGTTTCCGTCCTGAGTGTATTGAAGGACCCAGCTGGCTGCCTGTTGCCTCGGACGGGAGAGATCCCAGCGAGTGTCTCCTGCGGGGTCCTAGGCCGGGCCTCCGTCTCCGCACGTGGAGATGCGGAGCTGGGGTTTCCAACCGCGCGTTCGGGGCGGTGTCGGGGCTGCTCCCGGGCCTCCCGGTGCGTGTCCCTCAGCGTCTGCATTACAAGAAGCCCGGATGCGGTGAGTGTCTTCCCGGGGGAGAGGAGCGGCCGCGCCCCGGCTGCCGGCCCGCGCAGGAGGCCGTGGCGCTCTCATGGTCCCGCACGGCCACGCAGCCCCGGGCGCCTGGCAGGGCGCCGGCTGCTCTGCTGGGCGACGCGTCCCGAGGGAGGGGCAGCAGCCACGCACTGGGCGTTTCAGTGTGTGTGCTGCCCCCTGGCTGTCCCGCAGCGGGGCCCTCGGCTCCGCCGCCCGGGAACCGGCCGGGCGAGGGGTCTGAGGTGGCCCTGAGGTGGCCGTCCCGCGCGTGGGCCGCCCAGGCCCGGGCTTCTGAAACCCCACAGAAGTTCCCGCGCCCCAGTGGCAACTCGAGGAGGACGGGGCTGGGGGGCGTTGACTGTGCCGGTCAGTCCCGAGAAGCAGCCCCCGTGGGCATAAAGCTCGGCTGTCCAACCAAGTCAAACGTGCCGGGAGTCGGCTCCTGTCCTGAGAGCTGCTCGGAGTCTCTCGGCCCCATCCGCTCGCTGGAGCCTTAGATTTGTCTGAATGTCTCACTGTCCCGGTCCCAAGGTTTTATATTTGTCCCTCTCAGGCACCCATCACCCAGCAAACGTCTGTTAAGCACCTGCTGTTGATAGGTTTCGGGAATCGCGCTCTATGCCAGACCATAAAGATGAAAAACTCCCATCCCTGCATCCAGAAGCTCATAGTCCGGGGGTTGGAGGCATGGCTGAGATGTGGTCCAACGAGGGACACAAATGAGACTCCTGGGCGTTGTTATAAACGTGTCGCTAAGATGGCACAAGAGTAACTGACAGGTAATCAAGGAAGGCTCCACGCAGGAGGCGAGATTTCAGCTGCGCCTTGAAGTGTGAGCAGTGTCTGATAGAGGAAGACGTCCCAAGGGGATGGAAGGCTTAGAGTTGGGAGATTGCACGGCACCTGTTGTTTCAAAATGTGTTATTATTCAGATGTGCTGAGGCCAGCCCTGAGTGGCAAGGCAGGGGGACAGCCTGTGAGAGCCCACAGAGGAGGGTGGGTGTGGGCTCTGGGCTGGGGCGTTTGCATCTGAAAGGTGCCCACCTGGGCAAGTGGTTTTCTGTCTCTAGGATTTGACCGACCCTGGGAGGTCAGCCCCTTCAGGTCAGCAGGGCCCCAGATGTCCAGGGATCAGATGCAGAAACTGGAAGTGTGGCTGGTACACCTGGGGGGGACCAAGCAGCTGCACGGCCAGGTGTGAGCAGGACTCAGTGGAGACGAGACCGGAACGGGAGCCGGAGCCGTGTGAAGGCCAGGGGAGCACTGATAGGGACTAGTTTATTTCTAAAAATGTCCCTGGTCTCTGAGCATGGTGCCACAACTGAGGTATCCAGGCCCTGCACGCTCCTCAACCCATCAGAGGCTCCCGATGCCCCTGGGCTGACCACTGCCGCCCTCACTTTGTCCATACCCAGGCCGAGGTGCCCAGCGTCACACAGGGAGGTGCAGGCTGCTCATGCCCTGTGCCGCGCCCAACACCCCCTCGCACCTCACTCCGTGAGTGAGTGACAGTGCCCAGTCCTCGGGGGCACGTCAGGGCCTGAGGAAGTGACACCAAACCCCACCTCGGGCACAGGGAGGCGCAGGCGTCCCTGCTGGTCCTCAAGAGGGGCTGTATCTGAGGGAGAGAAGGGACAGACACAGACACCACGTCCGCGACACGCATGACAGGTGCAGGGGGGGCCGAGCGCACTTCGGAGACGTTAACCTAAAAATTAAAGGCCTTTCAAAGTGGGAGGCAACCAGCGTGTATTTGAGATCAGTGAGAATAGCTATTCAGGAGGCACTGATTCAGTCAAAGCCCAAACAGTGTCCAATGAGGGGACAAAGGCAGGGGAGTTTAGGAGAAGGGGGCAGTGACACCCCGGAAGGAAGGCGTAGCTGTGGTGCAGATACGCTGACCTAGTGACGCTAGTTCTAAACAGTGTTTTTAATTTTCAGTCCGGTCTCATCACATCTGCTCCTAGTTGTCCTTGCAAACGGTCCTTCGGGACACAGTGCTGCCCTAGGCCCGGTCCAAAGGTTATTTTGTTTTAACGTCCAGCTGTGTGAGGCATAAGGCGAGCGGGGCAGCTCCTCCAGCTCCGTTTCCGTGACTCCGTTTGTGTTGTTTAGAGATGAGCAGGACTGGGTGGCGGGAGAGGCGGGGCTGGGGAGCGGCTGCTTGTCTGGACCTCAGGACGGAGGGAACACGGGGCGGGGCTGACACTGACCCCAGTCCACGCCCGTCCGTCAGCAGCTCTAGAGCGTCGGGCTCGGGGTGCTCGGTACCCGGGGCTCCCAGTGCAGGGACAGTCGTGGGCCCACAGGTGGCCTCCGGAGATGAGCAGCACAGGGCTGTACCCCCGAGCCCTGCTCCCAGCGCACACAGCCCGGCCTCACTCCCCGGCCCTCGGCGTTCATCCGCCTCACCTCTCACTTCCTGGCTACGACAGCTGTGGCCCAGGACACTCTGAGGCCTGTGTTCGGTAAGTTCAGGCTGGACTGCAGGTGACTAATGGGGGAGGGGAGCCCTAGAGACTTCAGGGAGCGCTTGCCCTGTGGCTTCCCCTTACTCGTCACAGAAGCTGACTGGCTAGGCCCTAGGGAACGGCAGGGACCCCACAACGAAATCTCTCCTGGGTCTGTCCTGACCCCCCTTCTCTCCCCCGGCAGTGGTGTTTTCCCCCTGGGGTGTGGTGTCCCTCCACAAGGCCTGGCTGTGCCAAGATGCCCATCTGTCCCCTGCCTCCAGCCCTCCAGCCGCCTCACGGAGGCTGCACCTGGCTTGGCCGGGATGCCACTCAGAATGAGGGGCAGGCGACTCGCTAACTCTGCAAGTTGCTGACCTGCAGGTTTTCCCGCTGACACCAGAGTTCTTGGCGAGAGGGTGCACTGCTTGGCAGGCTTCCAGGGAGTGACATCTCCGAGTGTCTTTCCTGCCTTAGCTCCAGGTGAAAGGGACACTGTTTCCCCCCCCTCCCTGCCCGCTGCCCCTCCCCTCCCCGCTGCAGCTCCGTGGAGCTCTGCCCGCAGTTACCTTTTCCAGGAGGTTCATGTTTGTTCTCTGAGGAGCCACTGGTCTCCTGGCCTCGGGGTGCTGAGCTCAGGGTGGTCACCCAGCCTTGGATGGGGCATTGGAGGTCCCGGCCATCCGGCTGGTCTCCAGCTGAGGTCCCTAAGGCCCCACAGACTGCGAGGCCTTCCCCAGGCAGACACCGTGAGTTCTGACTCCGAGTGGGCAGCAGGTCTGGGCCGCCAGGTATTACTTGAGTGCACATGGAATGACACTGGGCAGGGCAGAGTCTCCTGGTGACTCAGACGCAGCGTGCTCCCTAATGGGTCCTGAAGCCCACCGCCCGCTGAGTGGCACTTGAAGTGTGTGGCGTTTCTGCTTTTGTCTTAAGTATTGTAAAGTGCTGTTTGTTAGCTTTAGAAGAAAAAGGGGGAAAAAAACACCAGAGCTCAGCTTCCCTGCAGAGCTCAGGGTTGTTTTATCTTTAACGAGTTCTGCGGCGTCTGTGTCCAGAGCATCGTTACTGAACAGTGGTTATTCCAGAACACTCCGTCTCAATGGTCTCAAAACCTCGCTGAGCCAGAGGGGCCTGGTGAGAACACAAGGACTCCGTTCCTCACCCGAAAGAATTGGTCTCTACAGATCAAAGTGTGAACCTTTCAGTAGGAACTTAAGGTCCCCTGGAGCTCTTGGAGCCTGTGAGTGAAATCCTGTTTCCAGTACTAATTCGCTTGTGGGGCTCAGTGCAGGACAGCCGTCTCTGGTGCTGGGTCTGAGCTCAGAGCAGGATAGCCGCCATCTCTGTCCATCTGTGGCTTGTCCTGGTGTTAAACCAGCAGGCTGGGCCAGAGTTTTGGCTGGACCCGGGGGAGCTGCCAGAGGTACAGGGAGGAGTAAGACCCTGACGCTACCTCGGGGCACCTTTGGGACAAAGCAAACTAGCGCGGCAAGACCTGGGAGTGTGGCCGAGGAAGCTGTGCACACCCTCGGGGTCAGACCCTCGAGAAGGTGGGCAGACTCCTCCATAAGGATCCTCAGGCTCTCAGGCCCGACAGGCCCTACAGCCACTACAAGGCCCTGGGGTATGGACTTGGCCATCAGCAAAACACAGACCCATGAGCACGGCCATGTTCCAATAAAACTTTATTTACACAAACAGGGGTGACTGGATTTGGCCAGCAGGCACAATTTGCCGACCCTAGGACTAGGCCCTACGGGTCGTCCAGCCGGTCCCAGGATTTCCCTCTCCACAGGTGGGTGCCATCGGTGAGGAGGAGGAGTGGGTCAGCCTGTACGAGGAGGAGAATGAGCCGGACGCCCAGACCCTGGAGATCCCAAACCTCACGCCCTACACCCATTACAGGTGAGAGAAGGGGGCCTCCAGCAGGTGGCGCTGTCTGCAGCAGCAAAACCCAGGTACATGTGCATAAGCCAGGCGTTTCCAACCAGCAGTCACAGAAACTTGAAGCTGTGGGAGTAAAGTCTTATTCCTGGGGAGGTCTGTCCCCGATGTGGGGCCGGGCCTAGCTAGCAGCCGTCCTTCCGTCCACACCAGCTGGCAGGACGCGCTGTCAAGATGGCTCACCGTCGCAGTCAGACACATGCTGCTTTTCTTTACAAAACTCCCTGCAAGTGCAGACGAAGCAGCTGTCCAGGCGAAGTCCCCCTGCCCCCCCCTCCAGGCCGGGAGCTGCCAGCCTCCCTGATCGTGCACCTAATGTTCCATCTCACCTCTGTTTCCTGACCCTGAAACACATCCAGGCGTAAATCCTCGGCCTTGAGGAAGGGCAGCGTGATCGCGAGCTGTTAGCACTGTTATAACGTCCCGCACGGTGATCGCAGGCAATGCAGTTTCCAGTTATCACACGTGCGCAGATTGATAGTGTCGTTGTCCTGCCAGGATGGATGCATCCCGTCAGCTCCGGGGAGGGAGGACCACAGATGGCTGGGCAGGGGGCAGGGGAAACGGCATCTTTGTGGGGAATATTTTCAGGTCCAGTCCCAAAGTTGGGCTCCAAACAAAATCCTAACGAGAGACCATTAGCTTCTGTTCCCTTTAACATTTTCCCTGAGATTGGAGCAGACAGATCAAGATACACTTGTTTTGTTTTGGGGGATTTTGTGTGGTTTTTTTAATGTTTTTATTGATTTAAGGGAGAGGGAGAGAGAGAGAAGCATCAGTGGTGAGAGTCTTTGATCAGCTCCCTGCTGCACACCCCCTGCTGGGGATGGAGCCCAAAACCCCGCATGTGCCCTGACCAGGAATCGAACTGTGACCTCCTGGTTCATAGGGCAACACTCAACCACTGAGCCACACCAGCCAGGCCAAGCCCTCGTTTTTAGAGAAAACATTGAGCTTTAAGACAAGCTGTCAGGATAAAGCCTTACCCTGTAAAAATGGAGTGGGCTGTATAATTATTTCTAAGATCTGAAGCTGCCATTAGAGACCTGTGTCCCTGTCTTAGCTTCATGTGAACAAGGAAGCCTCTGTGATAAGCACGTGTGAGCTCTGGATGTGTTATATGTAAGTCCAGTTCAAATAAGCGTAGCTGTAAATGCAGACGAGACAGAGCCGAAAACACGGGCACAGACTTGAAACGGAGGTGAGCCCACTGGCCACCGGTTTGTGACCGATGGGGTTTGGATCCCGCGGTGTGGATTCTGGGGCCAGTGCTCCTCTCTCGATCTGACAGGAAATGGGGCGCAGGCACCCTGGGTCATCAGAAAGACATGGGACTTTCAGAGTGTCTTTTGGTGACGGGCTGACCCTCCCGTCCTGTTCAACGCCATGTGAACTCTGATCCCCTGAGAGGACCCTAGACCTGAACCAGCCCACGGCAGCTGATGGCACAGATTTGTGGCCACAGAACCCACCCGTACGCTTCTCCTGGGAATCTGAAGTCACTGGTTTCCAAATTTACCCTTCTTTGAGGTCTTTCAGGGGGAAGGGCCATACCTGTAATTTGCATTTTTAATGAAACCAGGTAGAAAGGGCGCCCTTGAGGACCGACCTCTAGGATTCAGGTGGACACATGCCTGACCCCCTCCCACCCCCACCCCGAGACCCGGGCGTGGGGTTTGCTTTCCTTCGTTTCTCCGTCTCCCGAGCTGCCCTCTGCCGCGCCGTCACCGGGCCGCCGGTTGTGCCTCCAGGTTCCGAATGAAGCAGGTGAACGTGGTGGGGGCCAGCCCCTTCAGCCAGTCCTCGCGGGTCATCCAGACGCTGCAGGCGCCCCCGGACGTGGCTCCGTCCAGCGTCACCGTCCGGACGGCCAGCGAGACCAGCCTGCGGCTGCGCTGGGTGGTGAGTGGACGCAGAGGGGCCCCGGGCGGTGGTCTGGGGCTCCCGGGGCGCCCAGGACCCCAGAGCCGGGCTGCAGTCGGGACTAATCTCACTGAGCCCATAGACGCTGCGCTGTTCCCGGCCTCGGACAGCCGGCGGGGCCCAGGCGCGGGGGGGCGCCGGGGCGCAGGGCTGGCCTCCCGGCCCCGGTCGGTCAGCACGGGGCTCCCGCTGTCAGAGGCCCAGCCGGGTCATGTCCCACAGAATTAAGCCAGGGAGCATTTAAAGGCACATCCAGCCAGAGTTACCGACGGGACTCCATTTGGGTAACGGCAGAAAAGTTCCAGAGAGAAACAGTTTCTAAGGCTGTCCCCCCGAAAGTGCTGCCAGGCCCGGGCCTCGGGGGACAGCCCCGCGGGGGCTCACGCCGCTGTCCCCCCAGCCCCTGCCCGACTCCCAGTACAACGGGAACCCCGAGTCCGTGGGCTACAGGGTCAAGTACTGGCGCCCGGACCTGCCGGCGCCCGCGCTGGCGCAGGTCATCAGCGACCGGCTGGAGCGGGAGGCCGCGCTGGAGGAGCTGGAGGAGTGGACGGAGTACGAGGTGCAGATGCAGGCCTTCAACGCCATCGGCGCGGGGCCCTGGAGCGAGGTGGTGCGCGGGCGCACGCGGGAGGCAGGTGAGCGCGGGGCGGGGGGCAGGGGGCATACGCGGGAGGCAGGGGACCGCGGGGGGGGGGGGGGCAGGGGAGCGGGGTCGGGGGAGGGCGGGGGGGGAGGCAGGGGGGCATACGCGGGAGGCAGGGGACCGCGGCCGGGCCTGCGCCCTGTCTCCCCTGGGAGGGGAGCTGGGCCCCACTCTCACGGCTCCGCCCAGAGGGGCGCTCAGACCCCTCCCCCCCTCATGGCTCCGCCCAGAGGGGCGCTCAGACCCCTCCCTCCTCTCATGGCTCTGCCCAGAGGGGCGCTCAGGCCCCTCCCCCCCTCATGGCTCCGCCCAGAGGGGCGCTCAGGCCCCTCCCCCTCTCATGGCTCCGCCCAGAGGGGCGCTCAGACCCCTCCCCGCTCTCGTGGCTCCGCCCAGAGGGGCGCTCAGACCCCTCCCCGCTCTCGTGGCTCTGCCCAGAGGAGCGCTCAGACCCCTCCCCGCTCTCATGGCTCCGCCCAGAGGGGCGCTCAGACCCCTCCCCCCTCTCATAGCTCCGCCCAGAGGGGCGCTCAGACCCCTCCCCCTCTCATAGCTCCGCCCAGAGGGGCGCTCAGGCCCCTCCCCCTCTCATGGCTCCGCCCAGAGGGGCGCTCAGACCCCTCCCCCCTCTCATAGCTCCGCCCAGAGGGGCGCTCAGGCCCCTCCCCCTCTCATGGCTCCGCCCAGAGGGGCGCTCAGACCCCTCCCCACTCTCGTGGCTCTGCCCAGAGGAGCGCTCAGACCCCTCCCCGCTCTCATGGCTCCGCCCAGAGGGGCGCTCAGACCCCTCCCCCCTCTCATAGCTCCGCCCAGAGGGGCGCTCAGGCCCCTCCCCCTCTCATGGCTCCGCCCAGAGGGGCGCTCAGACCCCTCCCCCCTCTCATAGCTCCGCCCAGAGGGGCGCTCAGACCCCTCCCTCCTCTCATGGCTCCGCCCAGAGGGGCGCTCAGACCCCTCCCTCCTCTCATGGCTCCGCCCAGAGGGGCGCTCAGACCCCTCCCCGCTCTCGTGGCTCCGCCCAGAGGGGCGCTCAGACCCCTCCCCCCATCATGGCTCCGCCCAGAGGGGCGCTCAGACCCCGCCCCCCTCATGGCTCCGCTGTGACCACTGATCAGTGGGTTTTAAAAGCCTTTTATCCTCAAAATCTGAATGTTGGTGACAACGCAGAGACCTTGGGGAAATCCTGAAGGACGGACCTAACTTTAGGAACAGGCCGCTCAATAACACGTTTTCTAAAAACTTAGAAAATTAGGGATAAAGTGTAATTTTTGGAATTTGAATTTTTTTATTGATGTGCTCATAAGAAAACAGGAGACCCCAGTGATGTGCGAGGCACCAAGGGCACAGAGAGCGGGAGCGGCAGGGTGGAGCTGGACCAGCAGCCCTGGGGCGGGCTGGGGCTGGAGCCTGCCTGGTGGTCTCAGGACCCGGGATTCGGTGCCCACCCAGGACCTGGTGCCCACCCAGGACGGGACGCTCAGCCCTGAGTCTGTGCGAGTCGGCTGGAACCGCCACCCCACGTAAAGACGAGGCTCCTGAGCTGCACCCTCCTTGAAAGGGGGACTCCCAGCACCGGCCCGGAGGCCTCTGCGTCGGCCTTTCCTGCGCCTGCGCTGCTCTGGCTCTGAACATGCTCAATGTGAATGGTCCAGAAACTTCCAGGAGAGAAATCAGTGTGGAACTTGGTTCCAGACACCAGAGCACAAGCAGCAAGAGAAAAAAAATAGACATGTTGACCCATCAAAATGAAAACTTTTCTGTTTAGAGAATACCGTAAAGTTTAAAAAACAGTCCTCCAAGTGGCAGAATGTGTTTGCAAACCATGTATGTGATAAGGGACTGGTACCCAGACTATATATTTATAAATGCTCGTGCAAGTCCACGGTAAAAACACAGCCCAATTAAAGCCTGGACAAAGGACCTGAATAGATGTTTCTTCAAGGAAGACACACACGTGGCCAACAAGCCCATGAAGGGCTCAGCGTCACAGCCGTCAGGGAGGTGGAAATCGAGCACACCCCAGGGGGCCAGAGTAAAATGTGAAACAAGGGGGCAGTGGGAGAAGTGGGAGCTCCACGTGGCTGGTGGGGTGCAGGGTGGAGCCATCACCGTGGAGCATTGTCCGGCAGTCCCTGAGCTGGGCAGCAGCCACAGGACCCAGCACGCACAGGCCAAGATGCAGACCGGGACGGGTGTGTGGACAGCCCTGCGGATCGGGCGGGATCGGCCTCAGTGTCGTCTGATCGCCATCCACTGTGAGCAGGCCCCTCGCTGAAGCTCTGCCTTGTCAGCATCACTGTCATGGCAACAGAAAATTATCTTTAACATTAACTGAACGTCTGTTCAATCTGAACGTTGGTTGAGTGTGTGTCTCTGGGAGGAGAGTCTGGGTTCACGGGTGTTCTCGTCATGGGATGGAGAACAGGGCGGGTGATCACTCCAGACTTGGCAATTCAGCTGCCAGATGTTTTCATGCTGGGGAAGGGGGTCCTCCTGGGCCAATCTCCCCTTCAGGGCCCTGGTGCTGAGCTGTCGGTGGTCCCCTGGACCATCCCGGCCCACCTGCGGGGTTGGTCCTGTGGGGCTTTAGTTCCTCCACCTCTAAATGGAGCTTCAGAACCTCCTGGTGCAGCAGGTCTGACGCCCTGCCTTCCCTGCCCCCCTGAAGTCCACCGCTGACCGCCCCCAGTACCGAGCCCGCCCCGCTGAGACGGGTCCCGCCAGGAGGGGGTGAAGTGGTGGACGGCCAGAGGGCGAGGGAGCCGATGGGGAGACTGGGCCGCTGACACCACCCAGAGTGAGGCCAGGACGTCAAGCAGGACGGTCTGAGCCACACACAAAGGAAGTTTAGTTTCCAGTGCGAGCTGACTGCTCCCCTGACGTCTCGTGATACAGCGTAAGGATAAGCGAGGCCGTAAAAAGCAGAGGAGCCCGCGTGAGGCGTGGAGCGAGCTCGGCGGCGAGGCTCCTTCCCACGGGGAAGCAAGAGAACAGGAGGAGCTTCAGGCTTTCGTGAGAGGTTCTGAGGCTCAAATCTTAAGATGTGAGGTTGGAAAAGGAGTTGAATCCACCCCCAAGTAGGTGGTGGATGTGGCTTTTCTCTCAATCTTGAAAACGTGAATACCTCTTGACCAAATGCCTGCTTTGCGCCGATAGAATCGGGATCGGCTGGAACGTAACCCTGCTGCTCGGCCCCTGCCTCGGCCCCTGCCTCGGCCCTGGGCACAGATCCCGCTGCCTCTGAGTGCACGTCTGGGTTGCCCTGGTCACCGGCCCCCTTGCCCTCGGGGTGGATGCTCTCAGGAGATGGACACACCGTGACCACGCCGTGGGGAGTCGGCTGTTATTTGCAGATCTGCAGGGAGAACTGGGCACTCAACAGTCTCTACGCTGGACCTGCAGACCTGCCAAGGGTGTGAGAGGGGGACCAGCTGTGTTGCCATGACGATGGCTCCCTCCACAGACGGCAGGGCTTCAGAGCGCAGCTAACATCGGGGCGCACAGAGGGCTGGTGCTCACCTCCTGTGAAAGGCGGAAGTTAAGCCGGGTGGAGCGTCCGGTCCCTTTCCCTCCAGTGGCAGTGACTCCGTGAGCCTCGGTGGGCCCAGGCGCCCAGCTGTCGCTCGCTGTTCGTGAACCGAGCCTGTGTGGGCAGAGTCACGGGAACTGCCTGGAGGACGGGAGGACGGCTCGGAGCAGCGGGGCCGCGGGGAGCCACCGTGGGCCCAGTGGGACACAGGGTGGTGTGTGCGCACACAGGCTTCCCCCTCAGAGCTGAGTAAACGTGACGTCGTAAATATTCTCCTGCGACACTTGAGTGCTCCAACAGTTTAATCCGACTTTGTTGCCTGACTGAGTGACTAATGAGTGACCCCAGCCATCTACCAACGTAGGCCGACCCAGGGTGGCACGACCTCAGGCACCTCAGGAAGCTGTACCCCTGACGGGGGGGAACCCCCAGGTCTGTCCCTGTCCGAATGATGTTCAGGGTTCAAATGAGTCCAAGAGAAAATCAGAGAAGCCAATCGAGAAGATGTAGAATATTTGTAAATTGCTTTGAACACTTGGCTGTTGTCCTGCACACTTTCTATCTGAGTGTGTCAAGACAAGTGAGAGTAAAAACGCCGCCTCCCACGTCCTGGAGTCAGGAGCAGAGTGGCTGTGGCCCCCATCAGCCTCTGTCACTGTGAAAAAGCGTTTCATGCCCTGGCCAGTTTGTCTCAGTGGTTAGAGCGCCGGCCTGTGAACTGAAGGGTCCTAGGTTCAGCTCCGGCCAAGGACATGTACCTCAGTTGCAGGCTCCATCCCCGGCCTGGTCGAGTCACATGCAGGAAGCAACCAACTGATGTGTCCCCCTCACCTCAACGTTTCTCTCATTCCAGTGGGACACATGCTGTGTTCTCTGGCTCCGGTCTGTCCACCTGCAGAGCCGGGGGAATAACACCTACCTCCTGGGCTACTGTGGGCGTAACCTGTGACCATAACATCACCTCCCTCACCCCCGCCTGTCCCCTCCCCAGACACACGTTTAGAGAGGTTTGTGAACTGGAGTCTGAAAGGGGGTTTCCCCTGGAGGTAAAATTCGCAGCCCCCGCAGGTTAATACGAAAACAGGCCCAGCCCACGTCCTTGCCAGTGGACTCGGATAGAGCTGAGCTCCTAAGTACCGGGATTTGTGGAATTTGTCTCTCATGTTGAAGGGATTTACATTTCCGTCTCCTGGAAGCTTCGCTGGTCACCGCACGCTGCTCAGAATGCACTGCTGTCTAAGGACAGTCGGGTTGTTTGGGTAAAACGGGGCCTTTATTTGCAGAAGCCTTTAGACTCCGGTTGCCAATCTATTTAACTCTTCTTTGCAGTCCCTTCGGCCGCCCCCGAAAACGTGTCTGCCGTGGCGGTCAGCTCGACCCAGATCCTGTTGACATGGGCCTCGGTGCCTGAGCAGGACCAGAACGGGCTCATCTTGGGCTACAAGGTACGTGTTAAGGTGACCCCCCCTTTACTTACCACACGCAGGCGCTAACACACGTCACCACCCACACCAGCGGGTTCCTGTGTCCCCCGGCCCCGCAGCTCTGGCCAGCTCGCTGGTTTTCCCAGGGGTTGTCTGTGTAAGACCGCCGCAGTCTGACTCAGCGTTGGTGTCGCCCCTCAGCGTCAGCCAGACCGGGCACGGACTGTGGAGGCTACTGAAACCCAAGCCTCTTTTCCCCGCGTGTGCGCAGGGGTGGTAACCGCAGGGCCAGTACGAGGAAAAACAGGTCATTCTATAGTGTGCACCTCGCTCGTAAGTGCCAACCGAGTGGGATTAGATAAATGCAAGTGTGTGGGCACCTGGCACCTCCCAGCTTCTCCGAGCCACTCTGGGTTCAGTGCTGAACGCATCCACCAGGCCCTCGGACTTCTCCTGTGTCTGTCCCATCGCCTCCCTCCCCCACCACCTAAGCAGCAGTGAAGTCTCTGGATTCAGGCAATAAGGCCCTGCTTGTCCTGCACTGCAGCCCAGAGTCCAGTGTGTCGGCTCTGCAGCCATGATCAGACCCTGTTCTCTGACTCCCCACCTGTCCCGTCTCCCTCCCTGGGGCTGCAGCTGCTCTCCCCTGGCCCCGTGAGACACGGTGATCACAGTGAGTGGGCTCGGTGATGGAAACTGCACACCACCCACCTGGGCCCTGGAGGAAAGGCTCCTGCCAGGCCCTCTGCGCACCCCTCCCTGGTGAACCTGCCGTTACAGCCTCTGGTCACTGGTGTGAGCCCAGGTCAGGGGGAGAGTGCCCACTCCTCTGACACAGGAGCCCAGTTTCCCCACAAACGGAGGCACTGTGGGTAGGAGGTTGCCTCCGCTTCCATCAGGGAGCCCTGGTTTCGGTGGCCGTGGTTGGCGTGGCTGCCTTTGGCAGGTCTTGTAAGTTATGGCGAGGCAGCCGGCCAGCAGCCAAGGGCCGGTCCCCGCTCCAACGGCCCTTTTCCCCGGGTACAAGCCCTTCATCACCATCATCGCCTCAAACTCCAGCAAGTAGCAGTTAGATCCATACGCCTTCAACCCGGCTGCCCTGGGGGAGAAAGTACAGTGGGCTGGCCCTGCCTTGAGGTCGCCCCACGCCTGCCAAGGCCCCTTCCCGGCCCCCTCGTCCTCACGCCCACCCGCTTGTGTGTCGATGGTTCAGATCCTGTTCCGGGCGAAGGACCTGGACCCCGAGCCCAGCAGCCACGTCGTGTGGGGGAACCACACGCAGTCGGCGCTCCTGGCGGGCCTGCGCAAGTTCGTGCTGTACGAGCTGCAGGTGCTGGCGTTCACGCGCATCGGGAACGGGGTCCCCAGCACACCCCTCATCCTGGAGCGGACCAAGGACGATGGTATGTGTCTGCACTCGCCCCCCTGGCTGGCCGCCGCCGGCTGACACGGGAAAGGCTGTTGTTTTAAACTTCATTTCCAACCACGTTTTTTTCAGTCGAGGAAAACAAAACACAGTTGTCTTTCAGTCGCTGGGTGTCTGTGTGGCCAGTTTCAGCCGGGGGAGAATTTTATGGCCCAGTTACGAGCCTGAGCAGAGTTTCCGTGGTAACTGCAGCAGGCAGGCAGTAAAGGCCAGGGGCGGGGTGAACCCAGGGAGGCCGCTCCTGGGTAGTGACTGCACAGATCTGGTTAAAACCCACTGCTGACCTCGTGCCCAGGGTCCTGGTGCCACGTGACCATCCTTTGCAGAACCTGAGGTCATCAGAAGTTCCCAGGCAGAGTTGTGCCTAAGGGGGCCCAGGCACCCCGCTCCCTTCTCCAGACCTGAGGACAGGAACCGCGGGAGGCCGTGCGTGGGAGTCTGTCAGCGAATACGTCCGCCCACGCCCCAGGTGTCAGACCCTTAGAGGCTGGCTCCTCCCTCCCATCACCACACACACTGCAGCGGCTGTCGGGGGGATACCGATCCCCCCAAACCCTCCGGGGTCCGCAGGGTCTCGCGGAGGAGAGACAATGGTAGATCTTCTGACATCATCACCAGAATCATTAAATTAGTACCCAAACATCCTGTCCGAGGAGCTGTCGCTGTCCCCTGCGCTTCACACCGAGGTGGCACTGGGGACACACCCGGCAGAGGAGGGGCTGCCATCTGTCCGTGTCCGGGCAGCTACAGACAGATGGGAAAGGTGGTTTCTTTGTAAAACTGTATGAAGCCCGTGTCCCGGGTCACACAGATGGGAAGTAAAGGGGCGTCTTAGAAACTGCTCCTTGGAACTCGGTCGGTCACCGTCATTTCCTCCTAAAGTCCCAGCGTGAGTGTCCCCCGCGGCCGACACAAACACCGTTTCCTTCGGTGGAGCCGAGTGATCTCACATTTGTTTTACCCAAACCCAAGGGTCATCACACACGTTTAAAATATAAAACACTCAGCTCAGCAGCTGGAGGCACAGCCCAGCGGCCCCGGGACGACTGGCCACACATCACTGTATTTAGTGCCGACCGTCTGCGCCCGCTGCCCCCACCTGAAATGTGTTAGTTAAATTATGGGGCAGCACTGGTTAACGATCTTACGTGATTTTCAGGCGGACAAGATTGTAATTCAGCCTCTGCGCGCCATTGTGAGCTCCCCGCCCGAGGTCTCGTGTCTCCCCCTCCATGTACTTGACCCCCAACACCCTGACCCCCTGACCCCGACTCTCCCCTTGATGTCCATGCCATGGGCCACTTAGTGACCGGCCTGCCAGCTTTGTGCAGCTCCTGCTCACGGGACTTCCAGCAGGTTCGAGCGAAGCCGGCGGGCTGGATGGAAACGAGGTTTTTACTCAGAATCTTAGGGAGCCACCCAGAGCCGTTAGGTTCCAGCGTCATCCCCCCAAACGTGGGGTGTTTCTGCATGAACAGTGTCGCCGTGGCAGCGACTGCGGTCAGTTCGCAGCATCGTTCGCGATCTTGTCGTGGGACCAGGTACCATCACAAGGGCTCACGTGGCTTCTTTCTCCTTCAGCCCCAGGCCCCCCGGTGAGGCTGGTGTTCCCGGAGGTGAGGCTCACGTCCGTGCGGATCGTGTGGCAGCCGCCAGAGGAGCCCAACGGCATCATTCTGGGTAAGGAGGCGGCGGTGGCCGGGGCACAGCTCAGAGCAAGTAGCAGTTAGAAGCATTTCATCTCGTTCCATCAGGTGAAAAAACTGCAGCAGCCCAGCATTTTCTGCACTGAGAGGGGTTGGGCCCCCGCTGTCCGTGAGCTGAGGTCCTTGGCAAGGTGAAACTCACTTTGTTCTCTCAGAATTTTTTCACTTGCGGGGGGGTCACAGCAGTGCCACCTGTGCCTGAACTCCCTCCACGCTGATGGGTGCTTGGAAAGCAGCGGCCAGTTCCCCACAGGACCCACCTGGGTATCACCCCCAAGTCCCTGGAGACCTTCCTTCTGCTGCAGGGCTGCACCCCATCCTTGAAGAAGTAAAGAGGGAGCCGTGTCCCGGGGAGGAGAGAGGGAACCGCGTGCGCGGGTCCCAGGGAGAGTGTTCACTGTTCATATTTCATTCCGAGGAGTAGCTCTGATAACAGTGACAAAAAGCCTTAATTTCTGCTACTTCCCTGAAGGCAGAAACTTCTGTTTTAAAACAGCCCCAGTTCCTTCATCCGGTCCCCCTTTGACCGTGACACATTAGGGGCCTGCTACACGCCGGATGTTGGGCATGGGGTGGGGAGTAAGGGGTGAAGTGATGCGCCGTCCCCGAGACACTCACGGGCCGCGGGGAGAACCGCCACACTGCAGGCGACAGGTGACAGGGAGATCACAGCGCCCCCAGCCGCAGCCCCTGGGCGGGGCCTCTCGGTGGGGGGAAGGCTGGTGGAAGGAAGGCCGTCTGGGCTGGACCCTCAGGAGAAGGGAAGATGGGTGGGCCCTGGGCCAGAGCAGCCTTGTCCTGGGGGAGGGCAGACAGACCCACAGCTGCTTTCATCTGCCTCGTGCCTGCGTCCCGGATGGGCCAGTGGCAGAGGGGTGAGGCTGTGGACACAGCAGCCACGCTGCCCAGGGCCCGGCCTCAGTGCAGGAATTTGTGCTGGTGACTTCGCTTTCCTGTGCCTCGGTTTCCCCCTCTCTCCAAGAGGAACAGCAGTGGCATGTCCCTCCTGGGGCTGGATGAGCTGTGTGTGAGGAACCTGGGGCAGCACCTGCCACGTGGAAAGTGCTCAGTCACCATTTGCCCAAATGTTGTGGCTACTTAGTCTCTCCTCCTTTCTCTGGGACCAGAGTGACTGCTGGGTCAGGCGGGGCTTGGCCGGCACTGGCGTCCACCCGTTCATCACCACTGGGGTTGCAGGGACCATCCCCACCTCGCTGGCTACTGGGACAGGGTTCGTGCCGAGGAGACAGGGGCAGAGCCTACACAGGCGGCCCGGGGCCAGCGCATAGGGAGCCCCTCAGGTGCGCTGAGAAGTTTGTTTTGATCTGTAGTCCCTGGGAGGTGATTGAAAATCATGAAACCTCAGGGAAGGAGGGCAGCGTGGAAAGACCGAGCCTTCCAGGCGCAGCAGACAGGCGCTAAGTAAAATAGCACCGTGTCCCCGTGATGCAGAGAATGTCCCATCTGCGCCTCTTGTTATAATGGCAGCCGTCTGTCATCATCACAAATGTTGTGGGGTCACCTGTCGCCTGGATGCTATCACAGCAAACTGCAGATGCCGTAAGAGAGGTGGGAAGCCGTTTCTGAAGACCCAGATTGGTGTTCACAGAGGAGAAGGGAAACGTCTCTGCAAGGCCCTCGTGACACCCAGAGACCTTGAGTCACTGCTCGGCTCGGGTGGCGTGGCCCTCGGAGTCTATAAACACAGCTCCCGGCTGTGATCTAGATCAAAACATGTTCCTGCATTTCCAAAGGAGATTAACAGCACGAAACACCACAGCTGCCTGCAGGGAAAAACACTCACTTATTTGCATAAATATTTTACTAGGGAGAGCTTTCAGCATTTAGAGCCACCCTCCGGGGGATGCTCAGGAGCCTCAGAGTCCAGCGTCCCTCCCTCCCTCGCTGACAACTCCGTCAAATGCTCCTGAGCTGAGCGAAGCACATGCCCCTCAGACCCACGAGGGTGGGCCCACCACGCACGCCAGGATCTTCCACCCCACCTGCCTGCCCAGCGCCTAACATTTACCTCTGGCTTATCACAGAGGGTGTGCTCGGGCTCTGCTGAGAATCAAGAGCTCGGTGAATGATCCCTGTTTGCAAACAGTTAGAGCCACGGTCATGTTGCCTGCTCCCAGCCCTCCGACCGATAAGCTGTAAAACCAGCAGGACACATGGCACCTGGGCTGGGCTGATGTGAGCCTCCCAGGCAGCTCAGCTGCTGTGGGTTCCCTGAGCAGCAGGTGGGTGTTGGGGGGCTGTCACCACTCACACCCCCTGACAGTGGCTACCAAGAGGGTCAGGCAGCACCACGCCCCCCAAACTTGAGCGTCGGGCCCAGGGATGCATCACAGAGCGGACAGTCTCAGAGTGATGCCTGTGGTTTGCGCAGGAAACAGGCCTGGCAGCACCTGCAGGCCTGCACGACTCTCCACGGTGGCTTGGGGTGTCTGTCGCAGTCAGCCCACCTGACCAGGCAGCAGAGACCCCCCCCCACACACACACACCCCATCCCCCCCCACCCCACCCCCCACACACACAGCGACAGTCATGTCTTGGCTTCTCTTCCTGCTTGCATCTCACCTGGATGGTTCTGGAGCTTCCGTGGTGCCTGAAGCCCACACCCTTTTCCAATCCTGATTGTCAGGATGCACGGTGCCTCCTCCACTTCCCGGGCACTTTCAGAGATGGCTCGAGCTGCTTTCTCCGTGGTTTTAGTCTCCGCCTTGGATCAGTGCTGCGTGGACGTGGCCTCACTCCTCTGAGTGCTTCGGTTACCATGATTCCCCCGGAGCCGTCAACGTTGGGCCGCATGTCACTCCCGGGATTGGCTCAGCTTCCCTGGCCCTCCCTGCCCGCCTCTCCTGGCGCTGAAACAGCCTCGCTGCCCTGCTCTCCCGGAGCCGTAATTGCACAAGTAGCCTGAGCACCCCGCGCTCCTCTCGCTCCATCTGTCACTACCCTCTGAAAACGCGTCCGCAGCTGCTTTTTCCGCTTATGTGCAGAAAAAGCCTCTCCTCTCTTACCCATCGAGTGCAGGATGTTGTGAAAACATGTCAGGGTGCGACACGGGTATCAGTCTCGATGTTCAGCAGCACGGGGTGGGCACTAGAGGGTGTCATCTAACTTTGGGGCGGATACGAGGAAGGGGCAGGTGTCACAGGCTGAGGCACTCCTCCCGGGGCTCAGCGTGGACCTGGGTTGGATCCTGCGGTCAGGCAGCTTTGGGAGGTGTGCGCTGTGCTCCGCATGCGCTGCGTCAGTGTCAGCGTCACGGCCCCGCTGCATGTACTGCGTCACAGCGTCACGGCCCCAGCTGCATGTACTGCGTCACAGTGTCAACGTCACGGCCCCGGCTGCATATATTGTGTCACAGCGTCACGGCCCGGGCTGCATGTGCTGCGTCACAGCGTCACAGTGTCACGGCCCTGGCTGCATGTACTGCGTCACAGTGTCACAGCGTCACGGCCCCGGCTGCATGTACTGCGTCACAGCGTCACGGCCCCGGCTGCAGGTACTGCGTCACAGCGTCACGGCCCCACTGCATATACTGCGTCACAGCGTCACAGCGTCACAGCGTCACGGCCCCGGCTGCAGGTACTGCGTCACAGCGTCACGGCCCTGCTGCATATACTGCGTCACAGCGTCACAGCGTCACGGCCCCGGCTGCATGTGCTGCGTCACTGCGTCCTGGCCGCAGCTGCGTATTCTCCATCACAGCGTCACGGCGTCAGCTGCTGAGTGGCAGGAGCTGAAGGTCGGGGTGCAGCGCAGTCCCACCTCGAGCACCCGCCCCACTGGGTTCTGGCGGCCCCCCAGTGGCAGGTCCGCGCGGGGAACGTCGGTGTGTTTAAGTGATGTTTCTGAAGGAAAGGCGCTCTCCCTGCGCGGGGAGGGGCGGCACCTGAAAGCCCGGTCCCGGTCGGGTAGAGCCGGCAGTGAGCGCAGGGCCTCGCGAGGAGCAGGCTCCGGGTCGCTCCGCAGAGGGCGCGGGCGGGGGGGGGCACCGTGGGGAAAGCGGCCCGAGCCCGAGGCTGGGAGAGGCCCGATCTCATCCACCCCAGTGCCGAGTCACACAGTTGTGCCTCTGAACAAAGTCTCGGTTTGTCACAGGATGTTTAACTGTAGCGACGGAGTAATGTGAGTGGAGATGAAAGCCAGCGCGGAACGTATGGCCGTGGAGGGGCGGCTGTGACCTGCGCTGTTCCCGAGGGTCCGATTTCTCGTTAACTCAGACTCGCAGGGGACAGGGCATCAGAATTAGCGAGGGGTCTGAGTCCCACCCGGCGCTGTCCGCTGGAGAAGTCAAAGGCGGGGCTGGCGCTGGGGGCTGAGGGGGGGCCCAGCCCACAGGGCGCCCAGCACCCCGAGGGGGCTTGAGGGCGAGTCCCATCCCGCACCGTCTGCTGCTGCTGCCACTCAGCACAGGCGTGGTTTCTCACACTGCAGAGAGGAACCCCAGAAACTCAGACCCAGGGCCCAGACGTGCCTAATGCAAACTTGCGTTCACCTAAAAATAAAAGGCCTTCCAAAGCCAGAGGCAACTAGCCCTTATTTGAGATCAATGAGAGTAGCTATATGGAAGCACCGATTCAGCAAAACCCAAGAAGCATTCCTATGAGGAGACAAAAGCAGGGGTGTTTGCGAGAAGGGAAAAGGGACAGTTACATCCACGGAAGGAAGGTGTTTCTATCGGTGCAAACAATGTAGCACAGTGCCGCCAGTTCTAAGCCGTGTTTGTAACTTTTGTTACCCTTGCGGATGGTTCTCCGGGATACAATGTTGCCCTAGGACCCCTCCAGAGGTTATTTTGGTGTTTTAACATCCAAAGGTTTGAGGCATAAGACTTGCAGGGCAGTTCCTTCAGCTCCATTTCAAAGCAACTCCGTTTGTGATATTTTTTACACTTAATTTCTGCTTCTTGGGGGAGGACTGGTGTCTCTTCCTCCCTGGGAATGATATGCACATGGGTGAGCTCACTCAAGGTCACCCCTCCCTCTGGAGGTTTTTAAAATATTAAGACTGGTCCTGTTCTAATCGGTTAGGTCTGTCTGCCGATGCAGCCTCTGAGCCTGATCATAGATAAAGTTGCGTTTGTCTTCGCAAAATACCCTTCATTCGTTTCTGCCTTTAGTCCAGGAATATGCCTGTGACGATGACACCGGTCATTACTTTCTGTAGTGGGCACAGACTGAGTCCTGCAGCAGTCAAGTGGAAGGGGGAGTGTGGCCAAGCCCCTGGCTGGCCGGTCCGACCTTAGGCCAGTGTGGGCGTCTGTATGACCGGCATCCCCACTCCAGGGACCAAGGCCGCTCCCACCCACCTCTGTCTGTCCCTTGTGCCACCTTCCGTCTGCGGAATGGGCATCACTGTTCACCTTCAGGCCAGATCCAAACCCCAGCAAAAATAACAGCGTGGCTCACGGAGGAAGTGAGAGGTGACGCGGGGACATGGATATGCACCACTGTCCTGGCAGTGGATGGGTGCCAGAGGCAGAGGTCAGAATTAATAAATAAATGTATTTAAAAGTATAAAGGCTGGAGAAATAAAAGTGCTGATATAACCAATCGGAGTGTGTGATGGAGGAAGCGGACCAGGAGGGACCATGGCGGCCTCCCCATCGCTCACCGCGAGGACTCGGTACACGCATGGAAGCACCAGGGGACAAGAAACTGCCTCCACTGGAGCCCTCGTGTTAAGCCCCAGAAGAACCGAAACCAGAAAATAAACCCTCAGAAGGACCCGAAGGGAAGTGCACCTGGCAACTCGGAGGCGCCCTGGAGACGCGAATGCGCAGAGCCAAGCGCGGCGACGCACAGCAGCCTGTGGGTGTCACAGACGCATCGCGTCCGTGTGTCCACGCTCGCCGCTCCCACACGGACACGGCGACCAGCGGGCCCCCCGCCTTGGGAGACAGGCTCTGGGAGGGTGGGGCGGGGGTGGGGACTTAGTGGAAACTGTCCTGCACTCCTGCGCTGTTTTTGAGCCATGTGACCATAATACAATTCAAAAGTAATAGTGAAACCCGTTAATGCCTTTTAAAAAAAGTGAAGTGCCCTAAGCCTAGAAGTTTTCCAAGGTGAATATTAACTCTATGCCAAGAGAGGCACTTCCCAGCCTGAGGCAGCGGCCTGAGCGGCTGGAATTAGAGAGCAGCTCTGGCCTGAGGGAGCAGGAGGTCACCGGGTGGCACCTCGGAGGAGCCGCCCCACCCAGACCTGCCCCGCGCCCTGGGGTGCACAGAGCCGTGAGCCCTGGGGCAGCTCAGCGTCATCCGGGGCCTGGGGGAGGACAGAGGCTCCAGAGTAGAAGCCTGTGGAGGCCGCGTGAAGATGACTCCGTGGCTGTGACACCAAGGCCACCAGGGCACAGGTGGAGGGGCTGCTGGGGACGCAGCAGTCGGCAGCGTGGAGGGTGGAGGACAGCCGGTTGCTGTGCAGCAATATCACAGCCCAGGCCGTCTCCGCACTGACCGCTCTGCCGGGCCAGTCCCTGAACACCCTCTGGGGCCCACCCACAGCCCTGGGGAGGCATTTCCTGCCACCCTTCCCCCTGCATCCAGGGGTGGGGAACCTTTTTTCTGCCAAGGGCCATTTGGATATTTATAGCATCACTCATGGGCCGTACAAAATTATCCACTTCAAAATTAGCCTGCTCTGTCTGGTCAGACATTTAGTGAACTCACCCCTGATGCGATGGCTGACACCGTTTCTCTTTGGTGAGGCCTTGGCAGGGCCAGGCCAAATGATTCCGCGGGCTGGGCCCGACGTTGCCCACCCCTGCATAGTCTAACAAACTGAGCCTCCAAGAGCAGTCGCCCAGCAAAGCATTTGCAGAGCCTGGGTCGAACCCGAGTGTGGGAGCCTCTGAAGCACATGCCGGTCACACATGGCCCGCTGGGAAAACGTGCTCCTCCGTGGTAGGCGCCAGGTCACGTGGTCTAGAGGAACCAGGGTCTAGTGAGGGGACTCCCCCTTTGCTGGAGGAATGAGGTGTTCCCTCTTCACGGGACACTGTGCAAAGGGAACGTTGTGGAGCCAGGCAGACCCAGGGTCCTGGCTTGCCGGTTCCTTGCTGTGTGACCTCAGGCAGACTGCTCACCCTCTCTGAACTTTACTGCCTACACTGCCTGCTGAGACCACTGTGAGGGCCGGGGACCGGGACTGTCAGGGGTCTTGCGGGAAGAGCTGCACCGTGTGGCTGCAGTGACTGCTGTCCTGGTTTTGAGGATGCTGGGCATCCAGGAGTCTCAGAAGGCTGGGGACTGGGTTCCTGTTACGCCTGAACACCAGGCTCCCACTACGACCAGGCGGGAGGGGAGGCCTGGAGGAGAGCCGGCTGGGTCAGTGAATGGGAAGCACAGATGTCAAGCAGGACACCAGGCCGGAGGCCAAGGCCAGTGGGGCCACCACGTGCAGAGTCCGGGAGACAGCAGGTCACCGCTGCAGGGAGAAGAGACCATCCGTCCGAGGCAGGGCCGCAGCTGCAGGGGTCGTCCGGGGCAGAGTCCAGGGTCCTGCAAACACCTGTCAGCCGGTGGCGGTCATTGTGTGCCCCCGTCTGTGTGGTGACAGCGGTGACCGGCAGTGGTCAGGGCTGAATGCCAGGGCGCACGCCACACCCGACCCGCGGCCCTGTCCTCCTGGCCTGCCGCTCAGTGGGCCGGAGACTCCTTATGGTTGGACAGATGACTGAGAGCAGGAGCCGGGGGGTGCCTGCAAGCTCAGCCACCCTGAGCCGGGTCGTACGAGCAGGAAGACGGGAGCAGCGGAGGGCAGGGTGGCCGGCCAAGCCGTGCGGGATGACCGCGGGCGGCCCTGAGCGCGGGGGCCAGCAAGAGGACAAGGTCAGCTGGGCTGGCCCGGTGCCCTGGCAGAGCCCGCTTCAAGTGCGCGGCTTGGCCATCGGCAGTGTCATGGACACACAGCGCCCGCCAGCCCTGCCTTGAGTCAGCAGGAACAGGAGGGCAGCAGCTGGACGGGGTCAGCCGGTCAGAGGCTGCTGGGCAAGCCGCACGGGCTGGTCTGCGAGCTGGCACCGCCTCGGGCGCGGGCGGGCCGGCTCCAGGGCTTGGTCACTAACGACCCTGGTCAACCGCAGACCCTGAGGTCAGATGGGAGCTGGAGGCCTCCCTGGGATGATTAGTAAGCGCCCGCCAGCCTCCCGCCCGGAGGAGGGCCCGGGAAGTAGAGCCAGCTCGGCGGGAGGGGCGGAAGCAGAGCCCTGCGGGCAGCTGGGGTCTGCGGGCAGACAGAGGACATGAGGGAGGAGGGCTGGCAGATGTGAGGGCAGCTGGTGCTCCGCTGGCCATCCCGCCGCCACAGGCCTCGCTGTGGGAGAGGCGAGGTTTAAAGAACTTCCCAGCGGGAGGCACTGCCCTTGGCCAGGTGAGGGGAAGGGCGCGTAGCAGGGGGCTGGAGGGGGAGGAAGGAGCGGTGAGCACAGGCTGGGCCCCATCCACACGCTCACTGCCCCCGCTCACTGCCCCCGGCGGCTGCTCAGTGAGCTGATGGCCATGGGGGGGGGGGACTGTTTCCACACCTTGTTCCCGTGGAGGGGAGAGTGAAGCAGCGTCCTGGGGACTGGCGCCCAGAGGCCCCCGTTCACCCGGTGGGATTGCTCCCCTCTCAGCGACGCCGGGCCTGCCCCTCTGGTGCTGGCTGGGGAGGGAGGTGGTCGAGAGGAGACACGGCTCTCGGTTCCCACAGAGGTGACTGTGGGTGGCGGGACGGGGCTCTCCCCGGGTGCCTGAGGAGTGACTGGCCTTGTCCCCTGTGCCCCACCCCCAGGGTACCAGATCGCCTACCGCCTGGCCAGCAGCAGCCCCAACACGTTCACCACGGTGGAGGTCGGCGCCACGGTCAGGCAGTTCACGGCCACAGAGCTGGCCCCGGAGTCGGCCTACACCTTCCGGCTGTGCGCGAAAACAAGGCAGGGCTGGGGGGCGCCGCTGGAGGCCACCGTCATCACCACCGAGAAGAGAGGTGAGACCCAGGCCCCGCTCACAGGCGCGGCTGGCGGGGGAGGGGACGTGGGCTGTGACCCTGGTGGGCCAAGGCCGCCTCAGTCAGGCCCGTGTGGCCTGCTTGTGGGGCTGCGGGAACTGAGAGGTTAGTAAGCACCTGCCCGGCTGGGCCTGGACCTGGGCACCGTACCCCAGCGGGTCCGCTAGCCCGACACGCACTGCACACCTGAGCTCTCGGCCTGACCGACCAGGTCTAAAGGCAGGGATGTAGCTCGGAGACGCTGCGTCACTGGCCCAGGGGTTGCAGAGTTATCCTGCTCGAGGGCCAGCTCCCCGAAGGCAGCGCAGGCCCCCGCTGCTCAAGCCATTTCCCTGGGTAGCAGGCGCAGGACGTGCTTTCCCCGGAGCAGTCGTGGAAAGGCTGTCCTTTTGGACACCTCTGCCAAGCTCCGGCGAGCGCTGGAGGCCCATTATCTCGCTTTATCGGCCCCAAAGCCGGGGGGATACGGTGGGAGCCCTGAGTCTGCATGGGAGGAAGCTAAGGCCCAGGCAGGCCGGTCAGGCCGCTCACCTGCTTCCTCAGAGCACACCCGCCCCTCGGGAACATCCTGCACTTTCTAGAGTAGAGGGGGGCACAGGTTTGCTGAAGGTCTGATGTGCCTGCAATCAAGTCCCAGTGGAAACGTTAGCATGGACCCTTTCCAAGGCATCCCGGCCCTCAGCTGGGCCGTGCCCACCCTGGCCCTCTCCCCACCCCACTCCCCCCACCCCCGACTTGTCCTGGAGGGAGACCCCAGGCCGCCACAGGGGAGAGCCAGGCGGCCCTGTGTGCCGAGGAAGGGAGCGCTGACCCAGTCAGCTGGAAGAGCCCTGGCGGCCGTCACCCCGACGTCCATCGCAGTGCTGCGACACCCCCTAATCAGAATGGACAGCCTCCATGATAAACCATTAAACAAGTATTCCTCCCCGTGGAGTTTCCCTGCGCAGGAGACTGGGTGGTGGGCAGCCCTTGCCCTCCCTGCCCCCGCACCGCCCCCTCCCTGCAGGACAGACCTGGGCCTGCAGGCCCTCCCCAAGGGCGGAGCTGAGCTCCCTGCGGGAGGGATCCAGGCTCAGGGGGGACATCCAGGGACAGGAGCTGGGTGTGAAGACACACTGAGCACAAACTCAGGAGGAAAGTGAGTCCAGAGGGCCTTGAGGTGCTCAGGGAGCCCAGGTGTCAGCCACCGACACTGTACTGGGTGGCCTGGCGGTCGGGGAGCACGGGTTGGTTGGGTTCACCACTGTCTGTCTGTCTGTCTGCTCTTAGAACAGAGCAGATCAAAGCTCAAGCACATCGCCCAAGTGGCTGTGGGATAATGTCTCATCCCAGTGAAACCAAGAGTCACTTTCACGTGGCCTGATGCAGGCAGTGACCCGTGGGCATCCTCAGTGCCCCACAGCAGCTTCAGGTGGGCCTGTCCTGGGGAAGCAGCCTCTCACATGTCCCTGGTCTGTCATTTGGTTGCAGAGCGGCCGGCGCCCCCCAGAGAGCTCCTGGTGCCCCAGGCGGAAGTGACCGCGCGTAGCCTCCGGCTCCAGTGGGTCCCGGGCAGCGACGGGGCCTCCCCAATCCGGTACTTCACTGTGCAGGTGCGGGAGCTGCCCAGGGGACAGTGGCAGACCTATTCATCGTCCGTCAGCCACGAGGCCACGGCCTGCGCAGTCGAAAGGTACAGAGCCCCAGGAGGACACCGCCCCCCAGGACCTGGAGCCCTGCCCTGTGGGGTTCCTTTCCCCGGCCCTCCCGCAGCCAGCTCCTGCCCACGGAGGAGGGAGTCTGCGTGGTCCCAGGAGATGCACCACTGAGGGCTCATGTCTCTCCTTCTAGTCCACATACCTCGTACCAGGGACCCAGGACTTCCATGCCCTGGGGACCCGCTGCTCTAAGACCCCCAGGCCCTCCCCCAGATTGTCTTCCTAGGCCGTTCCCGGAATGGACCAGGCCCAGTGATGGGGACAGTGAGCCCAGAATCATGGGCTCCAGAGTCCTGGCTCCTAAGAGGCAGATGTTGGGGAGGGGAGTGGTGTTGGGAAAGGTGGGTCAGGCTGCAGATGTCACCCCCAGAGAGACGTCCCCTATCTGTGCTCCCTCCAGGTCAGCAGGGAGACAGGTTTCACTCAGTGCTGTTGCTGGTTAGTGACCCTGGTAGGGAAATGGCTGTCGTCCCCTGAGCAAGATGACCCAGCACTGACTCGGCTCCTGAGAGGCCTGGGAGGGAGGGAGGAGGCAGGGCTGGCATGGCAGGGGCACTTTGCCTGCAGATCTCAAGTGGCCGTGGCCTCAGTCCCAGCCCCTCCTCGGGGTGGAGGAGACCAAGGCTGAGCGCAGGGAAGGTGACGGCTGGAGGCACACAGATCTCAGACGCGCCACGTGCCTCTGAGGAGCCACCACAGGGCCGCACCCTCACTGAAGTCTCTGGCCCTGATCCCAGTCCTTTTCTCATTCAGCGCAGGCTCCAGATGCAGCTCCCGCCCTGGGTTCTGGGGCCCTGCCCACAACAGGCTGGGGTGGAGGAGGCCCAGGGCTCCCCTCTGCTCCCAGACTCTGGCAGCCCGTGGGAGAGCCCGGCACTGCCCTAGGGAATGTCACACTGTCAGCTCGCTGAGGCCCCACGATGGCCGTGACTGTGGGAGGTCATTGTCCTCACTGTACAGATGAGAAATGCGGGTCGGACAGCAGTGTTGCCTGTGGCCCCAGCGCAGCCAGGGGGTGTCCGGAGGCTCCTCCTCTGCAGGGCTTCCTGCTGGGCTCCCCCCTCTGCTGACCGCAGCGGGGGCCCTGGGGCAGCTCCGTCCTGAGCCCCAGCACAGCGCAGACCCTGGACCCGGGCCTGGGCTGGGGGGCATCTCCGTCACTGTGTCCTGGACGTGACAACAGCAGCTTTAGAACAAAGGGGAGCCTCCTCCCTGGTCTGAGGGTGGGAACCTGATGCACAGGGATGGGGTGCTTAGCAGGGGTGTCAGGGAAGGTGGGGATTCTGAAGCCAGACCCCCCCCAGGCTCATGCCTGCTTCCTGCCGCCTGTCCTGCAGGTGGCCTGGGGCCGCTGCCCTGAGCGGTGTGGCTGTCTGGTCATCACCTGCCTCTCGGTTGCTGTGTGGCTGGAAGAGGTGGTTGGGTGGCAGGGAGCCCTGGGGCAGCGGCGCCCATGGTGTCAGGCCCTCGCTGTCACGGCCATCGGGGGCGGCCTGAGTGTTGGGTGCCTGTCTTGACTGGGCATCGGTGACAGCACCATGCAGACCATACAGACCTTCCAGCATGGGGCTGCTGCTCAGGAGTCACCTTCGGACCAAGAAGGAGGCAGCTCCTCAGCTTAGAGCTACAGCTGCCTGGGACCCCGAAGGACAGACCCGGTGGCCCCTTCAATCACATGGCCCAAGCCGCTCCGAGCCCTGCCTGAAACGGCCCCCACGCACTTGTTTCCCTCGGAGCCGGAGTCACGGCCTGGCCTCCCTCCTAAAGGGACGATGTTTATTCGGATGCGTCCATCCCGGTTGGCGGTTGGAGAGCCCGCTGCGGTAACTACACTGTAATTACCCTCCTCGTGGGAGGGACAGGACTGGACCCGGTCAGTTTCGATGCCCAGCTGAGACGTTTTCCACAGCGACCTAGTCGAGCAGCCCTGAGGCCAGGCGCACGTGGCCGGCTGTGCCCAGCTTCCACCATCCATTGCGCTGGGTGCTTAGCTCCTTTTGGCATAACTTCGCCCCCCATGGAGCCCTCTGAAGGAAAGAAGACAATGAAACCCAGCCACCTCGTCTGCCCAGAGCCTCCCGAAATCACAGACCCAGTGCACTTGGGGCGCGGGGCTGGGAAGGAGTTGCCCCTGTCCCAGGACCGGCAATTTCATCTGGTGTAGGAAGGACTGTGGTCAGTGTCCTGGGGGCCAGAACCAGGACAAATGCTCGCTCACCTGCCTCTGGAAAGCAGGTTGCTGGCAGGGGACCTGCTCTGGTCCCTCTCATCTCGGCCTCCAAGGCGCCCCATCACTGCCTCCTCCGGGCTGGAATCGGGGCACAGAGGGGCTGAGGCTACTGCTGTCACAGGCTGGCGGTGACAGGGCACAGCCTGGGAGGGAGCATCCCCCGAGGTGTCACAGACAGACCCAGCGTGAGCCGGTCCTGAGCAGGGGGCCGATGAAGACAGGAAAGTTTCCCCGGCCTGGTGTCCACAGTGGTCACCGGCTTTTTGACAAGCAGAACCGTCTCCGACACAGACGGTCCCGAACCAGCCCGCCCGGCGGGTGGAGTGGGGCTGCGGGGCTCCAGGGGCTGCTCAGCCGGGCAGGTCCACGGGCTCAGCTTGAAAACCACCAGTTTACGGGCTGGGTGGGAGGTGAGGAGACTTAGAGACACTGTGGACTGAGGGGAGTGGTGTCTGGGGCCAGTGCGGCTCCTCTGGCCTGGGAGACAGAGAGGATGGGGGAGCCCCCGAGACAGCTGCTGTGGAGGGGGCGCAGCTTCCCTCTCGGCCCTGGTGGGGGAAGTGAGGGGCGGCAGGCACTGGGCAGGGGTGCCCGGGAGGGCGATTCAGGCCTCCGGATACTTGAGCTCCAGCTGCTCAGGAGAGTTTGCAGCCTTGGTCTCGATCGGCAGAGCCCGGCTCATACAGAACGTGCTGACAGAGAGGCCAGACGGGGCAGCCCCACACGGTGCCTCGGGCGCGCTCCTGTCCCCGAGGTCTCCAGCGGGGGCATTTTCCGTAGGGACAGTTGGCATTCTCTCGGTTTCACTGGGCATCTGTGTCCTTGTCTGTGGAACGGGAGCCACTGTGGGTTAAACGGCTTGTCCGGTGCTTTGTGCCATGTGGGGCTCAGTACCTGGTAGGGGTGAGGGGTGCTGGGTGCCGCCTGTAGCTGGGGTGGAGGCACAGGCCCCCCGGAGGAGCCCTCGGTGGTAAGGGAGGCGGGCGCTTGCTTGTGCTCTGGGTCAGGGTGGGGGCTGCTGGAAGGAGCTCCTGAGAAATCCTCTGGTTCCTCGGTGCAGAGGTGGCCGTGCGGAGCCTGGTGACAGGGTTGGTTCCTCCCAGCGCCCCAAGCCCAGCCTCGTCCCCTGACCAGGACGTCCCGTGCTCGCCTTCCCCCTGGGAAGTCCCTGTCTCCCTCTGCAGGCCAGCAGGTTGGAGCTGGGTGTGGGGCTTCCCCCAGACAGTTCTGGGGCCGCTGGAGCATCCCCCTCACTGAGGAAGGCCAGGGTCACAGGGACAGGACATCCCAGGAGCTCAGGGTGGCTGGGCCCGAAGGTCCCCCACGGCCACTGGCCTGAGCTTCGGGGCGGCTGGGGCAGGAAGGTCACCTGGGGGTCACTGGTCTCTCGTGTCCCATTCAGGCTGAGGCCCTTCACCTCCTACAAGCTGCGCCTGAAGGCCACCAATGACATCGGGGACAGTGACTTCAGCGCAGAGACGGAGGCGGTGACCACACTGCAGGACGGTGAGTGAGTGGGCCGTGGGTGGGCAGACGCGGCAACTCCGGCCGCTGCCTTTGGACCCGGGCCGCCGGCTCCTCGAGAGAGGCCCCCCCTTGTGTCTTGAGCTAGGAGGGGTCGCTGAAGGGACCGCGGGGAGCGGCGGGGTTCAGTGAGCGGCCCCCGCCCGACGCTCCGCACTGCCTGTGGTGCTGCAGGACCCAAAGGGCTTCCGAAGGGAAGGAGCTCCTATGATTGGCATCCAAACCCTGCCACCCATTAGCAGCCCAGGGACTGAATAATTTATAGGGTCATTAAAAATGAATGTCACCGGGTAGCTGCGTTTCGAGAGGTCTCCCCGATTTTCTCGCTCAGCAGCCGCCTCAGCTCGGCTGTCTGCCAGAGGCACCGCGAAGCGATGGCCGAGACCCCCGGAGGCTCCGGTGGCGTTCACCCCCTCCGTCCCTCTCGGGGGATGTGGCCTGAGGTCCGTGGAGACTGAGTGCCGGTGCTGCCAGGCGGAGTGAGCGGGCGACCGCCCTCCAGCCAGGTCCCCCTGACAGGCAGATGCTTAGGACGAGAGGGATTGTGCTCCCGGGAGCCCCGGCTCCGCTGCGAACCCTCCCTTAGCTCGCCCGCAGCGCTTTGTACGAACCCCAGCCTCCCCCGCGGCACTGCCTCTTCCGCTGAGTTCATGGGGAACCGTTTCTAAACGGACCCGTCTCCGCACCCGTCCAGCCCCTCGCCCGGGAGGGACCTCCCTTTGCTCCTCTCTAACCTGGGGGTCCGCTCCTGGGGCGCAAGGCCTCAGGCGTCCTTAAGGACCAGCCAAGAGGCTGGGGACCCTGGTCACGCTCAGCCATGTGCAGTAGCGTTCAGAGCAGGACCCTCCGGGCCGGGCCCGTGTTCCTCATCTCAGGACGCGCTCAGGGAGCCACAGCCGGGACGGCAGGGAGGACTCCTCCCAGGACGCTGGGGTTGCCTTTGGTGGCTCCCATTGTAGTGTCACATCTAACCCAACTGCCGTAATACTTGCAACGGAGCAGCTTCTCGGGAGAGAGCAGACACAGCAGCTGCTTCCCTGGCTCTGACCCCCGCCCCCTACCCTCACACAGCCCCCCCCATACACAGCCCCACACACACAGCCCCCCTCACACAGCCCCCCCATACATAGCCCCCCCATACATAGCCCCCCGCCCTCACACAGCCCCCCACACAGCCCCCCCCCAGCCCTCTGGCTCTGACCCCCGCCCCCTACCCTCACACAGCCCCCCTCACACAGTCCCCTACACGCAGCCCCCCACATACAGCCCCCCCATACATAGCCCCCTGCTCTCACACAGCCCCCGACACACACAGCCCCCCACACACAGCCCCCCACCCTCACACAGTCCCCTACACACAGCCCCCCACATACAGCCCCCCATACATAGCCCCCCGCCCTCACACAGCCCCCACACACAGCCCCCCCTCACACAGCCCCCCCCAGCCCCCTGGCTCTGACCCCCGCCCCCCCGCCCTCACACAGCTCCGTCTGCCTTTTAGAAACCCGCCGCAGGGCCTCCCAGAGGCCCCCGTGCTCCTCTGATCTTCACCCGCCGCCTCTGGGGTCCTGCTGCCTCCCCCTGAGCGGCCCCCTCCTTGCAGCCCATGTGACTGTATCTGCAGGGCTCTGTCTCCTGTTCAGTTCTCTGCCGAGACCGACCGCAGGCCTGACTCCAGGCCTTGGGGAGCCCAGTGGGGGCGCCCTCTGAGCATGTGGATGGTTTGTGTGAGGGAGGAAAAATAATTTCCCTCGACCCTGAGTTCTTCTGGCTGATCGAAAAATCAAACTGACATGAGACAGACTAACAGGAGAAAATGCCCGAATGATTACTTACGTACCTACAGGGGCTCCAGGACGTGGGACCCGAGGACAGACTGGGCAGGGAGGGTCTCTTGCTCTTCTGGACAGTGGAGAGGGGCAGGGCTCTGGTGCTCAGGTTGGGGAGAAAGAGCGAGCCTGCTGGGCCCCCCAGAAACAGTGGGACCCCGAGGGAGTCCCCCAGACAGACTCCGCAGGCTCCTCTGTGTCAGCCACACTCGCTCAGCCCACGCTCCATCCACGTTCAGCCCACACTCGGCCCACGTGAGCCCACATCCGCGGAGGTGACTGCTTCTGTCCTTTAGGCAGGTAGTTCTGTCCGAGGGAAGGGGGAGGTAAAGGCTCTTCTTGTGTTTTCATTTCCGAAAAAGCTTAAAATAATATCCTAAAAAGGCGTATCTGGGGTGGCAAACTCTGATTCCCTCATTTGCTAAAAGATGTTCTCACTGCGGTGCTGAGGCTGTGGAGGTGCCCCTGGGCTCAGGAAAGCTGGGTGAGGGCTCACCGCTGACCTAGGCTAGACCAGCAGGAGGTCCAGGGCCCGGGCCAGAGAGCTGTCCCTAAGGCAGGACAGGTGGGGTGGGGGTGACACAGGCATGATGCAGGCAGCGGGAGGGGCCTGGGGGGTCCAGGGGAGACTCACAGAGCAGGTGACGCAGGGACCCGCCCTGGGTGGTGCTCTCACAGGTGGGGGTAGGGTGGGGACAGCACCCTGAGTCATCCCCTCAGCGACAGGTTTTGAATATTTAGTGCCGGGTCTCAGTACCTTACAGCGGGGGAGCCAGGAAAAGACCAGTTCAGATCCTGGGCCATGGGGTGCATAGGAACCTGACAGGTACCGGGAGGATTTGGTTTCCAGGGTGCAGGGCACTGCTGGGCAGAGGTCAGACCCACCTCGTGCCCCAGCAAGCAGAGCAGAGCAGAGCCTCGGCTGAGCCAGGACATGCCTGCCCTTCAGCCACCGGAAGTCGGCCCCTTTCATGGCGGTGACATTAGTGTTTAAAACCAGGAACACTGAGCCCTGACTGGATCCTTTGTCCAGCTTAGAAGTTGCTCTGGCCTGAGTACCTCAGAAAAAAACGATGCCCTGCCTGGATCGACCTAGGATCCAGGCGATCAGGGTTCGATTCCCAGTCAGGGCACATGCCCGGGTTGCGGGCTCGATCAATGACTCTCTCATCATTGATGTTTCTATCTCCCTCTCCTTTCCTCTCTCTGAAATCAATAAAGATATATTTTTAAAAACACAAAAAGCAACGATGCCCCTCCTCAGGGGAGGGGGTGCGGCCCCTGAAAAGGTCTGGGCCCAGGAAGGCACACCCCCTGGCGTGCGTGGCCCCAGTGGAGAGGTGCAGACTCCCGCGATGTCTCTGTGGGTCTGTGTAGGGAGGTAGCCCCACTTTAGGGCTGGGTCCCTCCTCTCCTGGCTCAGGCTGCAGGTGGGGGAACGGTACCCACAGGGAAGGGGGGCGGAGTTCAGCTCCTTGGTTTCCCAAGCTTGCAGGGGCCAGGTACCCACAGAACCCTCTAATCCTGTTTCTTTACCTTGGATTTCAGTTCCAGGGGAGCCTCCAAGTTCTGTGTCAGTGACGCCCCACACCACCTCCTCCGTCCTGATCCAATGGCAGGTAAGCGCCTGGGTCTCGCAGAGTCTCATAAAGTACCACATGCCCGCTCTCCACATACCCAGCGTCGGGGCCGGAGCCTGAGTGCAGGCCAGGCCCCAAGCAGGTGTCAGAGCAGGACAAAGGCCGGCTTGCTAACTGGGCGGGAATGTCCAGGTGCGGTTCCCACACAGCAAAGCTGGTGGTCAGCATCCAAAGTGGACTTGAACCTACTCACGAGGGGGCACCCAGGGTGCCAGAGCACCGAGATGCCCACTGTCCCAGGCCGCAGGAAGGTGGCAGGCGGGGCTGCCATGGACGTGCAGCCTGGCCCGTGTCCTGCAGGCAGTGGACCCCTAACCTCCGGGATTTCCCTTTCTCCGTAAGTCACCTCTAACCAACAGTCTCTGCAGGGTAACAGGTATCTTCACTCCCTCGAGTCTTCAGTCCTCGGGACAGCCAGTCAAGCCGAGGCATGTCCCCTGGGTGATCAGATGAATCCTGTGTGTGGGTCAGGCTCTAACGTGACATTGACAGGACACCTGCCCTCTCTCTGCCTGTTCCCCAGTTTGGGTATATTTTGCTAACAGTGAGGTGCGTTGAGGGCAAAGTAACAGGGGAGCAGAACTGCCAGGCAAGGCTGCCCAGCCCCAGGCCAGCCCATGCCGGGGTCACGGTTAGAACAGGGCTGCAGCTGGTCTGGGCCGAGGCCAGGGGTGCGCACGGCAAAGCTTCAGCCAACCAGGGAAGCTCCTGCGGCCAGGATGGGGCTGCAGTCATGGGAACTAGGTTAGCTCCTCCATAGGGCCGTCAACCTGGCCCGGCCCTCAGCCCAGCCGTCCTGCTCCCCACACTGGGGTCCCGGCCCCTCCTTGGCACTCAGACAGCTTGGAGAAGTGGTGGCTGCACCAGCAGAGCCTGGCATCGTGTCCATCGGCTGTCCCCTTCCGAGCTCAGCAGGACACACTAATCACAGGAAGCTCAGCGCAGGAGGTGGTCAATACGATGTAGAAACACAGGCCTGTCAACTGCCTGGCAGCTGACACACCATGAAAATTAGCAGCAATTTACGAAATCACAGCAACTGGAACAAAGAGACTGCGTTTAAATATAGACCCGAGTTCCACATGAACGGTTCACCTGCAAATCCGTTGTCATTTATAGTAATTGGTATAAAAGCGGAGGCGTCACCTGTGACTGCCAGGTGTCCTACCAGTTTAAAGGGTGACTCTGTCACAGCAGGTCAGGCTGGACTCTTGCAAGCGGACAGTCAAGCCCCACCGGTCCTGGGGTCCATGCTGTCTGAAATCCGGACCCGGCCTCCCCTGCTGGCCGAGTTGGGTGATACACCCACATTCCAGCCAGGTGTCCCCACTCTAACAGAGGCCTTGAAAGTGGAAAGGCCTCGGAGTCCTCTACAGACGTGCCGTAGGCAGAGGGCAGACGTTTCAGGAAGGGCTCCCAGTTCCCATCGAGCATCTGCCCATCCAGATGGCCAGGCCGGGGTGGAATTAACCATGGCTGGGTCATCTTGGACGTCTGCAACCCAGCTCACGCCCGCAACACTGACCGAGCGCCAGCTGCGCCCGCCTGTCCCAGGTGCCACAGGGGAGCAGAGGGAGCAACCAGACCCAGGCCTGACCCCAGCACCGTAGAACAGAAACACCAGGCACGGGGCCGGGGCTCGGGACAGGTCTGCGTGTGCAGACGGAGCCTTCTGTTCAGAGTCAGGAGCAGCCTGTTCCGGACGTGGGTCGAGCGGGGAGGGTGAGCAGCCAGCAGGCACCCACAGTGCAGAGCCAGGACTTCAGTCCAGAGCCTGGGCTCGGCCACCCCTTCGAGAACTCCCCGTGCGTCGCGCGGAGCTGCCTTATGACACCTGCCAGGGCACCCAGAGGCCTCTTCCACAAATGGGAGACAGGGTTACTCCAAACTCAGGAATAGGAAGTGCAGTTAAACACAGTTCCAAGTCCGTGCGGGCCCGGGGATCTCTGGGGGTCAGGAGAGCCTGCCCCTCGCAGGGCCTGGACCAGCTGCAGGCTCTGACCTGCCCCCGGGCCTCTCTCTCCTCTCCCACTCATGTCAGCTCAGATCCCAGGCAGGCAGGCCTGAGGTTTCTCATTCTCGCTGCCCAGACTCTGCCACTCCCGCTGTGCGGAGCACGAGGTTGGTGCCAGGGACTGCTGGCCGGGACAGCCCAGCTTCCCCTGAGCAGCGCGGCTCAGGGACATGAAGCCCCGTCAGCAGCCCAGGAGAGGAGAGGCGAGGGCCTAGGTCTCAGGTGTCTGCCATCTCCCACCCGCAAAGGGCCCTTCACCGTGCGTTTCCAGTGAGGCTGCCGCAGCCTGGGTGGCAAAGACTGAGGGCAGGGTGGGGCCAGCGTGGACCACGTGGGGCCAGGCCACGGCCACGGCTCCCTCAGAGTTTTGGGTTCCCCGGAGCAGGCAGCTTCTTTGCCCGTCTGTGACCTGGGCCACAGTCCCCGGGGCTCATTCTAGTTCAGTGGGACGTAGGTGAGACGCCTGTGTCCCCACCGGCCCCAGAAAACCTGGGCTCTGAGAAAATGCTCCACAGCTTGGCTCTGTGCCTGGGAGCCCCAGGTTCCTTGTCAGAAATGTGACACCTTCCCTTGTCCCCTTGTAAACAACTGGGAACCATCTACGTGAATGAGGGACGTCCTCTGGGCAGGTGGTTGATTAAATTTGACGTGAGGCCGCCTTCCGTGGGCTGACTGTGGCGATGTCTTGCAGCCTCCGAGGGACGAAAGCCTGAACGGCCTCCTCCAGGGGTACAGGATCTACTACCGGGAGCTGGAGTACGAGGTGGCGTCGGTCACTGAGTCCAAGACGCTCAAAAACCCCTTGGCGTTACGGAGCGAGCTCACAGGTGAGCCGGCCGCTGTCCCCTCCTCCCGCCCCAGGTACCTGGCCTGGCCGCTGGGTCGGCAGGGGGTCCAGGTAACCGTAGCATCTGCCGTGGAGGCGTGATGGGCACCCTGTGGAGGGCTGGGGGGACGGGGGGACTGTCCGCCTCAGCCCAGTGTGACGACCAGGGGGGACCAAACAGGAATCTCCGAGCTTTGGGCCTCTTACCCAGCGGGGGTCGGGAGGCTTCATGGAGGAGGAGCCCTTTGCAGTAGGTTGTCAGGTTGAAAGGACTTCAGGGAGGATGTGAAGGGAAGGGCATGACTGACAAGGGCCCTCAGAGCTAAATGGTGGGGAGGCGGGGGGCGGCGAGGGGCTGAGGGACCGGGGCAGCCAGTCAGGAGCACAGCGGGGCCGGTACCCCGGGTCCCCTTGCTCTTCACGCATGGTTTGCTCGTTCCAGTCAGACAGGGCTCTTACCTGAGCCCAGGCAAGCCGACCGCCGTACCCACCACTGGGCATCTGGAAAAGTCTCTGCCGGGGGAAACTGACTCCCGTGTCTTGTCTGGCGTCTCCTTGTGCTGTGTCGGGCCTCTGACCTTTCAGCAGAGGGCAAGCGTGTGACCCACCCGTCTCCCGCGGGTGCCTGGCCGCTTCACGGAGAAGGCCGTCACCCCAGCAGCCGATGGCAGTGTGGTGGCGGGGGGCATGGCACAGCCCCGTCCCTGCAGCTGTCCCCGCTCGCTAACCGCCTTTCTGCTTTGCTCACCCTCACAGCCCACAGCAGCTTCAAGACCGTGAACAGCAGCTCCACCCTGACCACGTACGAGTTAACACGTGAGTGCCCGCGGCCCGGGGAAGCGGCTGCCAGCTGGGGGGGGGGGGGGGGGGCGAATGGGAGGGGCCGGCGAGAACCGGCTGGGACGGGTGGAGCTCATGGAATTCACCCCAAGCACTGCAGCTCAGCATGCAGAACCGCCGGCGGGCAGGAAAGGAACCTTCTAGAAACGGGCCTGAAGGGGACTAACTGACCAACTGGTTTTCAGTTTGGGACAGAAAGTGGGATTGAGCGAAGTCTCTGCTCCCCTTGCTGGGTTTTTTTACATGTCGCTTTATCCGTCTGCTCGCCCACCCCTCCCTGGCTCACCGGCGGAGTCCTAACCCTCCCGACTCCGTGACCTCCTGGCAGCTAGAGAGTCAAGTGCAGACGGGGCTCCAGCGATGAGGTTCCTCGCTGGCTGTCACTCCAGGCTTTTCAGTGGCGGGTTATGAAGGACGAGAGGGATGGCCCAGCCCATGCAGCTTGTCCACGGCCACTCCAGTTTGTCTCAGTGGACACCTGACAGTCTTTTCTCCTTCTGTGGACTCGGCAGCCACACGAGCCCTGGGGTTGAGGCTAACAGGCCAGGCCGTGTGGGCCCAGAAGCCACTCGGGTGGGCCCCCTGCAGGGCCACAGCCAGGCTGAGAGCAGGTGAGGCCAGGTCCCACTCAGCCATGTGGCAGGACCTGTGGACATTTCCATGAGCGACAGGGGCGTGGTATCTCATTCTTGGGGAGGCACAGTGTGCAGTCCTGGCACGTCCCCATTCACACCGTTCCCTGGGGACCAGACACGCACACAGGGCCTCGGGAGAGCCAGCTCTGAGGCAGCAACACTGACCGGAGAGGGAGCCCTGCAGGTGGCTGGTTCAAAGGCCAGCTACTCCGCCACGTCACCCATGCTGGCCACTGTACACGTGGCTTCACACATTTCTCCTGAGGACACACAGTCACGAGATCAGGGGCTGTGGTTTGCCTGCGTATGTATGTAAAGCTGGGTCGGCCTCTGCTCCCGCTGAAGGAGAGCTGGACCCACGGCTCCCTGTCCCGGGCTCCTTGGGGCACCGGCCCCTCAGTGTGGTGCAGAGAGGGGCCGTCCAAAAGGGAGGAGGTCCTGGCAGGCTGACTGCCTCCAGCCCCTTGCAGATCTGAAGAAGTACCGGCGCTACGAGGTGATCCTGACGGCCTTCAACATCATCGGGGAGAGCCCGGCCACCGCGCCCGTGGAGGTCTTTGTTGGCGAGGCCGGTAAGCCCTGCAGCCCCACCCACAGCCGAGGCCACGGCACAGAGCGTGCCCGGCGCTCTCGGGGGCCACACAGTGCCCCCTTCTGTAGATCACGTTGCTGGTAGGACGGGGGATGTGCAATGTCCCCACGGCCAGAGTGAGCAGCCAGGTGTTGCTTTGAGACCCGAGGTATTTATTCACCATGTGGGATGATGCTGTGGCCTCCGTGGGGTTGGGGGGGGGGGGGTGCTTTGTCACCTGCATTCCTGGGTGGGCCTCAGCAGGGGCCCCGGTGCCAGTGTCAGCCCCACCCCTGGTAACAGCCCTGGCAAAAGCCCCATGGGTCAGTTTCCACCCCTTTTGGCTGAGACATGGCCCTGAGTGTGTTTCCAGGATCATCCCTTCTGCAGGGTTAGCTGATCGTGAGATGTCTTGTCGTGTGGGGACCAAATTGCGCCCAGTGTAGCCTCAGTAACGCAGCTCCCCCTGCCCTCTGGCCAAGGGGCCTGCCCGCGGTCTCTGCCCCCAGCTGACAGCAGTGTCCTCCGTGTTGGCCGATGGTCTGGGTTTCGGCTCACGTCTGCTGGTGCAGGGTCCGAGGGGGACACTTCCAGCCGGAATGACTGGAATTCCCTCCGGGACAGAGGCCTGGGCTTGTGGGAGGAAGGGGTTTGGCAGCTGGGCCAGGTCACAGAAACACGTCGGGTGACGTTGCAGTTGGAGAGGCTGTCCCTAAAATACAGCGCCAAGGGTCCAGCCCGAGCACGGGACCTGGAGCGCAGGCAGCCCTGGCCTCTCTTCCCTGGACGGGTCCCTCCCGCGCCTGGAACACGGTCCCACTGCTCCTCAGGCAGCTCTGCCTGGCCGTCCCTCACGGAGAGTCCCGGTTCCTTCCCTGGTGCCCGGTCCCCACGAAAACGTCTGCATGTCCTTGTCAGATGAGACTGTCCTGGCTGTGTGTCTGTCCCTCCTGAACCGTAGCGCTCATCGCGAAATGCTTCTCGTCCTGAGCTGGGGACCAGGGGCTCAGAGCCTTTGCTGTCCTGAAGATAGGGGCTCCAGAGCCCTGTGGGGCAGGCAGGGAGCAGCAGTGGGGGTTTGGGCACCGGGCGTCCCGGCAGGCGGGGCTGGGGGACGCAGGAGGAACTCCCGTCTCACAGCAGGTGGAACTGGGGGCTCCAGCCGAGTCCCTGTGTTTTGGGGCAGGGATGCTCCTCGAGCCTGTGAATTGGGGTGGAGTTCAGGCACAGGGCTTGGTCTCTATCACTGGGTTGTGGTGAAGGTTGGGGGGCTGAAGGCAGGTGGGCTGCTGGCCAGCCATTAGCAGGTTCCCGTCCCGTCCACCTGAACGTCCGGGGGGGCACGGTGAGTTCCTGATGGCGCCACCTCTGCTTCTCCTCTGAGATCGGCCAGTTTCAAAGGTAGTGGACTCCTGTCCAAATCCAAATTGCTCCATCTGTGGAGCCGCGATGGGCCTGGCAGGGCCGGGAGAGCCAGATGAACCTGAGCAGGCCTGGCCAGACCAGCAGCTGTTCCAGCCCAGAAGGTGACCAGGTTAGCCAAGCTCTGGGCCTAGGCCTGAACCACAGCCCAGACTCGTCTGCTGGCAGCGATTTCCTGCGGGTCTGGGCTGTAGGACTATGGACACTCTGCATGGTCAGCGTGGGTTCTGTGGCCCAGTTGTGCCGCTGGGTGGCTTTGTTGGGCCTTCAGGTATTGCGGGACACGCAGGTGGAGGAGAGGTGTGGGGCAGCTCCATGGGCACGCGGGGGAAAGGCAGGCTGGGGGTGGGGTACATGGGCCTCCGGGGGAAGCATCCTGCTTCAGGGAAAGAAACACAAGGTCCGTCTGCCCACCCCTTAGCTTTCTGCCATGAAACGTCATCACCCACAGATTCTCACGTGGGGACTTAGACTGACACCGAGGCGGGACGTGTGCGTCACCGCTTCTGGGCAGGGTGGGCTCAGGAGGCCAGGACGCCCCTGCAGGCCAAGGCTGTCAGCCCCTGTGCCTACGAGTGACAGAAGCTCCGGAGGGTCCAGCCACCTGGCCCGGCCCCTGCTCCTGCCTGCGGGGCCCCTCCCACCGAGGCTCACCCCCGGACCGCGTGCCGCTGGCTTGGACAGATAGTCCTGTGTCGAGGTCCAGGAGCAACGTCACAGCCCTGCAGACAGCGGCCCCTGGCCGTTGGAGGGAGGACAGGAGAGTGAGGAGACTGTGCTCCATGGGGAGTGGGCCTCTGTTGCCTCATCTGTACGATGGGGGGTCCCCACACCCAAAGCGCTGTGCCAGGCGCACTGTTCACCCTTGTTCCGTTGCTTTCGGCGGCACAGGGCTGCTTGGGCGTCAGTGTTGCTTCGGGAACAGAAAAGTATCTTGAAACTGTTGGTTTGCGTTTTTAAAGAACAAGAAACTAACTGTAGATTCGGCCTTTCCTGCCCGCAGTCCGAGGTTGTGACTGCTCTTGGTGGGAATCACACAGCTTCTGTCTGTCTTTGCGCGGCCGCCTCCGACAAAGCCTGTGCCGGAGCCTCAGGAGGCGCTGAAAGGGGGCGAGTGAGCTGGGTGGAAAGGCACGTGTGGCGCAGGGCCTGGCCGCGGTCTGCAGGGCGGCTCACGTGGCTCCCCGCCTCCGCGGGGTCCTTCAGTGGGACCCCTGGGTCATTCTGAACGGAACACGGGTCGTGAAGTTACGAAATCCAGCGCAGCTTCCTGCTGTGTCAGTAGCCAGCCTCGGGGCCGAGGGGCGTCAGCGGTGCGGAGCCGACAGACCCTGAGTGGCCTCTGGGCCATCCTAAGCAGGAGGAGCCAACTTCTGCTGACAGCCTGCTGTGTGCCAATGGCTGTCTCTGCTCCCCAGAGATCGGCTGAGCCTGGTGCCCAGGGCCCCCGGGCTCTCCCACCCTCTGGGCTGCTGCGAGTGGTTAGCTCCCTTACTGCAGACACTCTGTGAGCCTGGCCCAGGGCTTCAGCGTGGGAACCCGCAATGGGCCTGCAGCGTCACCCCTGGCTTCGCTCTGGACCCGCCCTGGTTGTTCCAGCCACAGGAGCCTCATCCGGTCAGTCCCATGTCCCTGCCCGCCTGCTGGGCTCACAGGTTGCGCTCGCCTGGATCCCGCCTTCCCCAGCAGACCTGGGACAGGAAGTGCCCGGAGATAAATGACGGGATTAATGGCTCCATCCCCATCAGTGCAGGAATGTGGAGAATATTCCGATGCCTAATGCTCTATCTGGAAGGGATCCCACACATCACACGATCGGAGTCCAGGTCCTTGGCAGGTTCTCCGGAGAGTCTGTGGTTCAAGCACTGGCAGCCGACCAAGGCCTCCTCACCAGCTCCCATTCGCTCACCGCCCGCCAGCCCCGAGGGGAGGGCGCCTGAGGCTTGTACTCCAGGTGGGGGAGCTGGCCTGGCCTGCGCCCCGAGGGGCTGAGCTCCCCAGGGTCAGCCCCGGGCTGTGGGCCTCTCTGAGGGTCGCAGAGCTCAGCGTGGACTGGACTTGGCAGGACGAGCAGACGCGTTACCCACACAAAGGAGGGTGACACCGTCTGTGTGTCTGTGTGGAGCCTGTGTCCGTGAGCCCACCGGGTTTGGCGGCACCAAATGCAGCAGAGGGTCTGCAGGTGCTCCGACCCCCTTCGGTCCCCAGACACCGCCTGCTCCTGCCTCCCCTGAAGAACCTCCTCCTTGTGTTTGTTTTATGTTTAACTTCTAGTTAGGGAGGCGTGGAGCCCGGACAGGAGCCTGTGCCTTCAGCACCGGCTCCACCACAGGGCCCGGCGGCCACTGCAAACCTCCCGCATCGCTCTGAGCGCTTCTCGGGGATCGTATCCTGTTACGTAAACCTCACACCGTGTAACTTAGGAACATTTTCAGTGTATGTCTCTAAAAGAAGTCTTAAATATATAATGAATATAGAACATTATGTAGAATACGGCCACACCTGCTCTGCTCCCTGACCCCGCACCTGAGTGTCCCGCACCTGGGACGTCCCGCACCTGGGGCGTCCCGCACCTGGGGCGTCCCGCACCTGGGGCGTCCCGCACCTAGGGCATCTTGCACCTGGGGCGTCCCGCACCTGGGGCGTCCCGCACCTAGGGCATCTTGTACCTGGGGCATCCCGCATCTGGGGCATCCCGCACCTGGGGCGTCCCTCACCTGGAGCGTCCCGCACCTAGGGCATCTTGTACCTGGGGCGTCCCGCACCTGGGGCATCCCGCATCTGGGGCATCCGGCACCTGGGGCGTTCCTCCGTTCTCTCCACACGTACAGACTCGCTCCATCAGAACTCGAGTCCTCCTTAGCTCTGCCTCGTCCTTGCTTGGAGGCTCCTGTCGTCAGAACCGCTCAAACCCGGCGGTGCTCCCGAATTCTGTACTTGCTGCCAGCACCTCTCCGGGGAGAAGGCAGCCGCTTGTCCTAGATTTCCTCGGCACCCTCGGCCTGGGCGGTGATAAACACAAGTGGAGCACATCAGTAGTTATTGTGGGGACACCGCGAGATCCAGCATTTACGTCAGGGGCTGCCCCCAATTCAAGCCTCTCTGAGACCCCAGAGTGTTGGGCTCAGGCCGGCACCTCCCCCAGCAGAGCTCACGCTCGTCGGGTGGGGGTTCCCTAACGCTGCGGCACAGGTCAGCCCACACAGCTGCTGAAACAGCGCCTGTCACCTCACAGTCTCTGGACTCCAGGCCTGGCTCAGCTGGGCTCCACTTCGGGCCTGCGCCACGGGGTCAGCGAGGACGGCCTGCCGTGTGCCCTGGAGGCTGGGCCAGGGAAGGTCATTCCTAAGCTCACTGCCATGGTTGTTGGCAGGACTCGGTTTCTTGGGCTGTTGGGCAGAGGCCTCCCTGAGCTCCTTGCCTTGGGAGCCTGTCCATCGAGCCTGTCACACAGGCGGCGGCCTCCTCAGAGTGAGCGAGTGGGAGGGCGAGGGGGTGCGAGCAGGAGGGGCACCGGAGAGCTGGCCCGTGCCTGTGTCCTGGGCACAGTGCCACCCCCACCCCCATCACAGTCCACGGGTCAGAGCCCGTTGGGGGAGGGGATTGCATGAGGCGGTGAGTCCCAGCGGGCAGGGTGGTCAAGCGGCTCCGTGGCCCGTCATGGCCACGTCCAAGGCTTGGAAGGCAGAGCCCGGGCCTCACCTCCGCTGCTCTCGGCTCATACAGGCACCGCGGGGAGACGGACATTTAAACCTGCCGGCACACGGGGACGCGACCCCTCCGCGTCTGGGGGATAGAGCCCAAATGTGCCCCCACTAGGCGATCGGTGGACGCGGGGCCCGGCTGCCGGAAGGACGCCTCTGCTGGACTCGCACCGACCGCCTGCTCTTTGCTCTGCCACGATGGACTTCATCTCAAGCAGCCGCCTCTTACAAGAACTGAAACAGGGCCAGACAGAGCAAGCGTCCCAGTCCCACCCGCTGGACCGGATATTAAAGTTCGCCATCCAGGGCCTTTCCTGCGACCCCCATCTACAGTTCTGTAGCCTGCGGCACAAAGCATTGATTTTCTTGGAAACAGTTTTTGTGACCAGTTTCCTGATTTCTCTTAAGTTTCCTTAGAGTTGTTTCTGTTCTGGCTGAGCAGTGAGGTCACAAGAGGGAAGCCTGGGGTTGGGACTCGGAGGGAAGGACAGTGGCAGGAGCGAGAGGTGGCTGGTCTGAGGCTGCTCCGGGGCCCAGAACCCTGCCCTTGAAGTCCCTGCCCCCCACGCCTGGAATTCTGGGAGGGGCCCTGCTCACCCCCATCGGGCAGTCGGTCAATGCTTCAGAATAATCATCTCAGGCACGTTCAGAGAGCATTGTGACCGGAGCCTATTGTTCTCCTGACACCGAATGCCAGGCTGGGGGTCAGAAGGTGACTGGCCCTCACCCGTCAGTCAGCAAACCCCACGTGCACACTGCGGGCGAGGACCCATCGGGTCCCACCCAGCAGTGACTTCCTGGAGTCGGGCTCCTGGGGCCTGGACACCTGCCCTTTCCAGGAGCCAGAACACACATCTCGGGCCCACACGCCTCGTCTGTGCTCACCCACCTTTCTCCTCCCTGCCAGTGCCATCATCAGAGGTCTGTTACCTGCCGTGTCTCATGGCACAGAAGCCTGTGCTGGAGGTAGCTGGTGGGCACAGCAGGGGCTTCAGCCTGAGGACATCGGTGCGGGGGGCTCCGCTGCCCAGGAAGGGACCAGGGGCCCCTGTCCAGCGCATGTCGACCGCAGCGCAGGGACTCACGGGCCCCTGGCTCCCGGGGGACCTCCCGAAGCTGCCTGTGGACACCAGCGTCAGGGGCCTGTTCCTCCTACCCCTGCACCCCTCAGGCTGGCTTCCACGGTGCCTTTGGGAATGAAACTGGGGGGGGACCCTGCATGGACGGTTCCCGCCCGCAAGCAGGGTAATGGCCGCGTCCATTCTACCTCTCACATTTTAATTGCATGACAGTAATTCTGCGATAGAGTTGCCGACGGCAAACATGCAGGAGACATTAACTTTATTTATGTTTTGGGTTATTAATGTGGCTGTTGAAATTCCTCCAGTTAGTTTTGATTGAATTGTTTTTTTGCGCGGTTCTGTTGTTTAATGGAGCGGTAAATAAGAATTTCTGATAATGAACCCGAGCATCTGTCACAACAACCTGGTGTGGTTATTAACATTCCCATTAGCTCGGGGTGGGCGTGATGTGGGCACCGCGCAGTTAGAGCAAAACAAATGTGGGTGTCAGGACGAGCGGGTGTTAATTACTATTTTACTCCGCACTGAGGCCGGGGAGCCGCGGGGAAGGGGGGCTCGGGAAGGTGCTTCTCTCCCGAGGCCTCCTGGGGAGCCGGCGCGCTGGGCTGTGTCCCTCGGCAGGGCCGGCCTCGCGGTCTCCACTCATGGCCGGTAAACAGGCTCGAGTCCGCAGGCAGCGCTCCGAGGCCCGGAGGCCTGGTGTCAGCATGTGTCAACCGCAGTCACACGCTGCAGATGATGAGGGAGGGGCCCACTGGCATCCGGGACACACAGGTTTCAGCAGGTTTCATAGGGGTTGCCAGGGAGGGAGAGCAGAGGGGGTCCCAGAGAACAGAGGCCCCGCCAGGGTGCCCCGCGCGGAGAAGTGTCCTGAACCGTGCCCGTGAGTCCTGGGTGTTGATCCAGCTTCCCGGGGGCTGCCTGGGAGGCTGTGGGGGGAGACGGCCACGGTGTCCCTATCTCACAGTGCGGCCCTGCTGACCGCAGCACCCCGCGTGGAGGGGGAGCAGAAGTGAAGACGGGGGCCTCAGAACTTGAAGCCATAGGGGCCTCGCTGAGGAGCATGTCGAGATGAAATCTGTGTCTGCGTCCCTGCTGGAGGGGCACCTGCGCACTGCAGACCAACTCCACCCGGAACCGGGACCCCGGGGCCCCGGGACCTGTGCTGGGAACCGATGCTTCCTTCTCCTCAGCGCCACCTGCGGCTTCCCGGCTCTCAGGGTCCTGTGCTCGTCCCGCTTAATGTCACAGCTGCCCGTGGGCCAGGTCCTCGGCCTGAGCTCGTGTCTCGGTCAGGGAGCACGTAGGTTCGGGAACTGTGCTGTGTCTGTGTCACCGGTGCTCTTTGTAGCCCTGGTTGTATTTAGTGCATTGAGGAGCGTGATCGGGGCAGGGTTTTCGGGGTCCCCAGCGTGGAAGCTGCAGCTGAGGGCAGTCTCGGGCCCACGCCTGTGAGCCGCCCCTCAGCCCCGTGCTCTCTCCCCAGCCCCGGCCATGGCCCCGCAGAACGTGCAGGTGAGCCCGCTCACGGCCAGCCAGCTGGAGGTCACCTGGGACCCGCCGCCGCCCGAGAGCCAGAACGGGAACGTCCAGGGCTACAAGGCAAGGCTCTCGGCTCCGCTCGGCGCCTCCTCCCAGGTCACCGTGGGCCGGGAGGGGTGGCCTAGGCCCCAGATGGAGTCTAGCCCCATCCATGCTTCTGCCCTCCGATCGCTTGGTTCCCTGGCTCCCGTGCCAGGTGCACAGCCGGCCGTCAGCCAGCAGAGCTGTGGCCATACTGAGCGCCAGGAGCAGGCCGCCCAGCCTCACCTCCTGGCCGGTTTGTCCCCGGGCCTCTCCCCCCCGGCCTGGCCAGGGAACCCTTCCCCCTCCCGCCCCCATCTGGGAGTCTCCAGTGTCTTTGCTGGCAATAAGACAGAGCTCTGAAGAAAACAGCTTCCCCATCCCAGCTCTGCCCCTGGGTCACTATTGGATGATGCATGAACCCTCTTGATTTTGTGGGTCCAGGGGGGCCCAAGAATTTGCAGTCTTAACAAGTTCCCCCCGGGGGGGTAGTCCTAGGAACCCCACTTTGAGAACCACCGTACTAAAATGCTATGATTCCACATTAGCTAAAGATGCCAGAGAAGGGAGGAGAGAAAGGCAGCCAGCGGACCAAGAAGAGTTTGGGGTGACGAATAATTGGACAGAGCTGGGTGACCCGGGGCAGGAAGCGCCTTGCCCCGGCCTGTCTGCATAGAGACCCCCTGAAACCACCCTGGAGAAACAGCCCGAGCCGTTCCAGGAAACCCCCCACCCTCCAAATGGATTTTCCCGTCTGGGCTGCTGGAGCCCAAGTTGGTCCGTCATCAGATTCTATGAGCTAACCTGCCCTGATGACTATTGAACCAATTAAATGTCCATTTAAAATGATTTTCGTAGGTGTTTCATGAAAATAAATGCCCTCCTCCGTGGCAGGGCCGTTCCAGTGATTAATGAGGTAATGGAGAGGCCCGGGAGCTGCGAGTCAGGATGCCATTTGTGTACGTCCAGAATATGTTTTCTAATTTCCTTAACGATGAAGACATCGGACGTGGCTATTGATCTCGTTAGGAAGGGCTACCCCGGCCCAGGGCTTCCTCCGGGCAGCTCAGAGCACAGACACTGGGCTCTGTCACAGGCGGAAGTCGGCGATACCCGCCTGGCTGGCACTGCCGGGCAGCGGCTCCTGGCCAGCTGTCCAGGGAAGCAGTTCTGGTGACCTCTGCAAACCTTGGTCCTGGATGTCAGGTTCACCCACAGCCACATAAGCTCGGCAAGGGGGCCTGAGATCCAGGGAAAAGCAGTTGTCCCCACAGTGCTGAGCCCGACAGGTTCTTGTCCATGTTCCTTCCTTGTTTTAATACCCAGTCTGGGGCCATGTTGACCGAAGGCTTAGGTGTGAGCCTTGAATGAGACCCAGGAGCTCAGGGTGGACCCTGGGGTCCATCCACAGGCTGGAGCAGAGTGACATGGTTGGGGTCCCTCCTCTCCAGAAGCCCGAGGAAAGGCAGACGTAAACGAAGACGCCAGCAGCATGGCTCTGCAAGAGCGAAGGGACTGTCCTGGTCACTGAAGGAGGGCATTACTCCGTCCTCAGACCCCCATCCCCACAGCATGGGCTTCCCTTAGGCAGACTCAGACTCTAGATGGACACTCAGAAACGCTCCTCACCAGCTCCCCAACCACACGAGCAGCTGAGGACATCTGTCCGCCCTGGCACTGCCCTCGCCATCCCTGATTCTGCAGGAGAAGGTGCCCCTCCGCCTCCCACTCAGGGCCGTTGCACCCTGGGGCGCGCTCAGGCCCCACTCTCTGGCTGGAAACAGGACACACCCTCCCCATGCCCACCTCCGACTTCTCGCTCTAACAGGTTTACTACTGGGAGGCGGACAGCCAGAACGACACGGAGAAAATGAGGGTGCTGTTCCTGCCTGAGACCCTGGTGAAGCTCAAGAACCTGACCAGCCACACCCGCTACCTGGTCAGCATTTCCGCCTTCAACGCTGCTGGAGATGGTCCCAAGAGCGACCCCCGGCAGGGACGCACCCACCAGGCTGGTAGGAGAAGCAGCCGCGTGTTTTTTTCTCACAGGCCTCTGTTGGACGCTCCCTTTGAGAGCAGCTCCCCTTGTCCCTGTTCGCAGGGCTCTGCTCTGCCTGGCCTGTAAGGCATGGACACTGCAGCTGGGAGCCTGTGGAGAGGCAGCCACATCTGGGCTGGGACCACGTGGGTCCCCAGGGCCTGGCTCAGCCTGGTCACAGTGGGGCTCCATAAGTGTCAGCCAGACGTGAGCAATGTGTGCCTCTCCCAGGGTCGCCAAGGGCATGAAGGGCTCCGCTCTGCACCTAGAACACATCCCAGCTCCTTTAGGGTCTCCTTGTCAGACCCACCAGCTAGCGTGTTCTCATCGCCAGGGAGTGGGCTCCTTGTGGGTTGAGCCCAGGCCATAGTATCGGACACTGCCCTGGGTCTGGGGCCGCAGACCACCCCTGGAAAGAACTAGCCAGCTGCCTCTCAGTCACACGCCCTGACCGGTCCAAATGTGTGGATGGAGCTGAGCCGCCAGGTGGCACACACAGGGCACATTGTAGGCTCTGAGCAGTCACCCACTCTTATGGTGCTTCTCAGAGTTTCCTAGTGGCCTGGAGAACATCATGAAGCTGATTCAGTATTTCAAATACCCAGGGTTCTGGGAGCTCTGAGAGGCTCCTGATAGGACCTGGGAGCCTAAGGCAGGGAGAGGGAGGTTAGGGGGCCTGTAGGGTGACACCCTCCTGAGATAATTCATTTCCTGGGGTCGGGCTCCCGACATAATTCATTTCCTGGGGGCACGACCATCGGCACAACTGCTTCCTTTGGGCTTCCTCCAGCAGCTGAGACGGGCTGTGTACAGGTGCTGGGCTGGAGGGCCGTAGGCAGGCCTGAGGGGCAGGGAGTGGGGGCAGGGCCCTCGCCAGGGCACTGGGGGCCTGGCAGGTCTCAGGACCTAAGGGCCCCAGGACTGGAGGGGGGAGGCAGGAAGGTTCCTGAGCACCCAGGGGAGCTGGAGGAGAGTCATCCCCACCCAGGCCATCAGGGAGGGGCACCTCTGGACACCAGCACCCACCCTCACTTTCACACAGACCCCAGGCAGAAGCGGGGGGAGGGGTGCGGTGGGGTGTGAGCAGGGACGGCTCTGCCTGGCCACATGCCCGGCCTTCTGTGTCCGTGGTTGTGTCCCCTGGCTCAGGATGCTCCCCAGCTCCTCCTCCGCCTGACCCAGCGGGTCCCCTGAGAGGGCAGAGCACCAGGTGGGATGTCAGATGAGGGCGGGGAGGGTGTCCTCCAAGGCTTCCAGGCCCTGGGGGTGGAGAGAGGCGGGCAGAGCCTCAACGGTCACTGAGCTGTCTCCCTGATGAGCAGGACCACGGCCCCCAGGACCTCCAGCAGCAGCTGGGAAACGACCCGCATCTCGTCTCCGTTTCAGTCCATTGTTATCATAGGTGTCTGTGCCTTTGCCATCCTACCTCTGAGGCTCCTCTGTGCCCCCCTCTCCTCGAGGGCCTGGGTTCTGGGTGACACAGGGAGATCCCAGAGGATCAGCACTCCCCTCCCATCCGCGGCGTTCTGCGGAGGAGGATGGTCTGTAAGGGCTTCGACGACAGCCCCTGTGTTCTGTTCCCGCAGCGCCCGGGAGCCCCAGCTTCCTGCTGTTCTCAGAGATCACCTCCACCACGCTCAACGTCTCCTGGGGTGAGCCGGCCGCCGCCAACGGCATCCTGCAGGGCTACCGCGTGGTGTACGAGCCCTTGGCCCCCGTCCAAGGTAAGGCCGGACGGAGCAGGACACGGGGGGCGCCTCACAGGTGCACAGCACCCCGCAGTCTAAGGAAGGGGTGTCGGGGGGGTAGAAGGGGCAGAGTACGTGTGCTTGGGTGTTGGAGGTGGAGCCAGGGGGATGTGCCCGGATTCGATGAAGGTGAGAGACAGGAGCTGGGAAGTGGGTGGCCTGGGTGGCTGTCACACTCTTGTCCCCCGTATGACCGCGTGACCACTCGCAGCTGAGTGAGCTCTCACCTGTCCACCTCTGCTCTCCCCGCCTGCTCGCTACGTGACCGATGGGGTTTCTCTCCCGCCCGCTGTGGACCAGGCTCCGTGGCTCTAGAGAAGGCAGATGAGCCTGGGGCAGGTTTCCCCGGTAACGCGCACAGACAGGCCGTAAAAATTCCGGGTATTTCGTGGCTGGGGGGGCACATAACCCGCACATCAAACAGCATCAGCTCCCCATTTAAAGCCCTGATGGAAGCTTCCTTTTAAAGTGAGTGCATCCAGTAAAACAGGGAGTTGGCCTGAAGAAGAAAATTTAAGCACTGGGTTTGTTCCAACCGGACCTGGGTGCCGTTGACCATGAGATTCACTGTTATTTTATGAAGAGCTAAGAGAAAAAAATGCCCCCAGTAACCTGTGGCCCAGGACGCCTGCATCGCCAGTGCCGAGCTGTGTCTCCAGCCAGGGATGTGAAGACATGAAGGGAAAGTTCTCAGACGGTCGATGCACTTGGGTTTACAGCAGTGCGGGGCCCGTGGGCCTAGTGTCTGAACCAAACAGGGCCCGGCACCTGCAGAGCCCCTTCTCCAGTGACGTGGGGCAGGGGCGGGCTCTGGGCGGGTTTCCCAGCTTCTCTTCAGGACTCAGGTTTGGAGGTCACTCCAGTGCAGTCGGTATCGCCCTGAAATAGCGTAGGAGAGACTAACTTAGCCGAACCCAGGTTTTATAAAAGGCATGATATGAAAACAGTGACCCCCGGAGGGTAGTGGGCAGGCCTGTGGGACTGATGGCTGAAGGATGGTCCACTTTGTGGCGGGCACCGTGTGGCTGGGCCCGTCCGTGCTCAGGCCGCTGGGATTAGAGGCGGGTGGCGCCACGGGCCAGCCCTGCTGTGGGTGCAGGGAGTGGACGGCCGGACGGGACAACAGGGACAGCTCTTCTGCGCCAGCTTCGTGTCTGTATCGGGCCGTCTCGGGACACGTCCTTCCCGGGGGAGACACCGGGAGACGTGCACCCAGAGCTGAGAAGCCTACAGTCAAGAGTTCATGCAACTTTCTGTTAAATGCATTGTTTTCAAACGCATTTAACCAAAGAACCTCATTTCCCCCCAGAAAATGCTGCATTTGTATAACTTTCAGCACATGTCCTCTCAGAACGTTAAATCTCCGCTTTCTAATTACTCTTGACAGACCCAGCAGCGCTTTTGCTTCATTTACACACTCGTGAGTGAAAACCGCAGTCTCTGTGGTCACAGTCCTCTGGGCCAGGCAGCAACACCCGCGGTGGCCACTTCATGTTGCTTCAGGGTCCACGAATGAGGTGGCCACACGTTGCTTGAGGCCTTTAGGCCGCAGGTCAGCCGACCCCATGAGGCCGAGCCCGCCCGCGGGGAGCCCGCCCGTGCACTGAAACAGGTGTCTTCTGCGGCTTCTGCCACGTTCTTCCTCCCCTGTGGCTCAGGAAGCTCAGGTCACCTGTGCTGGTGACACAGGCTTGGTTCAGTTCAGAGCCACGTGGGAAGAGACCCTCCAGAATGGCGTCAGGAGGCCTGAGCTGGGGACGGGCCCGTGGCCTCATGCCGTGGCCGCTGGCTGGGCACTGTCCCTCGCCAGGATGTGAACAGGGTGGCCGCCTCCCCCTCCTGCTGTGGGTCTGGCTCTTCCTCTCAGCACCCACTTATCAAGCTTAAGCCCTAATTACACTTATCTGTGCCAAAAATCGGCTATTATCACCCCTCACGCGCCTCCTGGTAGCAGCAGATCCTTCCTCAGTGGGCCGTGCTCTGGACGGCGCTCGGGCCGTCGCTAAACCGCCTCTCGTCTGTGCCTCTCTGCTCTAGGGGTGAGCAAGGTGGTGACCGTGGACGTCCAAGGGAACCGGCAGCGCTGGCTGAAGGTGCGGGACCTCACCAAGGGCGTCACCTACTTCTTCCGGGTCCAGGCGCGGACCATCGCCTACGGGCCCGAGCTGCAGGCCAACGTCACTGCGGGGCCGGCCGAGGGTGAGTGGACGCCCCCCATCACCACGTTAGGGACCTGTCGCGGAGCCGGCAGGGACTCGGGACTGGGCGGCACGTGGCTGTGCCCAGGGGCAGGTGCTGCACCCAACAGGTGGCTCGTTCGGAGCACACGAGCCGCGTTGTAAGTGCTGCGTAAAGTCTTGATGTATTTTCTGGAAAAATGGAGAGAAAGTGAACTCGATTTCTTTTAAATCGTCAAGGATATGTTTTTCCATTGACTTTTTAGAGAGAGTGAGAGGGAGGGAGAGAGACATAGACATCGATGTGAGAGTCACACTGATTGGTTGCCTCCCACACGCACCCCAACTGGGGGCGGAGGTCAGACCCACAACCCAGGTCCGTGCCCTTTACCAGGAATCGAACCCACAACCCTCCGGTGTGCAGGCCGACACCCTGGCCAGGGCTGAATTTTATTTTTGAATAAAGATACTTAAGAAAATCTCAGCTTTCACGTCATGAGACGAGCCAGGCAGCTTCCCACTGAAACCTTCCGGCCTTTGTTTAAATTGGGTGGGGAACCTTTTTCTGCCAAGGGCCACTTGGATATTTATAACGTCATTCTCAGGCCATACAGAATGATCACTTAAAAATTAGCTCTGTTTGGTCAGACATTTAATGAACTTGCCCCTAATGCAATGGCTGGAACGGCTTCTCTTTGGTGAGGCCTTGGCAGAGTCAGGCCAAATGATTATATGGCCCGTGGGCTGGATGATCCCCACCCCTGGTTTAAATGCTCATGAAATCACGGGCAGCCGCAGGAAGCCCAGCGCAGCCCTGGGCACTCGCGTGTCATCTCTGACCTTCTCATCAGCCCCGCGAGTGAGGCCAGTGCGTCTGAGCGAGTCGGAGCCACCTGCCTGGAGAGCAGGAGCCAGGCAGGGCAGGCCCCCCGCTGGGGGCTGGGAATCCCCTGGGGCCAACATCTACCCTCCTTTCTGCTCTATCCACAGGCTCCCCAGGGTCCCCTCGAGACGTCTTGGTCACCAAGTCCACCTCTGAACTGACCCTGCGGTGGAGCGAGGGGCACGCCGGCCGGGCGCCCACCACAGGCTACGTCATAGAGGCCCGGCCCTCAGGTAAGGGTGGCAGGGCCCGTGGGTGTCAGTCAGGCGCTGCCCAGGGAACAGTGTCCCGCTGAGTGTGTGAGGGTCTCGGTCTCAGCCCCGGGCCCTCCGCTCAGCGTTCCCCTTGCAGCCCGGACAGAGAAGGCACGTGTGTTGGCACAGGAGGCCTCTCACTGTCCTGAGCTGTTAGCTTCACAGCGTGTCCTCGTGTCTTACCCACGTGCACCTGCCTGGTGACAGTGTCATTCCCAGAACCATGCACATGAGAACTCGGAGACACCAGGACATTTCCACCCTCCAGTGACACCCACCAGGGTTCCCAGGTCTCGTCAGGCCTGAGAGTTGTTTTCCCAGGTGGAAGAGCCGAGATCGTTTCTGACCTCAGTGAACATTCCTGTTAGTGGTCGGCTCCATGTCCGCGGCCTCTGAAAATGGTCTCAGGTCCCTCCCCAACCCACCCGCCGCAGTGGGGTCCCCCTTCCTCCCGCTCAGCTTCAGTAACTAAGGGTAGAAGTTACAGGGAAGTGACTCCTAATGGGCTAAGAGGGACACGGGTGCTTGGCGCTGGGGTCCACCACCTGCAGAGGACTCGAGCACGCTCGCCGTGACCTTCAGACGCTGCGCAGCTCACCGTGAACACCTGAGCGTGAGAGCGCAGGACACTGGATGCGTCCAGAGGGCGCATCTCCAAACCATGCGTCCGACGGACACAGCACTCGGGGCCATGTCGGCCTAGTACTTAAAGATGCTGTGAGCCCAGGAGGAATGGTCCCAAGTTACACCCGTCACTGCGCCAGACGCCCCCTCCCTCCACCAAACCGCTTCTGAAAGACCCGTTATAAGTGCCTTCTAGAAACTTCTAAGGAGAAGCCTCGGTCCTAAGACCAGCATTTCCATTTAAAAGTGATGTGAAAATTCTTTGGCTCAAGAACCCACACGAGCAGCTCACCAGCCTGCGGGACCCTGAGGCTTTCTGCTGAGCAGGGCATTCGGCCCGTTCTGGAAACGGAGGTCCCAGTGGCCGGCCTGGGCTTGGCGAAGCCTCTGCGGTCACTTGGTCCCCACCCGAACCCCTGAAGGCAGAGAGCCCCCGGCACAGCCAGCCATCGTCCCTCTGCCGATGACATGTGAGGGGAGCTGTTTCCAACAGTGACGGGAGCTGTGAATAAAGGGCCCCGTGAGGTCTGGGCCCACCCGAGGGCTGTGGGCTGTGGCCTGTGCTGACCTGCAGGGAACCACTCCCCTCCCGGTTATGGCTGACAGGCGGCTTCGCTAACCCTCGGTCCCACCCCGGGGCACACGACAGAGCTCAGATCCGTGAGCTCAGGGAAAGTGCGTCTTTACTTTCACTGGCTCTCACTGGACTTCAGTGTGTCCCTCCCTCGAAGGTGCAGCTGTGCGGTTGGCTGTAACCAGTGCCTCCCACCGGCCCAGCTTCCATACAGATCCTACTTTCTCGCCTGGAGGCGGGAAGCGTAGGGTCGGGCTCGGCGGGGTCGGGCTCGGCGGGCCGGTCCCTCTGCGGCCTTGGCAGAGGCTGCCCGGGCCGTGCCCAGCTCCGTGCCAGCTGCCAGCCTGGCCCACCTGCCGCCTCCTCACCTGCCTTCCCCGGGCCCGCCGCCATTTCCCGTTTTCATAGGGACAGTCAGGTTAGGGGCGCATCCTAACGACCCGACCCTGACTAATCACGTCGACAGTGACCCTGTTTCCAAATTAGGTCCCATTCTCAGGCCTTGAACCCAGTGAGGTTTTTGAGGGGCCAGTGACCGTGGCCCCTGAGAAACGTCAGGGGAGGCTCCACGCTGCTCTGCGCCGCCCCTCTCACGGCCGTGGTGCGTGGACCCCACCGGCCTTGTCGTGCAGGCCCCTGGGGGAGGGGTGGTCAGCTACCCCGCCTTCCACGGCGGCTTCCGAAGAACAGAGCTCAGCAGGGGGTGCGAGGAAGCCCCCAGGACGTGTGCCTGCGGCCCACGCAGGAGGCAGGCAGGGCTGCGCGCGCGTTACCTCGGGGTAACTGTCACCCTCCCAATAGAACCGGGTTCCTTTCATTCCATTTCACGCACCGAAGACCATTCTCAGACGGCGGCCTTCAGGGCCCAGATGGCCGGCAGGTCCACAGCACCAAGAGGAGAGGAGGGCGCCTCGCCCTGGATGCCCTCGGGAGACTTCCTGCGCCCCTGGCTGGAGAGTAAAGTCCCGGCAGCCGTGTGGCTGGAGGACGGCACGGGTCCCAGGCGACGGGAACTCTGGATTCCTCTGTGAGCTCTACATACGTATCTCCCATGGGTCGCCTCCCCCACCCAGCCGGGGCACAGGCATCCTTGACACGAGCGTTCCACGTCGGGGATCAGCCTGCGGGGTCTGTGCCACGTCACCAGGCAGACGCCATTCAGGGCTGGGAATCCTGACCCCGGCACTTTCTGGGAAACGATCGGGTGTCAATTCTCGGGCTTTTCATAGCCAGCTCCCCAAGCTGGAGAGCCAGGGAATTTCTCCTCTGTTCCCTGTGCTCACCCATCTCCTAATGGGGGGAAAGGTGCCCACTGGCCAGAGGGCAGCCTCTGGGCGGGCAGGTGTGCGGACGGAGCTAATGGGGCTGCGGCCTGGCTCACCCCAAGCCCCCCATGGAGGCCAAGTCCAGGCTGAAGCCTCTGGAGTCACCGGAGTTGCAAGCTCAGCGGGTTGGAACCAGAGCTCGGACACTGACCCGGGGGGGCTGAGATAGCCGAGCGCCCGCCCTGGAAGACGCTCTCAGCGAGCACCGGAGGTTCGCTTTCACTCCTGCTGTGCCGCTCGGCGCTCGAGCAGGCTGCCTGCAGCTTCCCTCCCGGATCGTGGGCAGATCCACCTTGCCACCGAGGGTGGGAAAGATGCCCGCCCCGCTGTGACCGTGCCAGTGGCGGCTCAGTCAGATGACACGCTCAATGGATTGTCAATATTTAAACACCTTGCCGGTGCCTCGGGCTTCGGATCTCAGCTGTCGTCTGTTACAGGCCTCGCTTCATAAAACATTAGCCGCCCGCATCCCGTCTCCGCACCCACGCTCAGCAAGACTGTCTCCAGGAAGAGGTGCCACTTCCGAAGGGAGCTTGGTTCTGGAACGTGGGCCTGCGTGTCCTCAGGAGAGGGTATTTTTGATGGGGGGCCACCCAGCCATACTCGGGTTCCCTCACCCTCACCCTGGGTGTCTGGGAGACAGAGACACACTGTCCGGTGGTGCCACGGGCCCCAGCCGTCGGTTCATCTGACATCTTCCCCCCTCCCAATCTCTGTCTTTTGCCCAGAAGATCACCAGCTTGGCTGGCTGGTGCCAGACAGGTGGCCAGGGGCCTGGCAGCTGGGCGATGGCAGTGTGGCCTCATTTTAACCCCTGCGCATTCTGCTGCGTAGCCCTGTTGCCTCCCGAAGGTGGAGACAGGCCTGAGCAGCAGCTGCGAGGCCGGCACCTGGGCAGGGCCGTGACCCCAGGATGCCACGTCCAACTCCACAGGACCACCTCACCAAGACTCGCTTCTCTGGCTATGCGCTGGTCCTGCTCCCTAGCAGGGGCTAAAACCACACAGCAGGCTTGTGCACACGACTTGCTGACGCGAGTCACCCCCAGGTATTCTCCCGCCGTGGCGCTCCCCAAGCCGTTTACATGTTTATATAATAGACCGGATGGCGCTGGAGGAACTGTGTCCACAGCTTCCTTCCAAAGCAGCCCTGAGGCCCACGTTCGATGGGCCCGATGCAGGTCGACGTGGCAGTGCCTCTTCTCCAAGAAGGTGCTTAGCCGGAGGTGAGAGCGGAGGGCAGGCCTCTCCCCCGAATCAGGACCCTCCCGGGAGGCCCCACTCCCCTCCCCACTCACTTCCTTCATTTGGGGTCTTTGTGCAACTTTTCAACTGAACCAAGAAGAAAATCAGTATTTTTCTGAAGGTATAAAATCCACAGAAGTTCCCAAGTCAGCAGACTCAGCAGGAGGGCGGCTCTGCCTCCCCTCTGGCCTTGCTCACCTCTGACCATCCCCACTTTCTGCCCTGGTCTGGGGGGGCCTCCATCCCCGAGGCCCTGGTCTGGGGGGGCCTCCATCCCCGAGGCCCTGGTCTGGGGTGGGGCCTCCATCCCCAAGGCCCTGGTTGGGGGGGGCCTCCATCCCCGAGGCCCTGGTCTGGGGGGCCTCCATCCCCGAGGCCCTGGTCTGGGGGGGCCTCCATCCCCGAGGCCCTGGTCGGGGGGGGCCTCCATCCCCGAGGCCCTGGTCGGGGGGGGCCCTCCATCCCCGAGGCCCTGGTCTGGGGGGGCCTCCATCCCCGAGGCCCTGGTTGGGGGGGGCCTCCATCCCCGAGGCCCTGGTTGGGGGGGGCCTCCGTCGCAGCAGCCTCTGTGCTTTCTGCCTCCCGCCTTAGACAAGATGGGTTAACAGTGGTTTTTATGAGATGTGCTCAGCCTGTGTCTGTGAAGTTTCTAACCCAGGTTGACCATTTATACAAAGAGAAATGGTTGTGTTTAAGAAATCGACAACCGACAGGCTCCGTTGGCTCCGGGCTGCGGGCTGACAGTCACGTGCGGCCTGGGCGAGTTAGTGGAACCAGAAATTTCAGGCCCAGAGTGACAGTTTGATTCAGCCTGGGGACCCTGCTTAATTGTCCATGAAATCAGGCCTCGGCGCAGGCACGGCCAGCCTGAGGACCTGCAGCCAGCTCACCTGGGTGCTCGAGGGTAAACCGAGTGACAAGCCTCACGTGCCCGAGCCAGGCTCTGCCTCAGTCCAGAGACAAGGACTGTGGCCCAGGTCACCAGGAGATTGTCTGGGAACAGGGGTGCCTGCCCCTGCTGGGGGGGGGGGGGGCACCCGCGGGTGGGAGCTGACAGCCTGTTTGCTGAGAGAAAAGCCAGCAGCTGGGGACAGCTCCTTGCTGAGGCTGCCAGGAGTTCAGGGTGTGGTCAGAGTGGACTGTGGACGAACATTTTGGAGTTTACCTCTCAGCCGTGTCCGCGCCCCCTCACCTGGCATTGGCGTTTCCCGACAGTGTTTCCGTAAAGACTGCCCGGGAAGGTGTTCTCCCCGGGAGGGGGAAGGGGGGCACACAGACCCTGATTGGGACTCAGTGCGCTGCTGTGGACCCCCCACACAGACACCAGGGGGAGGGCCCGGCCCGGAGGCAGATATGACCCCCCAGCACGTTCACAGCCCTGGGGCCAGCAGGGCTGCTCCTCGGGCGTCAGGGCACCAGCCATCCAGGGCTGTGGCTTTGGAAGACGTTGGGCTGTTCTCTTCCCGTCAGTCACAGTTGTCCCAGGACAGGGACCCAGGAGCTCCCTGAGGGGCAGGAGAGCCAGACTGGGCCTCTGAGCGTCCTGCCAGGCTGAGCCCCACCTGGGGGCAGAGCCAGGTGACCCGGATCCCAGAGCCGCCTTTCGCAGCACCCGGGCCTGCTGCCCCCTCGTGTGTTGACTGGGCTGGAACCGGGCACTGGGGTCACCCTGTGCTGGAGAACCGGGCGCACAATCCCATTACAGCCAAGAGACCCGCAGGCTATGCCCCCGACTTGTGGACACTCTTCTCTCCATCGCTGACTCGCTTAGAGGCCCAGCAGCGCAGCGCAGAGGGAACAGTCCACTTGCGAGACAGGGTGGGCCTCCCGCAGCCACCCCGTCTCCTACCCACTCGCGATGACGACTTACCCATTAGTGCGGATGGAGCCGGTGGGTCGCAAGTGAGGTCTAAAGTGCTGAACACGCTAATTTGGGGGAAGGAAGGATAGCGGGATAAAATGTGCGTATTTTCTCCAGTTAATTTAAGGAAATCTCTCGGCCTGACTCCCCCGCCCCAGCTTTTCTCCGTAAGTGGGTTGCTAAATGCCTCCTTCTGGGCTGAGATGCGGCATCAATACTCTAAAATGTTTTTATGAAAAACGCACATGATTCCTGGAGCTGTGACAGAGCTGAAAATAAAACGTGGCTCCAGGTGATGGCACAGGGAGGGCTAGAGGCAGCAGGAAAGCTTTTCAGAGACGTTACTGCAGACGGCAGTCGGGGAACCCGCTCAGGGTTGCGCAGACTCGCCGCTCAGGGAACCGCTCGGGGGTGCGCAGACTCGCCGCTCAGGGAACCGCTCGGGGAACCCACCGCTCAGGGAACCCGCCGAGGGAACCTGCTTGGGGGTGCATAGACCCGCCGCTCGGGGAACCCGCTGAGGGAACCCACCGCTCAGGGAACCCGCTGAGGGAACCCGCTCGGGGGTGCGCAGACCCGCCCAGGCCGGGCTGAGAACGCCTGTCCCTCTTGGCCCCTTCCTGTCGGTGGTTTTCAGCAAGGTCCAGTTTAAAAGAGCCTGTATTTTTTTTCTTTAGTCTCTTTAACAGCATTAAATTGCCCCCTTTAGAGGAAAATGCTGGGTGGTCACTCCACATAGGAAGCTAGGAAGAGACTGGTCGCAGTGAGTGTGAAATAAAACGGGGCCGTTACTGCTGGAAGCCTGCGTGCGGGCCCCACGGGAGGCTGTGGGCTTGGAGGTGCGGGGCCGGGGAGGGAGGGGAGATGCGATGGGCCGTGCCGGCAGATATTTACTGAACTCTGGAAAACTTCGCGGCCCAGGGGCGTGAAGTCCGGGGCGGACGTGGGGAGGTGCTCCCTGCAGGCCCGTGGGCAGAGGCAGCCGGGTCCTCCGGGCCTCCGGGAGGAGCCTGCAGGGGGGATGCCCTTGTGGTTTCCCCCCGCCCCCTCCAGAGCCCGGTGAGAACAGACATCCGCCTCCTTCCCTGGTGGGTGGAGCGGGGCCGAGCCCAGAGGGCTCTGGAGTGTTTGTGTGGCGGGCGGGGTGGGCGCAGGGGCCCCGGGGCTCCCACCCAGAGGGCGCGGCCGTGGGAGAAAACCAGCTCTGGGCATTGTCATTCCCAGCGACCTGCCCGCGCGCAAACCTCCCGTCTCGGGAAGGACAGGTTAGCTGTGGGGCGCCGTTTGACCTCATTAGTGGTAATGGGTAGCTTGGTGAGAAATGAACGTTGTGGAAAATCTGGAAATAAATAGCCGCGGTGCCACCTTCCTGCCGTCCAGCGCTTTGTACCGTTAAAAGCTCGTTCGCGCTGTTCCCTCGTTAACCTGTGACTCGGAGGACTTAATCGGCGCCGGCTCTAAATCCTGCGCAAACAGTCGCCGCACAGCAATTTCCTGTCTGTTTGCCGTTGGGCTGATCCGCCCAGCGACCCGGGCGCAAGGTGTGCGCCCAGCCCGGTTGCCGATAAGCCCCGGCTCCCGCGAGCAGCCGGGCGTGAGCGTCACATCCCAACGCGCTTCTCGCCCCAGGCCCCCTGCTCCTTCGGAAAGACCACTTGCCTGTGCCCACAGGAGAAACTATAACTCACGAAGGGCCGCTGCTTCAAACGGACGTTCTGGGGATTCTTTTTGCCACTTTTTAACCGAACGACCTCCTTACCGCCTCAGAGGTTGGGTGTCTGTCTGAGGCCCAGCACGCCTGCGCTTTACAAATATTAGCTGCTTCAGTCCTCGCCGTGAGCGAGGACGCGGATGCCTCTGGCACCCTGCAGGTGAGGCACAGAGAGGCCCGGTACTTGGCTGAGGGTCACACAGCGCACGGGCGCTGGGCCAGGCTCTGTCCCGGGGCCTCTGGGCTCTTAGGGCAGGTGTCACGGCTCACACACCCCGGTCCTGTGGGCCCGGGCGCGGACCAAGTCCACTCGCTCCCTCCTCTCTCTGCACCCACCCTCTCTGGCTTTCATTTCTGTTTTAATGTTTTTCCGTAGGTCAGGATTTAAGTAAATTCAGCATCTAGTTTTGTGGTCAAATAGACATAACTTAAAATTCACCATTTAATGGTTGTTAAGTGTCTGGTACAAGTGACGACGTGACGTGCTGGAGCTCAGGCGGAGTCGCGCGGGGGGCCCGCAGCCCTGCCCAAGGCTGCCCGGCACCCCCCGAGCTCGCAGTGGCCGGCAGAGGAGCTGGCGTCTACAGTTTGCGCCTCAGTCATCATTGCCCATTAAAATGCAGGGGGCCGTAGCCGGCGCTGCAGGGACCAGCGGGGGCTGGGGGTGGCCCAGCTGGGCGTCGTGTGTGCGTCGGGGCGGCGGGATGTCGGGTGAATGCCAGCGTGCACCCAGTGGGCAGCCCGGGCCAGAAACCCTAAACCAGGAGATCCAGGCAGAAAACGGAGGGTCTGGAATCCCCCACCGTCAGCCTTAGCAGAGTTGACTGAGGGGAGAAAGGACTTGGCTCCCTGAGTCCAGTGCCCTCAACCCTGTGCGCCTCACCCAGCCTCCCACACTCCTGTCACGTGCCCCTGGCAGGGACCTGTGAGCTGGCCACAGCCCAGGGACTTGAATTCAGGGAAAGCGGCCCCGACCTTGGCCAGTGCTGCACCCCTGGCTTTCACTGCACCCCTGGCTCTCGCTGTACCCATGGCCCATCTGCACCCCTGGCTCTCCCTGCACCCATAGCTGTGCTGCACCCCTGGCTCTCCCTGCACCCCTGGCTCTCCCTGCACCCCTGGCTCTCCCTGCACCCATAGCTGTGCTGCACCCCTGGCTCTCCCTGCACCCCTGGCTCTCCCTGCACCCGTGGCCCGTCTGCACCCCTGGCTCTCCCTGCACCCATAGCTGTGCTGCACCATGGCTCTCCCTGCACCCCTGGCTCTCCCTGCACCCATAGCTGTGCTGCACCCCTGGCTCTCCCTGCACCCCTGGCTCTCCCTGCACCCATAGCTGTGCTGCACCATGGCTCTCCCTGCACTGTGGCTCTCACTCTTGCAGATGAAGGCCTGTGGGACACATTCGTGAAGGACATTCCCCGGAGCGCCACATCCTACACCGTCGGCCTGGACAGGCTCAGGCCAGGAGTGACCTACGAGTTCCGCGTGGTGGCTGTGAACCAGATGGGCTACGGGGAGCCCAGCAGCCCGTCCACGGCTGTGTCAGGTAGGCCCCCCCCCCCCCGAGCTCGGTCTCCTGAGGGAAGGAGGCTGGATGGACGGTGCAGCCTGCAGATGCCCCAGCAGCCGGGGGCCTGCCTGGGGAACGTCGTACGGGGCAATCGTGTGGTTCCCACATCCTCACGGCACTAGCGAGGCCTGTGTGCCCCTAGGAACAAAGGGGGGCTGCTCCCGAGAAGGTCAGAGCACGGGGTTCCTCAGGGGATGACAGCTGAGCACCGCTCGCTCCTGTGGGTTCAGCTGCCATTCTGTCCTGAGTGGCCTGTGACATGACGTCGCCCAGGACCCCTCCTCCCCTCCCTTTGCTCCCAGTGGGCGGTCTGACGTCAAGCAGATGTGCCTTCTGGGCAGTGGGCCTTGGGCCTCAGCTGCAATAGGCCTCCTGTGTGTCCTGGCGCACGGGCCCCGGGACCAGCTCCCCTGCGGGGGACACTGAGCAGGGCCCAGGGTCAGCTGGCACCTTCCAAGAAACAGTGTTTAGTAAACAGAATAAAACAGGAGGTGAGCATCTTCCTTCAAAGCAGCTCATAAGTGAAACCTTTTCTATTTGTTTCTCGGAAAACATCTGGAAATGGGGCCGGTTGTTCGCTCAGTTATGCTGGGGTATGAAGTAAATAAAACAGCCCAGCCTGGGAGACCCCGAGGGTGGAGGAGGCCGGTAGGGAGCCAGGCAGACCCCCTCCTCCCCACGGGGGCCTGCAAACGGCGGTTTCCAGGCATGGACACTGTCCCGCAGATGTGAGCAGGGTCAGCTCGGGGGCCTCTGGGCTTGCTTTGTACCCTGAATGGACTAAGGGGGGCACCCGATTCTCTCTGAGAAAGATCTCTCTGGGGCCATGTGAAGAATGGACTTGAGTCGAGGGTGGTTGCATTGGTGGGGCAGGCGGGAGGTGACCAGGGCAGGCGGGAGGTGACCAGGGCGGGCGGGAGGTGACCAGGGTGGGCGGGAGGTGACCAGGGCGGGCAGGAGGTGACCACGGCGGGCAGGAGGTGACCAGGGTATGCGGGAGGTGACCAGGGCGGGCGAGAGGTGACCAGGGCGGGCGGGAGGTGACCAGGGCGGGCGGGAGGTGACCAGGGCGGGCGGGAGGTGACCAGGGCGGGCGGGAGGTGACCAGGGTAGGAGGGAGGTGACCAGGGCGGGCGGGAGGTGACCAGGGCGGGTGGGAGGTGACCAGGGTAGGAGGGAGGTGACCAGAGCGGGCGGGAGGTGACCAGGGCCCCAGGCGGTGGTGGTGTGGTGGGCAGGATGGGGGAACTGGAGGGACCAGCACATGGAGAGAGGGACGTCCCGGCACTTTGTCCCCCCCTTTCCTTTAACCCAGACACTTGTGAGCAGGTGAAATGAGAAATGAGCGTGAAGGGCAGAGTGGATGACAAGGCAGGACAAGCTCGGGGACAGAGAAGGCTGAGTGGGGACAGTGTGGGACACAGAGCAGCCCAGCCAGTCCCCAGAGAGGGCGGGAGTCCTCCTGCTGAGCCCCAGCCCGGAGCTGGTGGCCAGACAGTGGCTCCCCCTCCCTGCGACTCGGCCCGGCGGGTGGCGACTGTGCCGAGCGTGACCGTGTGCCTGTCTGCCCCAGCTCAAGCGGACGCCCCGTTCTACGAGGAGTGGTGGTTCCTGCTGGTGGTGGCCCTGTCCAGCCTCATCATCGCCCTGCTGGTGGTCTTCGCCCTGGTCCTGCGCGGGCAGAGCAGGCGGCACCGGAGCTGCGGCACAGGTGGGCGCCCGCCCCGCCCCCGGGAGGGCTGGGCTCACGCAGACCCGCTCGGGCGCCCCCGCCAGCTGGGGAGGCAGACGCGCCAGGCTCCCGCTCTGCCCTCGGAGTAGCCGCGAGTCTCAGCCGGGTCCCCTGGGTGCTCTGGCCCCCGAGTCTCAGCCACCCCGCCAGCACCACCGCGCGGCCTTTTGTAATACGATCAGAAAGCGGAGAGTGTTCGCCGAGGGCCGCGCACGCTCAGGGCCGTGAGAACAGGCCGCACCTCCGAGGGCAGGGTCTCGGGCAGCCACGGCGTCTCCCTGACCGAGCCTGCACCCCCTCCACCCCACACCCCGCTCAGAGCCCCTGACGGGCCCCTTCCAGCGCGAGCTCCGTGCCTGGCACACAGCAGGTGCTCGGGGAGTGTTTGCTGCTGGGTGCGTCCCCATCGTTAGCGAAAGGGACCGACGGGCACGGGGCGAAGCTGCTACTGAACAGCGCCTCAGTGTGACCCGGGTGTAGGAAGGTCACAGCGGAAGTTTCTGGAAGACAGAACAGCGTGGCTCCTGGCGAAGAAGGTCCGAGAGGGGCCTGTGTGCTAGAAACCTCTCCGCCCCCTGCACCTTTCATGGGATGCTTGAGATTGGTTCACTTTATGTGTTTGTTACCCTCCATTTAAAAACCCCGTGATTGCCAGGAGACCATCCCTTCGCATGGCAGATATCGCTGAGCTCCAGGGTGTGGGCTGCCTTAGCCCCCCCGCCCCGCAGCGACCCCACAGCCAGGCCCAGTGCTCTGGGATCGCCAGGCCCGGGACAGGACCTGCCTGAGCCCCGACGTGTCCCACTGGGCTCTCCCATCAGCTCGTCTGTCCCCCCCTCAGGAGAGAGGACCCGTGAGGCTGTCCTACCTATAGAGGGGCCAGCACCTTGGCCGTCTGCGCCGAGGAGGGCCGAGCGGTCCCCACCCGGCCACCAGCACCACCGTCACTGTGTGGCAGGGTTAATAAAACCAGCCCGAGAGCACCTCGCCGTTTGCTTCAGTGACATTAGCAATTCATCCCTCCGGGAAAGGATTTATTTTTTCTGTATCCGTTCACTTCTAACAAGTGTTCCCGGATCAGAGCTCGTTGCAGTGGGGCTTGCCGGGCGTGAATGGCGCGTGGTTTTACGGAGCCGACGCCCTCCCAGGCCCGGTCGGCAGGGACGGTCTCCCACCTCTCACTCTCCGCCCACGGAAAACGGAACTGAAAAGGCAGCTGGCCTGCCGCTTCCGTGCTCGGCCCCACCCTCGAGTAATTTAACCTCATAATTGAAGCCTAGGAGAAATACTTGTCCACCCGAACGTCCCCTAAGCTGTTCTCTGCCCTTAGCTGTCCCCGTAACCTGCCCTCTCCACTCACTGTCTGTCCTGTGGTTGTGAGGAGTTGCTCTTAATTTAAGTATTCAGTTTCCCTGGTTTTTAAGAAGCCTGCATTCTGAGAGCTCTTTCCCGATAGATAAGAAACCGATACCCCGGTGTCAGGAAAATAAACCCTGAAATGCTAACGCTGCCCTGAAATATTAACGTCGTCATAACGTTCATGTTTCTCCCCAGATTCACCCTCAGGCCCTGCCGGCCGAGCCAGGGCTGGCCGGCTCGGGTCTGCCCAGCAGGGCTCGGTGACGCCTGACCTGACGGCTCCCGGGAGCTGGAGGGCTGTTCACTGAGACCCCTGCTCGGGGAAGCGGGGGGCTGTTCGCTGAGACCCCACTCAGGGAAGCTGGGGGGCTCTTCATGGGGACCCTGCTCACTGTCTCGGGCCGGCCCTAGGTAAGAGCGTCTCCCACGTGGAGGAGCCCATGACCCTGGACAACGGGGGCTTCGCCGCCTTGGAGCTCAGCAGCCGCCACCTCAGTGTGAAGGGGACTTTCTCCAAGAAGAACGGGACCAGGTAGGGACGGCACTGCCACAGGGGCCCGGTAGCCAGACGTGCCCCAAGCCCACTCCCCACCCAACCCAGCAGGGCAGCGCCGAGTCCAGAAGGGCCGCAGGCAGGTGGCTAGAGGCCGAGATGGGAAGAGGGCAGGTCCCAGGTGTGTGGGGAGGGGACCCAGGGAGGCCTGACAGCCCCCTGGCTCTGTCAGCAGCTGAGCCCCTGGGGTTAGAGAATCCCTGGTCCCCCCGGGGTCACCTGAAGCTGCACAGGCTGGTCATTGTCTGCATGGGTTGGAGGCCGTGGGTTCCCTCCCCTTCAGCCCTGACAACCAGCGGGCGGTCAGGAGGCCCCGGGCAGGTGTCTTTTGCCCAGAGAGCCCTCACGGGGCCTGGTCCCAGTTGCAGGTCGCCTCCCCGGCCAAGCCCCGGTGGGCTGCACTACTCGGACGAAGACCTTTGCAACAAGTACAACGGGGCCGTGCTGACCGAGAGCATGAACCTCACCGAGAAGTCGGTGGACGCATCGGAATCCGAGGTCAGTGCTGCGGCCCCTTCCCCTCTGTCCCCAGCCCCCTTCCTCCAGGCGCCGGCATCTTGTCCCACTCGGGTCTCACGAGGACAGATGGCTCCAGGTACAGCTGGGGGAGGGACAGGAGGCGTCGAGCTCAGACCTCCAGCCCTCAGTGCCCGTCAGCCCCTCGCACGGCCCTGAGCAGCTGGTCCCACCTCTCAGCAGACCCACTTCTGTGGGCACTCGGGGATGCTGAGGGTGCACCCGTGGGTCCTGTGACTGCTCCAGGGCGTGGCCACCTGCCTGCTGGATCTCATGGCCCTTGGCTGTCCCTGTCCCGCCGGCACGCAGACCCGTAATGTGCCCAAAGTGGGCCTCAGATCTGCAGGCCACTCTTGTTCCGCTCGCTTTCAGACAGACCCAGTGAGACCTGAAGGTGCCATAGGACTGGGTGGCCCCCGGACCCCAGCTGGAGAGGCAGAGGGCCTGAGCCTGCAAGGCTGATAGAAGCTGGGACCGCCCTCCCCTTCCCCCACGATGCTTCCCCTCCCTCCAGCCCCACTTCTCTTGCCCCCTTGTACTAAATTGGGGAATTTCCCATAGCAGCTCTGGGTCAGGTAAGAGGTCAGGTGGGTTCCCACTCGAGACATGACTGTGTCGTCACTGAGCAGAGAGGGAGGCCTCGCCCTGAGGGAGCGTGAGTGTGTGTCTTGCTGGGACCCCCACCGTGACCCCGGGACCAGGACTGGGGCCTGCATACCTCAGGCCTCCTTCGTGTGGGGTGTTCAGTTATGGAGCTGAGTGGGTGTGGGCAGGCTGACCGGGCACCTAGGGAGCCGGTTCCCCACGAGCCCTAAACTCAGGCCTCAGGTCTGCCAGGCCTCGGAGGGAGGAGAGTCACCAGGCCGTTTTCTGGGCCTGTAGGCCCACCCCACCTCTTGGCATTTCTACTCCAGATCAATATTTAACCTAAGATAAGTCTCACCCTCATCTTGATCTGAATTCAGGCTTATTGAGCCCCGAGACTCAATACAAGGGCTTCTTTAACATTCTGGTGTGAATATGGGCTCCCAGGGCAAGGGGACGGCCGTGGGCCCATCTTGCCTGCTCTGCTCTGCTCCCGGTTTCTGTTTATAAATCTGCTGAGTCCCGGCTGTCCCGCAGCCCCGGGCATGGGCAAGGCAGCCCCAGCACTCAGAAGTTCTGGAAGGTTCATCTGTCTCAGTCCAGGGGCTCTTCAGGGGGAACCCTGCCTGGAATAGAGTTCACACCGTGGAGCTGGGGCCAGCAGGTGGGTGAGCGGTGCCAGCAGCTGCCCCCCAGGTCGCACCCCTTTCCTAGATCAGGAGCCGAGGAGAGGGGCCTCGTCATCTGCGCCACCTCTGCCCGGAGTGCTGCTTCAGTCACCCTGGGCTGGGCGCCAGGGCGCAGGTCGTGGGTCAGGTGCCGTCTTAGTAAAACTCATATTTCCTGGGACAGATCTTTTTCCACCTGCTCTGTGCCATTGGCACCATTTCCAGAGACTTTCAATGATTGTAAATGATTTTCTCACTTAATTCCTGTCCCACTGGGGAGGGGACCTGCTGAGCTCCCACAGTCATCCTGGGAGTGTCTTCCGCATTCACAGTCGATGGTCCTGAGGGTCAGAGGGACAGGAGAGAAACTGGCTGATTCTGACACTGGCTGGCTGGCGTGGCACTGACTTCCGCCTGGGCCTTTCACACCCAACTTTCAGAAACAGAGGGAGGTTGCAGAACTGTCAGGTAGCCCTCAGCAGGGGTCCAGGGAGAGGCCTCAGCGAGGGAGGCGGGGGTCCAGGGAGAGGCCTCAGCGAGGGAGGCGGGGGTCCAGGGAGAGGCCTCAGCGAGGGAGGCAGGGGTCCAGGGAGAGGCCTCAGCGAGGGAGGCGGGGGTCCAGGGAGAGCAGACAGGCCGACAGCGGGATTTCCCAGACCCCAGAGCCCTCCCTCAAGCAGACAATCACAGTGACGCGGACCTGGACTTAGAGCTACGATGTTCGTCCTACTGAACGCTGCTCCCAGGCTCACATACAGGGCACCCCGAGAGGCTCGGGGTAAAGATGGAGCACATCCCGGGCCCGGGGTCAGTGTGCGGCCCAGGGTGTCCAGGCCCCTCTCCCGGGCAGGCCGGGGGTGGGTAGGAGGCAGACACCCGGGGCCTCTGCAGGCAGAGCTCCCGGGAGCCCACGTCCCACCAACAGCACCGCGGTGCTGTTCTCCGCCCCCCGGGGTTTCCTTAACCATTTCGGGAAATGCCGCTCAGGGGAAAGCCCTAGGAATCGGCCTCCGGTGCAGGAGGACCGGACTGACCAGCGCAGCTCTGAATTAGGCCGTGGGCGCCACAGGACAGGCTGGGCTCTGGCTGTGGCTCAGGCTGGAAATGAGGGTCTGTCACCGTTTTGTGACACGCTGCCTGCGAATTGTATCAGGACTGCTGTTCACATCGCGTTTTAAAAACTGTTTCAAAACCCAAAGGCACAGTGTTGGAAATCTCCCCTGCTCCACGCAGCCCCTCGTGCCTAATTAATCCCCTAATGGAACCGAGCCTTCCGTCTCGCGGACACACCGGAAGCCCGCGATCATCTCCGTCAGCGGCTGCCGGGCATCCGGGCACCTGGAAGCTCCCCCAGTCCGGCGGCCACCTCGCATTCACACCCGGGGCTGAGCGGTTTCCTGGGAAACAAACCCACGTGGAGACTGCCTGTCACACAGGAAACATAGGAAAATAAAGATCCTGCGGCATTTCTTTTTGTCAGTAATTCTAACTCACTCAAGTGCATCCCCATTAAAAACTAACGATGTTGCATAAACACGAAACGGAGCGTGGCGTCCCCGAGCAGGGTGGGTGTCCCAGCAGGAGCCGAGGCCGCCTGTGTCATGTGACCCGGTGGCCCTCACTTCTCTCCGACCTCCGTGTCCTGTGTCCTGTCTGCACGACTGTCCTCTCCTCCCACACTGGCCTTGGAAACATTGGAACCACCTGGCTAGATCCACGGGCCCTGCCACCAAGGTCACGGCTGCCAGCTTTGTCCCCACTCCGGGGACTGCTCTTCTAGTGAGAAAGGTCCCAGGGCAGGTTCCCATTGGCTCAGCTTATGTCACATGCTCACCCGTGAACCAGTCACTGTTTCCTGAAGGACAAGCCACTCAGCCCACAGGAAATGCAGAGAAGGATCACCCCCTGAAGGTCAAAGCCCAGACGCGAGCCCTGGGACGTCACTGGGAGCCAGACAACCACCCTTACAGGGTCTCCTGCCAGGACCTGTTCTCAGCACCCACATTTGTCACCGACCCCTGTCCCCATGTGCGGGACTTTTAGATCGCTGGTAGGAAATACCTAATGATACAGAGCTAAGCAGCCTTGAGTGAAACTGATTTTATTGACCACGTCGGCGCACACGTGGCTGGGACACTGGATGCACGTGTTTTTCCAGCAGGGCCGCACCGGCTCCTAGAAATGCTGGCACCTGCGAGAGCAGAGGCTTCTCCGGACAGCACCTTGGTCCCACTGGCCACCACGAACCCCGCTTCTCTACACTGCAGGGAGGGGCAGGCAGGGCAGAGAGGGGGAGGCGTGCCCGGAGGGTCGCCCCCTGGGTGCTGGACGGGCTAATGGAGCAGAGCCCTCAGCACGGGGACGTGTGTGTGCTGACTCGCCTGCCACTCGGGGAGACCTGGCATGAGACCAGCCACAGCGCTTCCCTAACCTTTTACAAAACTGTGGTGGAGGTGTCCCCAAAGCGTTCCTGCGCCTGTGGCTGCCACACCAGTGCTGGATCTGGCCCCACTGTCCCTCCCTCGTGTGGCCCTGAGCCAGCCGCTGGCTTCCGTGGGCCGTGCTTCTCAGACGCAAGGTGAGGAGACTGAATCCAGCGGCTGCTTCTCCCACTTGCTCGTGAGCATCCTTTGCGGCTGGGACGGCGACTGGGGAGGCCCGGAGCCCAGGAAGATGAGGTCTGAGGGGTGAGAGTTGAAGCTGTGTCCAGCCCTCAGACCGTCGTGACCCTGACCCCGTGTGACACTGGAACTAAATGGCTGTCGTCCGATGTTCGGTGAAGTCCTGAGAAGAGGCGCCTTCGGCGTGTGTCGCCGCAGGCTCTTCCCCGAGCGTCAGGAGACGCAGAGCCGAGGTCGGTCTGAAGAGCTGACACGCACAGCCGGGCCGGTGGCCGACCCCCGGGGCACCCCGGGCCCCCTTTCCTCCCGTCTCGGCTGCGCCGAGCTCTGCCTGTGACCCCCCGAGGCTCTGGAGAGCGGAGGAGCCCATCTGAGCCAACGGCCAGAGCGGCCGGCGCCTGGCCTCTCACCCGGACCCCGAGGCAGCTGCACTGAGAACCGTGTTTCCCGGTGGGGCTGTCGAGTCCCACGTGACCCATGGGGGCCGGGCAGCCGTCGGGTCACTCAGGCGAGGTCAGGCCCCCCACCCATCAGGCGGCCGGGCGGCGTTTCATCTCGGGGCTCGGGGCTCTGGAATCGGGGGTGGGGTGGCCGCCCCGTCAGCTGATGGAGGGGGCGCCTGGAGCCGGGGGCAGGTCCCTCATCGGAGGAGGGACGGGTGCAGGGCTTCCACCCGCCGCGAGCCCCGGGGACCGGCTGGCATCTCAGCCTTTCTTCATCCATAGAACCGGACCCCACGCCCGCCTCCAGGTCGCGGTGCCGCTACAAGCACCGTCCACGGAGAAGCAGCCGCAGGCACCTCGAGTGTCACCACCGTCACCCTGGGGTCAGGGAGGAGCCCATGTCCCTGCATCGTGGGGGTGATGGGAGGGGACCCGCAAGCCCCACACGCCCCTGAGCTCTGACTCGGTGACTGCTCAGCGCCGACCGTCTGCCCCACAGTACAGTGTATATTTCACGTCCCGAAAACCCCAAACCTGTGACCTACGTGACCTTCTTCGTAAACAGTCCAGACTTTTGTCCTGTCCAAGGGATCCCAGGATCTCCCCACCCTCTGCACACGAGGGTTTCCGTTCAGCCTGGAGGCTCGCGGGGTAAAACGCTGGCAGCCAGAGGACGGGGTCAGCCCAGGGACAGAGCGTCCACTCCTGACCACTCCTGACCGTCGGGTGGGGAGGGCTAGCGGGCACAGCCGCCGATGGGAGCGCTCCACAGCTCCTGGACTCGTCACCCCGGGTCCCATCAGACCCGATGAGCCAGGAGCTGGGCTCAGGAAACCTCCCTGGTGATTCTGGGGCGAGCGGGCTGCTCACCCCTTTACACCACCCCGGCCTCCGTGTCCCTAAAAAGGGCAGGTGGGGCCGGTCTCTCCACAGCTTGGGACTGGAGCCCAAGGGAGGGTAAGGGGCGGGGCCACGGCTTCCCGCGTCCACCTTGAACTTCCAGGCTGGCCGGCTACCAAGTCCATAGGCTCTTTCTTGACGTAGGGAAGGTGCCTCTGCCAGGTCCCCTGGGGCAGGGAGGGGATGCTGAGCTCGGCCGGGGGTCTGGCGGGGAGGCCTGCAGAGTTGGTGCCCTTGGGTGGGGTGGGGTGGGGTGGGGGGCACAGGGAGGAGGGAAGGGGCGGGCGGTGGGAAATCCTTGGCTGACGGGCACTGTCCCTCCTGGGTGACCAGTGGCAGCCCTGCCTCCTGGCCACTCCCTGCTTCCAGCTCGGCCCCGCTGCCCCAGCCACCCCCCTGCCCTGTGACCCGTCCCCACGTCCCCCTCCCGGCGCTCACAGCTCGCTCTCCCCCAGGGCACCGACTCGGAGTCGGAGGACGCGCCCCCCCAGCACTCCTTCGTCAACCACTACCTGAGCGACCCCACCTACTACAACTCGTGGAAGCGGCAGGCCCCGGGGGGGCGGGCGGCCCCGCACAGGTACGAGGCCGTGGCGGGCGGCGAGGGCCCACCCCTGCACACCGTGGTCACCACGCAGAGCGCCGTGTTCGCGCCCGCGGGCCCCGGCGCCCGGACTCCGCTCACCGGCTTCTCCTCCTTCGTGTGACGGCCTCGCCCAGCACCGCGGGGACCCCGGAGTCTGTTCCTAAGACAATCAGCTCCAGGAACTGAGCTCACGCCTGCGTTTGAAAGGAGCCTGAGAGGCGACGTCCTGCCTGCTCCGAGTGACACTAGGTTCCCATTGGGACGGTTTCCAGTGGCTTTTTGTAACGTGGCTGCAGGAGGGGATCCTTTGTTTCTCTTTTCTTTTTACGAGAAGGTGTGTTTCTCTGGTGCAATGCTGGGCACCCGGCCTCGAGGGCCCAGGCTGGGCGGCTCCATCTGGCGCCCACCCCGGAGGCCGGAGGGGGAGGAGCGGGGTCAGCGAGGCCGCCTGCCCCCAGACCCTCGGCCTCCTCTCTACCTCCCGGCCTCCCCGCACAACCAGGGCTCCCCTGCCCCACCCGCGCGGGGCAGCCCCCTGGGGTTTGCAGGAAGGTCTGGCCGGCTCCGCGCTCCTGCCCCGGCTGCCCCGTCGGGCCCTGAGATGCTCCCGCTCGGCAGTTCCGGTCGGGGGGCCAGCTTGACCGCTCCCGCCGGGCAGGAGACTCCGAGGTGTTGTCCTCTGGCTCGTGATGGCTCGGCAGCCACACCTGTGTCATCCCAGTGGCGAAACACGGGCCCTTTCCTTCCTTCCTTCCTTTAAACTGGACAGAGCGGGAGCAGGAAATCACCCCCCACTGGACCCCCCCCGGAGCCGGCTCCTCCGTGAACACAGCACACGGCCACCGCCCACCCGAGGGAGACAGCGCTGCAGAACCGCTGTGGGAGAGGTGCATTGTCAGCCAGAGTATTTTTTAAATCTTTTTACCTTTTTTTAAAATATGTCACATGAAATGAATGAGTCTGCTGTCTCCAGGTGCCTTTTATTAATTGTTTAGCTTTGTACATGGGGCGGATGGGAAGCGACAGTGTCTCCAAATAAAGCAAAGGCTCTGAGGAAACGGGGTTCTGATCGCCTCGTGCATGTCAGCCCCTCAACCCTGACCACACACAGAAGCCCCGACCCGACCGTGCCCACCAGGCCTCCGTGCCCACCAGGCCTCCGTGCACACCAGGCTCTCCGTGCCCACCAGGCCTCCGTGCCCACCAGGCCTCCGTGCCCACCAGGCCCTCCTTGCACACCAGGCCCTCCTTGCACACCAGGCCCTCCGTGCCCACCAGGCCCTCCTTGCACACCAGGCCCTCCGTGCCCACCAGGCCTCCGTGCCCACCAGGCCTCCGTGCCCACCAGGCCCTCCTTGCACACCAGGCCCTCCTTGCACACCAGGCCCTCCTTGCCCACCAGGCCCTCCTTGCCCACCAGGCCTCCGTGCACACGGCCCGGTCCTTCCTTTGGGCACCGCCTCTGCCTGGCGCAGGCCCTGCCCGCTGCTTCATGACCCGGTGCGGCCGCTGTCCCTTCCCCTGACCCCAGTCCAGCTTTTCAGCTTTAACAGGTTTTCTGGAAACATTTTTTTCTGTTGTTAATAGTTTTGCTTTAGACTTTTAGCTACATGAAAATAGCACAAACTGCTCGGAAACCTGAGTCAACCGCAGCTGTGCATCCAGCCCTCGTCACATCACAGAGACAGGTGGGAGGCAGCTGAGGCCCAGGTGCTCAGCCCCCGGGCGGAGGCAGGGCTGGGTCGCAGAGGCCCCCCACCCCCTCCCCGGTCGGAGTGCGGCACAGGACACCCCGGGAGCAGGGATGCGGGGGCGAGGGGCAGACCCGTGCCCTGCAGAGTGTGTGCCCCCTTTCTCGTCGGACCCTCCAGGGGCGGGCCTGGCCCTCTGCTGTCAGAGCTGCTGCAAGTCCGGGACCCAGGAGAGTGTTGTGTTGGGGAAAAGCCCGTTTTTCCGAATGTAGCAGCTCTGGGAAGTTTCCTTTCTCTGGAGCGCCCCCCCCCCACCCGCTGCTCCCTGTTTGTCTGAGTGGAGGGGGAATATTCTAGACCAAAGCGCCCAGACACTGCCCAAAGCCAGTTCTTCGTGAGAATTGCGCCTGCAGCTCACTGGACGGAACCCCCCTCGGGCCGAGCCCCTCCTTTCTCCGGCCCCACGGCAGCGACAGGGACAGGAAGCCACGGGGCAGCAGCCTGGACGTCGCGTAAGACACGTGACGCTGGAGCCGGACAGACGCTGCCTCCTGTGTGCTTCGCGCCCGGAGCCACGCGGACTTTGCTTGAAGGGTGGGAGGAGCGTGGGGACGTTAGGACCAGACGACGGGTCTGAGGTGTGCTTTTTGCTTTTGGGCTTTGTGACGACAACATGAACCCTTTTCCAGGCTCGTTCTATTTCCTGTGTTTTCTCTGCTTTGGGTAAATTTTTTGTGTGGGATTCTCTGTGCAAGGCTGTGCCGGGGCCGTGGCTGCCGACGGCCTGTCAGCACCTGCGCCCGGCGTCCCTCGGGGCCCCGGCCCGTGGGGTCACCTATACCGAAGGATCAGAGCCGTGTCTCTGGTTAGATGTCACCTCCCCGAGGAACCGGCATCGAGAAGCGCCCACTCCTAACCTCTTGTCTTTAGGGAAGAAAAAAGTCACGCCAGGAAAATGGATGTTGGGTCTTAGCCTCAGCTCTGATGAGAGCCCAGCAGCGCTTCTGTGGCCAGGGCAGATGAGACGGGCCCTCCTCCTGCAGGACGTCGCTCCGGGGCCACCCTCAAGAGGAACAGCAGCCGAGTCCCGGCCCAGACGCCCTCAGATTGGTCACTGACGACGGCGCCAACAGCCAGGCTTCCCGTGCGAGGAGGCGGGTGCAGCGACACAGCCGGAGGGGCCAGGGTGGCTCTGCAGGGCTCCCCTGTGCTCAGGGCACCCCCAGTCTCCACACAGGCGTAGGGCTGGCTCAGGGCCACCTCTGTGCCCAGCGGGCGTGAAGCACATCCACTTGGCCTCCAGGGCCTTCTTCTGAATGAATGGGCCTCGGACTCAGCTGAGGAAGCCCTGAGGGCGGCCACGTGGGACCCTCCCCACCGGGCAGCGTGGGAGGGGACCTGGTGGAGGGCTGTCCGCAGTGAGCTCCGCCCGGAGGCCGCCCTCACTCTGCGAACCCGGGATGCTGTGCTTTCCTTGGCCACGCCCCGGCCACGCCCGGCCACGCCTGACCACACGCGGTGCCCACGTAGATTTTGGGTTTCTAGTTCTGGGCACGCAGTGGAGTTGTCCTCCCGGTGAGCCCTCGGGGCGTGTCCAGTGTGGCTCCAGTTCAGCATCCCCGCCACGTGCAGCAGCCCACAGGCAGGAGCAACACAAGTCTGTGGGCTGCGCTGGGCTGCGGGGCTCCCTCGTGTCCCCACATCTGTCCTCGCAGCGTCACCTCCCACCTCCGGGTCAACCGAGGGCCCAGGTCAGCCCTGAGCTTCCCTGGCAGCGTTTCTGGAATCCGGCAGAAAACCAAAAACAAATGAAACCCAACGTGTAGGAAGATCGAGAGGCACCACGGGCATGATTTTTAATAAAAATCTCAGTTTGTTTCTTGTGTGCTTGTGGTTTTCAACAGTGTTCATGACACGACTCCTGGATCCCGGGCCAGAAAGATAAGCTCTGGAACGGGACCCCCCGCTGTCCGAGCCCCCCGCTGGCCAGGCCCCCCGCTGGCCAGGCCCCCCGCTGGCCCGTCCCAGCCCCGCCCCTGCAGAAAGCAGGGTGCACGGACTGAGGGCTGGGGCTCTCCAGGGACAGACGCCCAGGCAGCCAGCCAGGTGGCCTGAGCAGGCGGAGGAGCCTGAGTGGACAGCACCTTTCTCAGCATCACCCCCATGCCCCCCACGGGTCTCCCAGGTGCCCTCCCCTGACTTGGCCTCTGCAGGGTGGGGGGAGTGCCGGGCAGGGCAGGTCTGCCTTCCCTCTTTTTTTTAATATATATCTTTATTGATCTCAGAGAGAGGAAGGGAGAGGGGGAGAGAGAGAGAGAAACATCAATGATGAGAGTCATTGATCGAGCCCACAACCCGGGCCTGTGCCCTGACCGGGAATCGAACCCCGATCTCCTGGATCCTAGGTCGACCCTCAACCGCTGAGCCCCGCCCGGCCGGCCGCCTTCCCCCTTAAGACCCTCCTCCCTGCGGGTCCTCCGAGTGAGAGGGCTGGACCTGGGGACAGGGAGGTGCAGCGGGCGCCAGGCCCCCCGGAAGGGGCGGCCTGGCCCCGTCCTCAGACCCGGCCGGCCTCCCTGGTTCTCAGCCGCGGTGCGTGTCAGAATCACGGGCAGTGTTTCCGCCGGGTGCCCAGGCCGCACCCACACCGGTCAAGTCGGACTCTGGGCGCTGGGCCCAGGCTCCCGAGTGACTCGTGTGCCACCCAGGAGGCGGCGCAGGCGGTGGGCAGCTGGTGGAAGCAAAGGGGCCTGCGGTGGTGACTGCCCCCTGCGCCACGAGCCATTGCCGCCGCCCGACCAGAGGCGAGAACACCTGCTCCGTCTCCCCGTAAACGGAGGCGTAAGCCTGCACGTCCCCGGAAGCGCCACCCAGCGCCCAGCTGCCTGGGAGAGAGCGCGTCGGCGACTGCAGCTCCGCCGGGCGGGCTCTCCCACCGGCCGCTCGGCACCCGCCCCAGGGTGAGGGGCCCAGGGTGAGGCTCGGCCAGGTGCTGTCTGGAGGTGAGGACGCGCCCCGGGAGCCGAAGCCAGGTGCTCGGGGGGCGGCTGGCGAGGGGCAGATCTGGGGTCCAAACCGAGGAGCCGGGGACTGCGACCCTGGCCCGGGACCACCCCACCAGACGGCCCCCCAGGAGGCGCCTGCGTCTCCCCCCCCAGCTCGCTCCGGGCCGGCCGCAGCCTCGGGAGGGTGGGTGCTCTGCCCGTCGCACCCCAGCCGGGCGCCGCCCACCCGCCCGGCAGGGAAACGCACCTGGAGCCCGGAGGCTCGCCCACCGGGGTCTCGCCTGTTCGCCGAGTTAACCTGGCCGGGTCCGCGAGGCCAGGCCTCCGTTACCGTCACTATTAGTGAGAAGTTGGTGGGGAGACTTGCAAAGCGACCGTTCGTCCCAGAGGAAAGAAACCTCGTATCTTACTGGGTGACAGGTAGACGCCCCCCCAAGGAGAAATGGCTCAGGTGAGACCCCAGCTGCCCCAGGGAGCGAGAGCTCATCACGTGTGTATTCGTCCTGTACCCCCCAAATCATGGGGCCTTTAATGCCCGGCCGGGGCTGCATCTGCAGGTCAGCTGTGCCCCCAGGATATTCTGGGTGAGCTCGGGGGGCTGATTCGGAGCAGCTGCCCCTGGCCCCCAGCTCACCCTGTGACGCCAGCCCAGAGGGTGACCCTGCGGTTGGCGCCTGGGGCTCCACCGTGAGGAGCGCGGTTTGCACGGAGCTGGCCGGGTGGGGGTGGCCGTGACCCCCAGGGCTCCAGCTCGTGGCCTGGAGGTGACCCGTGGGGCCTGGTGTCCCAGGCTCAGACCTCGGGCGCGAGGCCACGGGTCAGGAGCGGCCCAAAGCGGGGTCCTAGCCCAGGAAACCAGAACTTAACAGGCCTGTTGCCAATTTCTGTGATAGCCGCACGTCGGCTGTGAGATAGCCACGTGTCCACGTGCACGTGTCTGTATCCACGAGGCTGCGGCCACGCCCCGGCGAAGCACCTGTCTTCCTCCAGCGCCGGCTCCGAGGTGACCCGAGCGGTCCCGGCTCTGCCGGCAGGAGCCCCTCAAGTTTGCCCAACAACCTTCCGCTTTTCCGGTTCCAGTCACTGAGCAGCCCGCAGGGTGCCGCCCCCAGGCTGTGCGTCCTGGGACCTGCGGTCTTACAACCCGCTGGCCGCCGTTAGCCAGCCGCACCCCGGGGCTGGGCTTCATCCGCAGGCAAACGTTTTAATAAAAGTCCCCATTCGGAGGGTCTCCGGGGCCTCTCCCCCCGGCGGCGGCATCATCGGCTGGCGGACTCCAGGGCCGGTGAGCCCCTGGGGGGGGGGGATCGCCCACGGCCGTGGGGCCCAGGCTGCAGGGAGAGCCCTGCGCCTCCCGTCGGAGGGAACGTCCTTGTGAGAACCGAGGGCCGGAAATCGGGGGACCTGCTGCCCAGAGACGAGGGGTGACGGGACCCAGCAGACACCCCTCCAGCCCCTCAGAAGCCTCCAGGGGCCTCTGTGACGGGGACCCCGCGGGGGAGCCTCGTCTGCTCCCCGAGCCCGTCATCCCCCCCGCAGCACCCACTCGCCGCCCGTGTGCCCTGGAAACCAGGCCGCCCCCCGCCCGGCGCCACCCGGCACAGGCCCCGCCGCGGGGAGTGAATGAAGCCGCATGAAGGGACGAGATGGTTACATGCAGGGCCCGGTCTCCAGGCTGGACCGCTAAGTGCAGGGTCAGCGCCTCCCGCGTGTCTGTGCACACGTGTCTGCGTGTACAGCACGTGCGCACACACATGCATGGACACGGACGTGAACTGGGGGGGGCACTGCCCGCTGTGTGGCCCGGGGAAAATCACCAGTGCTCTCTGTGACACCAGGTCACTCAGAGGCTCAGGGAGAGGTGGACAGGGCACCGGCCTGCGGTTCTAGGGGTCGGTCAGCGTCACCCACGCCCGTCCCAGGCCACCCTGTCCCTGGGCGTGGCGGCCGTCCCCGCCCTGGCCGCCCAGATGTCCTGGGAGGGCCAGAGGCAGAAGATGGTGCCAGCGGCTGGGACAAGCAGGCCGGACCTCCCCCCGCCGGGCACCCCGGGCCTCACCGCCCACCCGTTTCCGCTTGTCCAGTTCTAGGTCCGCGTCGCCCTGCTCCTGACGCACCCCACTGCCCGGGTGTGACCGCAGGGTGGTCGACATCTCATCCGGGGCAACGCGCCGTCTCAGGCTCGGAAACGGCCCCGGGTCGGTCCCGCCCTCCGCCCAGAATCCTCCCTGCCCCAGAGAAGCGTCCTACATTTTTAAAGTTATTTTCTAAGTGTTAGAAATAGTCACTTATCTAATGTTTGACTTGAAACTTAGCGGAGCCCGGCTCCCGGCCCTGCTCCCCCTCCGGCCAGCTGCCCCCCAGGCCCCCACCTCCCTCGTGGCCTCAGCTTCCACCCCCTCGTCCAGGACAGTGGCTGAGCCCGGTGCCGGGCGACAGGCCTGAGTCTGTCTCTACCGATGCGCCCGCTCCGGGGTTTCCGGGAAATGGACCACGGGTGGCCTTCGTGACCGGCCTCGGTGGGCGTCGGCGTCCGGGGCTCAGCGGGGCGTCGGCCTGAGTCCGCCCCTCATCCCTTTGGCCGCCAGGTGCCGTCCCCCGTGGTCGTGGCTCAGCAGCTGGCGGACGTTTGTTTGGCCTGGTTCCACTTCCGTCTCCCGTGACCGCCGCTGGGACGTTCGCGCGGAGGTTCCTGGTGGACGCGGGTGTCCGCCTTGTGTGCGGGGCTCCGTTGGGCGTCGGAGCAGCTGCCAGGCTGTCTTCCAATGTGGCCGCACCGTCTTGGTCCAAGTCCCTGACGTGCGCTCTGGTCGCCCGCGGCCGGGCCGACTGTAGCTGCGCGTGTCCGAGGCCAGTGGCCCCCTGCACAGAAGGTGCCGTCTCACGACTTGAATTAAGGCCAAGGCTGTTGTGCATCGCGGTTGTCAGCGGCTTTATTATTTTTTATTAATTTCAGAGAAAGGAAGGGAGAGGGGGAGAGAGAAACATCCGTGATGAGAGTCGCTGATCGGCCGCCTCCTGCAGCCCCCCACTGGGGATCGAGCCACAACCCGGGCCTGCGCCCTGACCGGGGATCGAACCCCGATAGCCTGGATCCCAGGTCGACGCCCAACCGCTGAGCCACGCCAGCCGGGCAGCAGCTTTACTTGGAACAGCCCCAAACAGCCAGTGTCCCTGGTGGGCAAGTGGACGCCTGGCACTTGCTGCTCGGGTGGGTCTCGGGCTCTCCACCGGGTGCTAAAGGCCGACCCGCGGAGGCCCCGCTGTCTGATTGCACCGAGGAGGGGCAGCTGCGGGGCGGGGGCCGGGGCAGGGGCCGGGGCGGGAGGGCGCGGGCGGGGAGACGCTGTGGGGCGCAGATGCGCTCGTGACGTGGGTGGTGGGGATGGTTTGGGGCGTGTCAGTTACACCCCAATAAAGCAGCTACGTTTGGGGGACAGGCAGACGGCCGCCCGGGTCCTGGTCCCGTCCTCTTCGCGTCTGTTCTACTCCCCGGGCACCAGCTGGAGGGCCGGTCGGCTCCTGCCCGCGGCGGCCCCTCCGACCCTCCCTGGCCAGGCCCCCGCCCCGGCCCCGGGATGGGACTGAATCGCCGGCTGACGGGCCGGCAGCCCTTGTTCACGTTTACGTTTTCATTTCGTACCCCGACGGCTGTGAAATGTGACTTGGCTCCTGGCGCCCCTGCTGGCACCTAGGAGGCGAGGCCACTGCCTGGGAGCTGCGGGTCCTTTTGGGGAAATAAAGGCAAGTGAAGGCGGACGGGCCTGTGCCCGGCAGGGGCTTCCGGCCGACAGAAGTTAGGGGCCGTCCAGACCCCGCCCCTTCCGTGTAGATGCTGCCGAGTAGGGGTAACCAACTGGCCAGGGGAGGTGCGGCGGGAGGGACCCTGCAGGGCGTTTTCACCCCGAACGTCCTTTGTCCCTGACAAGGGTCCCCTGTCCCGATGCCCTCGGGGCTCGTCCAGCCTCCTGGTGACAGACACGAGTCGTCTCCAGGGCGGACTCACCGGGAAGCCTTCGTGGGCCTGTCTGGGCCTCCTGGGTAGATGTCGGGGGGGGGAAGAGTTTAAAGACCCCCGAAGGGCCTGTCCCCACCCCGGCCCCTGTGCTGCCGCCGGGGTGAAGAGACGACCCAGACGGGGGCCCAGGCGCATCTGAGCCGCTCTCCAGCCCAGGGCTTTATAATCGCCATTTGCTCTCTGCTCGGAATTTAATTGACTGTCGGGGGAAGTGACACGAGGGCCGGTTTATAGTGGCTGTAACGCCGAGGGGTTTACGGCCCCACGTGAAAGCCGCAGCCACGGGGACGCTGGCCCGGAGCCAGGCAGATCCGCGCAGGGAGGGAAAGACGAGCTGAAGGTAAAGTTTAACCTTCCAGCTGCCGTGACGAGCAAGTCCCGTCCGGGCGCCCCGCGGGTCAGAGCCCTGCGGGCGTGGGGGGCATGGGGGGTGTGGGGGGCAGGTGCAGGGAGCGGGACCCATATGGGCGGGGCCGGGGCCCAAGCCCCCCAGCGGAGGCTGAGACCGTCCTTCCCGTAACTCCTCGTGGTCACAGGACCCTGTGTAAGGAAATCGCTTTACACGCCGGGCCCGGCTCGGCCGGAATTCATCCTGTGTCCACCCGGAGGGAGAGAGTCGCGGCCCAGCCAGGCGGGTCATGGGGGCAAACCTGCCCCGCGTCAGAGCAGCCGAGACGGAATGTGTGGTCCCGTCGGGACCCAGATGGGCCCCACCCCAGCCCGATGCCCGGACTCAGTTTCCCCCGGCATTGGCTCTACGCTCCCCGGACCTGCCCCGTCTCGGGCCCTGGCTTCTGTGCTCCGGTGGGAGGAAGACAAGCGTCCACCACCTCGAACAGGGCGGTAAAAACAGGCAGGTTATCCAAGGGGGGGGCAAGGAAATGGGCCGTCTGCCCCTTGACCCCCCAGGTTTGTAACGAGGGCGCTTAGGGTCACTTTCCCGTCCACTGTGTCTGGTGGAATAAAAACCACACTGTTAGCGACAACGCGAACACTTCGAGAGGCCGTCGGGCCTTTCGAGTCCCAGTCGGAAATCTGCTGTTGCTTTCGTCGGAACAGGCGTCACTCCTGCTCAGGGAGGGGAACTGCGGCGGTTTTGTCGGCAATCACCGGAGCGTGGCGGAGGCCGGTGGCCCTGGGCAGGAGGCGGCCGGTGTGGGCTCCGGAGCGACCTGCCCTCCACGGAAGCCCTCGCCCTCCGCGCTTGCACGTGACCCTGCAGAATCCCCGACGACCTCCCTGCTCGGCCACCGGCACAGTCGCCGCAGATGGCACACCCGGGTTGTGGACTTAGATGCCCGGCCACGCCACCCGCCACGCCCTCGGCCACGCCCTCGGCCACGTGCACAGACAGCCGGTGAACAGACCGATTCCCTTCCTGGAAAGGAGGATTTCTGGAAGGTGGACGCGGCTGCCAGAGCCAGGGGGGCCACTCGGCCAGATGATTACAGCTCCGGTCTTACTCCTAAGCGTCTTTTTAGCGCGATGGTGTCGCCTGGAGGCTCCTAATTGGCCCTGGGGAGGGGATTTGTCACAGCTTCAGGAGGGGAAGGACACAGCATGTGCGGCCCACTAATGGCTTCATTTGTTAGGACGCCGAGGGCTGTTTATGTGCCGCCTGACTGCTGGGTGCCGGTGAACAGTCGCTCGTCCCCGGCGCGGAGCCAGGGGGGTGCCCTCGGTCTCCCCGCCCGCGCCCGCGCCCGCGGTTGGCTTCCCGACCCGCCCAGGCCGGGCGGCTGGGGCGTGATTCCCGCCGAGGCGGCCGGGACGCGCCTTGTCTTCCCCCCGACGCTGATCACGCCTCCAGACGAGCGCTGGGCTGGAGCGCAGGGTTTACGCCAACAGAGGAAAGCGTATCCCCCGATCGGACGGCCCTTCGTCCCGACCTCGCCGCCTCCCCGCCCCCAGGGTCTGTCATCGGCCGTCCGGCGGAGATGGGGAGGCTGGCGGCTCTTTCCTCAGACGTCAGCACCCGAGTATCCTCGGGGTAGAAGGATCACCGCCCCCCGTGACATTCACCCCCACCCCGTGTTTTACAGCAGCCCCCCGCCTGGAAATCTGCGACGTTTCTCTCTCCCTCCTGCGAATGTGAACGGTTCATACCTTCTGGTCGGGTAACTGCCTCCCGGTGACCAAAAGTAAAGTTCAAACAAATAACTTCCCAAAATACCCTTTTCTTTAAAGAGAAACTAGTTCGGGGTCTGATACACAAGTCGATGTCTGAAGCCGCCACCTCCCCAGAACCGAAGGCTTCGCTCCACAAACCTGCACGTGGTACCGTGGGCTCGTGGCCACGTAACAGTGGAGACGGTGTGGCCTTTCCCCTGGCCCGAGCTGTACCCTCTGTGACGGTCACTAACACAAAGCAAAGGCCACGAGCTGAGTGGGAAATGCCGACGAGGGGACTCGGGCCACGTGAGCACTGGGGCTGAGCAGGGCCTTGGCCAGGTGAGACCAGCGTCCCCTGGAGCCCGGCCTGGCCGCATGACATTTTTATCATGTTCCGTTGGATTTGGGGAACCTGCTTACGTGCCTTTGGGAAGGAGCGACCCTGACAGGGTGCAAACCCCGAGGATGCTGGAGTCGGACGGCTTGGGAGACACCCTGGCTCTGCTCTGCGGCGTCAGGAGGCGTGCGTGAGGCTGCAGTTAAGAGGAAGCTTGAATAACGTGGGATTGTGAACGAGGGATCACTCTTCCCACGGAAACCTGGACGTGGGCAGTTGTTTCGGCTGCTTGAATAATGTCATCGGCGGCCCAGGGCGTGTTACACAGTTTGTTGGTTTTTGCCTCATGGTCACAAAGTGGCTGCGGCAGCACCGGATGTCGCTTCTGCTAACCAGGCACTGAGACGGGAGGAAGCATGAGAGTCGCCTCATCTTTATTTTTTATTTTTACACAAAAAAACAAAATTTTTCCCAGAGCTCCATGCAGCCGCCTTCTCCGTAGGTCTCACGGGTCAGAACTGGATCCCACGGCTTCCCCCAGCTACAGGGGGCGGGGGACCGGGACGCAGCTTCGTCTGATTACTTTAGGTAAACTTAAGCCATCACTTGGGGCCGGGTGCAAGGCCACCTTAAATTAGAGTTCCTCTTAGCAGAGAGTTTTAGGGGCACAGTCGGCAGCGTCCACCCCCACCGCTCGGCCGGGTTAACGGCCTGGTGACTCTGAGCATGGCACTGGAGCCCAGGGGCCTCAGTTATTCGTCTGTGAAGCCGGACGATGCCGCGTCCTCGGCACAGGGCCCGGCTCCCCGAGGACCCCCGCGCGAGGCGCTCCCGGGAGCGGGCCAGGCGGCCTCTCCTGTCTACATTCACCGCAGAGCGTCTGCGGCCAGCCTGGCGGCGGGCACGCGGCGGGAACGCAGGACTGTTCGCAGCTCCGGCCCTGAGACCAGCGACCTGCTTCAAAAGGGAAAAACAACAGAACCGGCGGCTCAGCATAAATTTCGGAGCCGCGCGTCCTGACCGCACAGCACCGGGGCGGCGAGCACGGTCCGTCTTCGGGGCCCGGACGCCCCCGGTGGAGGCAGAGCCCAGCCTCCCCCGGCCGCTCGTTTATGACCTGCGGCCGCGATGCCCAGCAGGGCACACGGGTGCCACGCAGGTCTCTCGGCATTAACTCGGGAGCGTTGACAGACTCATTTCCTCGCTGTTTTCACTTCTCTGTAGGATCATCACCTACCTCGGGGGCACCTCGGGCCCATTTCGTCAGCAGGGAACTGCTGACGTTTGCCCAGGGCGATGTCCTCGGGGGTCGGGGCGGGCGGCTGACGCTGTGTCCCCAGCCCGGACCGTTCTGCCCGCCGGCCTTGTGTGGGCATCCGCCGTCCGCAGCCTCCTCCCCCTCCAGAGAAATGCCTGTCGCCACCGCGCCCCAGGCCAGTCCTTGGCTCCTTCTCGCCAGGATAAAGTGGCTCGTTAAACCGTCCCCTCACCTTCCAACGACCCTCTGCCCTCGGGCATCTTTCTTCATCTCCTGGAAACCGCGCGTAGGGAACAAGGAGAATTTAAAACCCCATGGACTCCGTTTTCAGGGAAGACAGAAAACAGATCCCGTGCACAGACGGAAGGACGTGGGCAGCCGCCAGCCGGGAAGGGCCCCCCACCCGGGGCACCAAGGGGAGCAGGGGGTTCGCCTGAAACACAGCAGCCCCTCCACCGGCTGCCACATCGAGCCTGGGAACCGGGCAGGAGGCTGGACAGGCCCTCGGGCGGCCAGGTCACCCCGCGGGCGGCGTTTCCCGAGCTGAGCCCCAGGCCCGCCCCGGGGACCCGCCCCCCCAGCGCGCAGGCTCACCCTCGGGGACGCTCCTGACGCTTCTTTCTCCCCGTTTCACAGTGAAACCATGAGGAAGCCGTGGAGCCTCCACCCTGAAGGGCGAACCCCGAGTCTGAGTGCCCCTGTCAGCGCCTCGGCCCCCAGGGGACAGGTGCCCGCAGGGTCGCCCGCTGGCCCCCGTCTCGCGTCCTCCTGCCAGTCCCGCCCCCTGACCCTCTCAGGCCCCAGGGCCTTTGCACAGACAGGTCAAGCTCCTGGGAACCAATTCCCCCGAGAGCCACTCGACGCCTGCCCTCCGCCCGTGTTTGCTCCGGGGTCACTCCCTCCGCAGCGGCCTCCTGACCCCTTGTTCTGGACACCGGCCCCCCCATACCCAGCCTTGGTCGCCCCGCGCGTCGTCTCCGAGCCCTGACCCTCCTGTCGGGCTGCGCCCTTCATTCAGGTTGTTTCCTTGCCGTCGGGGTCTCCCTGCTCCCACATAGACTCGGCCGCAGGAAGGTTTATTTCCTCCCTCCCCTGATCCATCGACCAGGAAAGCGCCGGCTCAGAGTAGGCGCTCGATAAATATTCGTTGAATAAAAGTGAAATTAAAAAAAAAAAAATGCGGCTCTTCCTGCCATAAAGGGGGCACTGCTGAGGTCAGAGAGGATGGGTCGCGGGGTCGTCAGGCGCACCGTCCGGGGCAGCCTTTGGAATAAGACGTTCGGCCCGAAACGGTGGTTGTTTTTTCCCTCTTGGCCGCCACAGGGAGCAGCCCCCCCTTACCTCGGGGGGCGGCCGCGATTCTCTCCCCCGTGAAGGGCTCCGCAGTCCCCGGGAGGTGCCAGGGCCAGAAAGGAGGGGAGGCCGAGTCGGGGCGGCTCCCTGCCCCCCTCGAGCGGGGAAGCTGCTCCTCCAGTGTTTCCTGAGCTCTTCGCTCGTCTCTGTCGTCAGTGTTTCTAAAAATCTCGTTTTTCTCACTCAGTCGGAAGAATTTACACAATTAGAGATCAGCCCGTGCGTCCCAGAGCGGCCGGTTTGCGCCCACGGTGGGGGCTCGGGATCGCGAGAGCCCGGGGGGTGGAGACGCAGGTGGGGCCTCACCTGAGCCTGCCGGGGCCCAGCGAAGGAACAAGCCTCTGCCAGCGCCCGCCGGGAGGAAGCCGCCCGCCCAATCTCCTGGGTGCCACACGCTCCTCCCGGGTGCCCGGGTGCCCTCGGAGCTGCCGCCAGTGAGTCCGAGTAAGTCCGGGCCCCAGCAGGACCTGCCGGGACGCCCGCAGCCTCAGCCCCCGGCGGTCCCCGCCCGGAGGCGTGGGGGCTCCTCTTCCTGGGGCTGGACGCTGAGCGGGGGGCCCGGCGTGGGGCTGGGACCCCTCGCTCCTCGGGGGGCCTCGCAGCCCAGACATCCTCCCGAATTTGTCCGCCACCCGTGGGTGGGGACCGGCCGGTCCTGCGTCTCCACGTGGCCGCCGCTCACGGTCTCGGCCACAGGCCTTGCCCACGGCTCGGTTTCGGGCGGCTGCGGACGGTGGTCGCCTGTGGTTTCCTGTGATTTTGACGCGTTTGTGGGAGGAGCTGACCCCGAGTTGACCCCCCGGGCGTCCTGGACCCAGGCGGCTGAGCTTCGGTTTTAAGTCTCGTTTAGTCTTGAGGTTTCCGTTCCATCCTTTTTCTAATGTTTCAACTGCGGTTTGCGTTCAGCACCATCCCCAACTGGCTGCAGGTGCCGCGGTTCCGGGATCCTCCCCGTTCCATCTTCTTTCTTACGCGTCACCTGTGGGAACACCCGGGGCGTTTGGGCTGATTGCAGCCCCTGGGCCGCTCAGCACGACCGCTGGTCCCCGTGCTTCCTGCAAAGGGGCAACTGTACCCGGACGCTGGTGGGGTCCCCTCGGTCCCAGCCCGCGGCGAGACTCCGGGGGGCGTCCTGTCTGCTCTCGGGGCTCGGCCTCCGGGCTCCGTCTTCACCGGCGTGTTGCCGATTCCGTGAAAGCGCTTCTGGGGGGTTCGCTGGGCGTGACGCTGAAGCTGAGCTGGGACAGAGGCGCGATCGTGTCCCCACGGTGGGTGGGATAGCGTCCGTCTGGTCCTGATTCCCTCAGTGCTTTTGTAAACAAAAATTAGAACGGATGTTGAAATTTTCCAAATGCCTTTCAGCACCGAGATGCTCTTTCGCTCCCTCGGAGTTACGCTGTTTTCTTGGATTTCCTCAGTGAATTCCTCCCGTTCTGCTCACATCATAAACCCCTTGGTCACCGTGTGCCGGAAAACGGGACCCGATCTGTTCACGATGTGATATTTTACTTAGGAGGTCAGCATCTACGTTCCTGAGGGGGACGGCTTGTGCTTTATTGGTTTGTTTACCGTTTTCATTCGTCACGGCCCCGAGCCCACCCCCTGCGGCCTGTCGGCCTCAACGTCAGGGTCGGGCTCTTTTCGTAAACAGACTGAAAAGTATCCTTGGTTCCCGGCCCGGAGCGGCTTGGCCGGGAGGACCCTGCGGCCCGGCAGGTCCAGGGAACCGCGTCCTCTTGGCTCGTTCGCATCGAAAGGGGCTCTGGCGGTTCCAGTGGAGGCGACGTCGGCGGGACCTAAAGCCAGGGCTCCACTGTCCCCCCGCGAGGACGCGGGAAGTAATTCTCCGTTTTCCCCCTTGCTTTGGATGTGGCTGTGAAAGCGTCTGGCCCCTGCTGGGAATGTTTCTGGGTGGCATCCCCGCTTTCTCGCAGGGCGGAGGGGCGGGCCCGAGGACAGCGACCCACCAGGAGTTGAAGGGACCCCTGCGGGTGGCGCCCTGTTCCCAGTGGGGCGGGCGCGGCTCTGGGCTCGAGAGGAGATTGGAGGTGATGTCGGGACAGTGGGGGGAGGAGCTGGGGAGAGACCCGAACTCGGAACCCTGGAGTCCAGAGCCTCCCCTCTGCCCCGCACGTGGGGCCTGTGGGGGGGGGGGCATCAATGAAGTTATTCTGTACCTTTCGTCCGCGACTTGCTTTCCATTTTCCAAGGCCGTGCCGGTCCCATTCACAGGTACCTGGATGGACCTCTTTGTTTCTAGCTGCCAGACAGCAGCCCCACGACCTCCGCAAAGTGCAATTATCGAAATAAAAGTGCGGTGGGGGGGGGGTGTTGGAATCTGTCCCGTCAACGCAAGCGCAGATGGAAGCAACACGCCCGCTGGGGGCTCCCCCACGCACAGGCCTCGTTTTTAAAATCCCAGGAGCTGTGTCTGGGAATGTCTAGACTCGCAGGAAGGATCTTTGATGGCTCCTATTTTTAATTTGGTAAATTGAGACTCAGTAGTTAAGTTTCGCCCCATTTTTTATGAGCGATACACTCAAAGGCATCGTGTGGAAAGGGAACCGATTTCACAAATTTCGCGTCATGAAAATATCTGTCAGCAGAAGGTATCCTCCGTGGGAGCAAAGAGAAGATCCGTAAAGACTTGGGCTGAAATGTTTACACGTTTTAACACAAAAATAACAGAATCGATAATCACCTGCGCTTATCGGAATTGTCCTGAGCTTACCGGCCACCCCTGGGCCTGCGAAGGACGCGCCTCGGCCACTGAAAATACTCAGGCTGGCCGAGGGCCGGCGATCAGAGGCGTCGATTCCAGATTCATTAATCGTAAAAACCACTCTGACGATGATTGAAGGCAATTTTCTGAGAAATAAAACAGAATCCTATTGGAAAAGCTTGTTTTTCAGAAATACACCAGTGGCTGGGATTAGGTACAGATAAAACTCAAGACCTGAGAAACAGAAACGGCCGCCAGGGACCGTTGTTAAGCCCAACGCTGTAACAAGGCCAGTCTGTTAGCCAGTAAATACGTATTTTAAAAATTATACTTTAGCATCGTTTTTCAATATCAGAATGTTCCCGGTTTGGACCAAAGAAAAACCACCCGGTGGCCCCAGCTCCTAGCCCCTCTTGCTGGGACGCGAGGTAGGGCTGGCGAAGGACCGGAACGGGCCCCTCGGCCTCGCTAAGTCGGGTCGGGGAGCTCGCGGTCCCTTTCGGGAGCCAGCCTGCTGTTTGTTAATGTGACAGGCTCCAGCTGGAATGATTTTTGCTCGGTTAGCTTTCGCTGAAAGTAAAATTAGTGGTACTAAGTAGTTTTTATTTTATTTCCCACTTAGTCATTTACCCGACTGCTCCTTACGACCAAGAAGTAAATTACAAACGCCCACCGGGAACGTCCATCTTCGGGGCCAGCGGGGTCGACCGCCTGCACATATTTTTCATTTACATCGACCCTGAAAACAGGCGGCGAGCCCTGGCCGGTGCGGCTCAGTGGTCAGAGCGCCAGCCCTGGCATCGAGGGGTCGCGGGTTCGACTCCCAGTCAAGGGCACCAGCCCGGGTGGCAGGATCCCCAGCTCCGCCGCCCGTCGGGGCTCGGAGCTCGTGCAGGGGGCAGCCAGCGGATGGGTCTCCCCCCCTCCACTCCTCCAATAATCAATGGAAAAAATTATCCTCAGGTGAGAATTTAAAAAGAACAGCAAAAAACCTGGGCAATTAGACACGTAGGGTTGTTTTAAATCGCGATACACGTCTTGGGGGAAATAAAAGAGCATAAGGAGGTAGAGTGAGGCCAGAAATGTGAATAATTCTGGCTAAAATATAAAATAATGTTTTTTTATAAACGATACCAAACAGTGTTTTTCTGAAAAATTCAAGTTCCTTCCAACGGAAAGCGAGAGCGTGCTGGCCAGTCGCCGCGCCCTTGCGTTTCCGCGAGCCCCTGGGCCGCGCCCGCCGTGAGCACTGGGCCCCGGACTCGGGGCGCGTTCCCTCCTCATCCCGCGTCGGCGCCGAGTTTCCTGTCCGCCGGGGGCCGGCTGCTCGTGTGTGCTGCTCTTTGACAGTTTTTTTTCAGTTTGATTACTGATCCTACAGAGCATTCTCACGTTTCTTGGGGGAGTTGCTTATACTCAACGCCTGAAGAGCGGGGGGTGTAAGTTCATCTGTATAAAGAAAAGGCCCCACGGAGGAACCAGAGGTCTGCCGTGGAGCCCGCGTCTGCCCCGTGTTCTCACCGGATACGGCGTTGCCCCTGCCTCAGACGGCGTGGCCACAGCGGGCGGGACAAAAAGTCCTGAGGGTCCTCAGTGACCTTCTAAGTCGTCCGGCCCACCCGCACGTGCTGCAGAAACCCTCCCCACGTGGTCCTGATAAACATGCATCCCGTAGCCCAGGTCCCGTGGACGACCCTGTTCATAGGTACCCCCCGTGGGCGACCCCGTGGCCTTGTGCTCTTTCCTGCCCCCGTCACCCACGGTCCTGAGGCTGCTGGGACCACTGTCAGCTCCCCCCTGGGTGTGGCCGGGTGGGCCCCCCGGGGAACCAGTCGGGGGGAGTTCACAGGCCCCCTGTGGTCCGGCCTCGTCTAGGTGGGGTCCTTTCTCGCTGCAGAAACAGTGGCACAAACGTCATCAGCCCTTGAGCAAAATGGAAACATTGTCACCAAGCCACGGGGGGGGGGGGGGGGGGGGCCGTTTCTCTAACGGGCGTCAGACGGCTCCGGGAATCTCCGGGAAGGAAACTGGAAACTTACAGACTTCAGCTTTATGTTTTTCTTTTAAATGGTTTTTTTTTTTAAATCAAGGATCAAGTTAGTTCATGTCTGTCTTTTCCCCTGGATGGGTCGGGTCTTGAGCACTGGAAGCTACTGGAACCATAAACATGCTGAGGGAACCACCGCAACAATGTTGCCTCTTCTCAGGAGAAACCCTGTTGAGTTGATACAGTAGCGGCTGCAAGGCTGAGACTCAGACGTAACCGCGGCTCTTCGAACAGGAGGGCGCCGGGGGCCGCGGCCCGTCCTCAGGAAACTGCCCAGAAAGCGCGCGAATCGGAGGCCCCGGCCGGAGCTGCCCGCGGCCGAGCCTCCCGGATTTCGCTGCCTGCACCCCAGCCGGCGAGGGTGGCGCCCGGCTACGAGTGGGCAAGCTGAGAAGGCAGAGGGTGAGCTCGGTCGCCCGTGGCTCCGGCCTCGTCCCAGAAAGGGCTCCGTTTGGGAAGGTGAAACGTGTCGTCAGGGCGGGGGGGCCGGGCGGGGGCCGACCGCCGAGCCCCGACTGCAGGCGCCCCACCCGCGGCCAGCTCGACGCCGCGGGGAGCCCGAGGGGCCCCGTTTGGACAGCTGTTTGGGGTCCTCTGTGTTCTTCTGTTTGGTTCGGCGGGGGATTCAGAAGCGACGGGAAAGGTCGGAGGATGGTCGCAGCGTCTTTGGTAAGAAAGGTGCTGAGCCGAGCTGCAGGTCCGGTTCTCTCTGAGTCCCGGCGTCTTCCGAAATAGAGGCCGACGGACGTTGGAGATAGCCGCACTGCACACACGCACACAGCCGGTCCTGAGGGCTTCATGGGCATAGTCCTGTGTGGACGCTGAGCTGTGCCCAGGGGCCCCCCCCAGGCCCCTGCGGCCATCAGCTCCTGCTGCAGAGGACGGCCGCCCCTCCCGGGGGGTCCACGTCTGGGGACAGTCGGGAGGGCGCACGCAGGCCGGACCCTGTCAGCCGGGGAGGCCCTGCGCCCCAGCCGCTGGGCTGGAGGAGGCCCTGTGGGGCCTGGTGGCGGCTGGACTTTCTCTCAGGGCTGGTCCCTCAGGGTGGTCCCCGCCCGCAGCTCCCTCCCCGAGGCTGCTTCCAGAGCCCGGAGCTGTCGGCCTGGGTGCCGGGTGGAGGGTCCGCTCGGCACAGCTCAGACCGTCCATCGGGGACCCCACACCCATCCGCTGGTCTGGGGTCCAAGTCCCTCGGCTAAAGCTCTCGTAGGCTCCCTGGGCTCCACGCGTGAATAGACGTATGTAGCGGTCGACTTGGCCTCTTAGGGCCGATGTTTGAGGAGCTGGCGTGAGCCCTGAGTTCTCTCCTTGAGCCTGGATGTGACAGTGACTCTAGAATTAGGAAAATGAATTTCTGACCCGACCTGAGCTTCCCCAACCTTCCGGAAAAGACCGTGTGAGAGATTTGTCAACAGAGCCGACTCCGAACGGCAAACGTAAGTCAGCTTCGTTCCCTCGGCCGGACCCTCGGAGCCCCTTTGCCTCTGGCCCCCTCAGGCAGGTCACTCCCAGGGAGTGTTAAGAAGGAGGATCTTTTTCAGGAATGAAGCATAGAGATGTTTTGGCTCCGTCAAACCTCTCGGCGCTCCCCTGCACCGGCTGGGCTGGCTCCCGGCGGACAGAGACGGGTCCCTGGGCGCTGTGCCATCGGCTCCCCGGGGTCAGAAGCAGAGGGAAGGGGGAGGAAGATGGTTGAGGGGTTTCCTTTTTGTTTTTTTGCAAAGATTTTAAAATGTAAAAACCAGCCCGGGCCAGTGTGGCTCAGTGGTTAGAGCGTTGGCCCAGAGACCGAAGGGTCGCGGGTTCGGTTCCCGCTCAAGGGCACGTACCAGGGTGTTGCGGGTATGATCCCCGGCCCGTCGGGACACGTGCGGGAGGCAGCCACTCGCCGTGTCCCTCTAACATCGGTGTTTCTCTCTGGAAACGCGATAGAAAAAACACCCTCAGGTGAGAATTAACCAAAAAAAAATAAATGTGAAAAACCACGCTTAGCTCATGGGGAGACACGCGGCCAACGGGCGGGGGAACTGACGCCGTCCTTTGTGAATGGAGAGGCTGAGGCCCGGGGACACCGAGCGACTTTCTCGGCCGAGCGGCCGGGAGTGACGGAGCAGCGCCGGGGAGGAACACGCCTGCCCGCGGAGCCCACGTTCCGAGGCTGCGTTGGACGGGCTCCCCTAGGGCCTGCGGAGCGGGTTCCACGACTGCTTCCCCCGGGCGCGATGTCCTCGGCTCCGGCGTTCCCCTCCCGGCCTGGGTTTCACCCGGGGCGCCGAGTTTCCCGCGGTCGATCGTGGTAATAACAGATCTGCGGTCGCAGTCGGCCGAGCGAGGGGCCCGAGGTGGCCGGTGGTTTATTTTCACAGGCCTGGGGCCAGGAGGCATTAGCTTTGTCATTGTTTATTCATGATTTACAGTCCACGCTGCTTCCAAAGGGCTCTTGGCGAGGACACTCTGTCGCGGGGGTGGTTCATCTTGCGTAGGAGCCGTAGGCCCCAGGGTGCTCTGGGGGGTGGTTAATATAACCCTCTTTCCAGCACTTGAACAAGGAAGGTAGTTTGTGTGGGAAAAGCCAATGGCGGCTCGTCAGCCTGGTTTTGGGGGGTTTTGTCACCACTCTGTGATCTTTTCGCTACAGCAAGTGATCAAAAAAAATCAACAAAATTCCTGGGCACAAGGCTGCACTCGGGGAGCTCACAGCCGGCCTGAACTGGCCCTGGACGCGTGGGTTCCTTCGCAGTGTCCCCGCCCCGTCTGCTTCCGTCTTCATGTGCAGAGCTCACCCGTGGCCACCGGCCCCAGGACCTTTGCAGCCGCTTCCTTCCCCCTGCTCAGAACAAGCTCCCCCTCGCGCGGGGGGCTCCTCGCAGGCCCCAGATCGTGGCTGGAGACAGGGCCTGGAACAGCTGCCCCCGGCGATTTCCCGCTGGCGTCCGGCTCAGGGCTTTCGGTTTCCACGGCAACCTGTCCCCAGCCTGGGACCCGCTCGTGGCGTTGGCGTGTGTGCGGCTCATCTGTTTATTTAGCTCCTCCTCTGAGCTGGGAGCTTCGAGTGGGGCGGTTTCAACCTGCCCTTCACCCCGGCCCCCAGCCCCCCGGAGTGGACAGGTCAGCGTGGACGGTCACATGATTTTTTTATTGATTTATTTTGAATCGTCCCCTGAGGATATGTTTATCGATTTGAGAGAGAGGAAAAGAGAGAGAGAAGCGTCGATGTGAGAGAACAGCAGGTAAACACGCGCTAACACCATGAGACAGCCCCGTGTCCGTCAGAACGGCTAATGTTTACGCCAAGGAGACAAGGCGGCCACGCCGCGGGCGTGGGAAGCCGGGGAACCGCTGCGGGCATCTGCGGGAGCGTCCGCGGGCCCTGCCCGCCCGCAGCTCGGCCTCGGGGAGGTGCGAGCAGGAAGCTCGGGGGCTCCGCGGCCGCGCTCCCGGGGCTCGGGGGAGACGGAGCGATAAACGCTGGCGCGGGGGCGGGGGGCTGCAAAGCAGGCTTCAGAACGCCAAAAACAGTACCACGGGCGACGCGCGTGGGCCAGACACGGCCAGACACAAAATAGCACGTGGCCCGGGGGCCCTTCCTGTGCCAAGGAAGACGTCGGGCCCGGCTGGGTGACAGGCCCGGTTAGCGGTTACCCCTGGGGTCCGGGGGGCCCGGCGGGAGGCCCGGGGAGCCTTCTGGGGCGACAGAAAGTCCTCCAGGTTGGGGCGGGGTGGTGGCCACACACACGGGAAACGCGCCCTCTCGGTGTCGGTGTCTCTCACTGCATGTGTGTTATGCTCAGTGAAAATGGGGTTTTCTAAGGAAAGGACAAGCTCAGGAAGGTTTTAAGGGTGAAAGTTCGGGTCCTGCACAGTCGCACGTGGGAGCCGGCGGACGGGAAGGAGGGGCTGACGCCCCACGGATGGGGACCCCCTTGGACGGAAGCAGGTCACCAGCCAACGGGCTCAGACCCAGGGCCAGGGCAGGGTGACCGTCCCCCGCCCTCACTCAGGCGCCCGCTTGTCCCGTCGGCTGGGTCGGTCGCTCTGAAACGGTTAATGGCTTGGGGGGGACACGCTCACCCTGCACCAGCCCAGGGATGGGCCGGGAGCTCGTTCCAAATCATCGCCACCCCCTCGTGGAGCAGATGGCGATCACCTGGCCAGCCCTGCCCGTCGGCCTCGCCGCTAATTCCCCTTCACGCCCGGGCAGTCTGTTCTAACTCGATTAGGTTCATGACAGCAACGTGTGTCACTGCTCTTCAGAGGCCCCGAAACGGACTTTCCAGTGGGGCTGGCACAGGAGGCTCTTCCCGCAGAAGCCGGGAGAGTGGGCCTGGGTCTCGGGACCTGGTGCCGGTCATGCGGGACGTCCTGATGATAGCCCGCCGTGCCCCGGTCATTGCCACCGTGTCCTTGCCTGAGCTGCGCCCCTCACCTGCTCTCTCACCTGCGCCCCTCACCTGCTCCTCTCACCTGCGCCCCTCACCTGCTCCTCTCACCTGCGCCCCTCACCTGCTCCTCTCACCTGCGCCCCTCACCTGTTCCTCTCACCTGCACCCCTCACCTGTTCCTCTCACCTGCACCCCTCACCTGCTCCTCTCACCTGGGCCCCTCACCTGCTCCTCTCACCTGGGCCCCTCACCTGTTCCTCTCACCTGCACCCCTCACCTGTTCCTCTCACCTGGGCCCCTCACCTGCTCCTCTCACCTGGGCCCCTCACCTGCTCCTCTCACCTGCGCCCCTCACCTGCTCCTCTCACCTGCACCCCTCACCTGTTCCTCTCACCTGCACCCCTCACCTGCTCCTCTCACCTGCACCCCTCACCTGAGCCCCTCACCTGCTCCTCTCACCTGGGCCCCTCACCTGCTCCTCTCACCTGCGCCCCTCACCTGCTCCTCTCACCTGCGCCCCTCACCTGTTCCTCTCACCTGCGCCCCTCACCTGCTCCTCTCACCTGCACCCCTCACCTGAGCCCCTCACCTGCTCCTCTCACCTGCGCCCCTCACCTGTTCCTCTCACCTGCGCCCCTCACCTGCTCCTCTCACCTGCACCCCTCACCTGAGCCCCTCACCTGCTCCTCTCACCTGCGCCCCTCACCTGCTCCTCTCACCTGCGCCCCTCACCTGTTCCTCTCACCTGCGCCCCTCACCTGCTCCTCTCACCTGCGCCCCTCACCTGTTCCTCTCACCTGCGCCCCTCACCTGCTCCTCTCACCTGCACCCCTCACCTGAGCCCCTCACCTGCTCCTCTCACCTGGGCCCCTCACCTGCTCCTCTCACCTGCGCCCCTCACCTGCTCCTCTCACCTGCGCCCCTCACCTGTTCCTCTCACCTGTGCCTCTCGCCCCTGCCGTCACCTTACCTGCACCAGGAGGGTGTGTCCTGGGAGCTCCCGCAGAAATGCCACACCCGGGACAGGTGTCCAGGCCTCTGTCTCCATGTTTCCGTGCGTCAGATCCAGAGGAGGGAAACGGCTCCATCGGTCACCTTGTGTCCTGCCGGCAGCCAGCTTCCCCTTTGCCTTGTTCGTGCTTTGAGTTCAGGCCTTTCCATTAAAATTCCGAGGCAGGTGCTGGCCTGTGAGCTCACCGGGGCCCGGAGCCAGCGCCCGCTGCGGTGGGTCAGTGCCTGTGGGCAGGGGTGTGAACCCCCTTTATTCTGAGAAACTAGGGGCGCATGCAGAGGAGAGAGCAGCACAGAATCGCTTGATCTGGGGCAGATCCAGGCCTGGGCATGAGCACCTTTGGTTTAAGGGTTAAAAAGGTGATTAAAGGCAGTTGGCGGGAAGTTCTTTCAGGTGGATGGAGTCACTCCGTCGGTCCCAAAAAATGCCTGGCTCCTGAGCACCATTTAACCCCAAGTGAGAAGAGGGGGGGGACGCAAAGGCCAGCACCCCTGAGAAGGAAAACCATCCGGGGTTGCCACGGCCTCACGGGCGGCCGGTGCCCAAACCCGCCGTCGCCCTGCACCCGGCGTCCCACCCCGCGACCATCTGACCAGGCGCCTGCCTTCCTGCTGGGGGAGGTGGTGCCAGCTCTCGCCTCCGGGACGGAAATGCCAGAGGGGCTCGTTCCCAGGCTTCCTGCCCCCCCCCCCATCAGCACACCCCTGAGCTAGTGACACCAGAAGCAAGCGGTGGGCGGGAGGGATCTATCGTTCTAGGGCCACCTGTCCCCGCCGGAACCAGTCCTGAAGTGGGGTTCGGGGAGCGTCTCCCCCTCGAGATTACTAGGTATTGGGGGGCGGCAGTGAAAAGGGGCCGGCAGGCAGAACAGCAGTGTAACGTCAACGTCACAGTTTTGCTCGGAGGCAAATGAGTTCAGCTTCCAGCAGGAGGGGCCTCAGATAGGGTCAGTCATAGAAAAATGAGAGCTCTGCTCCCAGTGCAACCGTCCCGTCATTCCTCCGTGTCCCCCAAACCGCCCTGAGCGCCGGGCGTGCGCCCATGGCCCACGAGGCACTGCCCGCCCGCCCGCCCCTGCCCAGGGCACCTTCTTCCCCGGCTCCCAGCTCAGCACTGAGTTCACAGCCGGATTGTACCTGTGTCGGGTCCTGTGGCTGTCAGAGCCCGTGGCCCCGTCCGACACCCTCGGGGCCAGATGGGTGTTGGAATTCAGAACTCGCCGCCTTCAAACATAATGCCCGACAGATGCTCGGATCCCGTCGAAAACCCCAAAGGGGCCGGGGCCACATCCTGTAATCAAACCCATTAATATTTCTGCAGAAAAACCCATGAATATTCAGACAAAGGGGGGAAATAATGATTATAAATAGCTTGCGTCCGGGCAGGCTCTGCAGCCAAGAGAATTCCAACCACCCTTCCGTTTGCAGGGCTTCTGAGTGTGGGAGTTGCAGATAAGAATCGTGGACCTGTGTTCCTCCCCTCCCTACCCTGCCCCACGAGCACTGGAGAGGACTTGCCGGCCCCCCAGCTCCCCACAAAACCTGAGGCCTCTGTGCAATGCCTGGCGACATAAATGATGTCGTGAAGGGAAGTGTTGGAGAATCAGAACGACACTCACCCCTCTCCCAAAGTGCCGTCTTCTTTGGGGCACCTGGTGAATCTGAAGAATGTCCTGAACTTCTGGAAAGGGCAGGGTAGTAAACAGTTTTCAGCTTTTTGGGCCAGACAGCCTCACTGGCAGCTATTAAGTCTGCCAATCTAGTCCAAAACAGCCTCCGTCAATGTGTAAACAAATGGGTGTGTCTGTGTCCCAATAAAACTTTATTTATAATGACAGGCTGAGGGCCGGCCTTGGCACAGGCCACATTTGCTGACCCTGGAGTTAATCTATGCAAATGTTTTATCTCATGGTCAGGGTTCGCTGAGCAGACACAGACTTCTGTCTGGTGCCGGGCACTGTTTCCAGTGCTAGAAACTCAACAGTAACTAAAACACACACTTTTGTCCTCGTTAAGCTTACAGTCCAGATGGTGCTGGAAACTAGATGAAAATGTTCAGTCATCTCAGCTCTGTGCTGTGCTTCGGCCTTGGCCAGAGATCTGAACAGACACCTTAGCAAAGAAGATGTACAGTTGGCAGATCAGCATGTAAAAGATGCTCACATCCTACATCATGAGGAAGTGAAATTAACGCAACAGCGAGACACCACTACAGACCCACCGGAACGGCCCCGATCCAGGCGCTGACAGCACCAAGTGCGGGCGAGGACGTGGAGCCGCAGGAGCCTCCCTCCCTGCTGGGGGCAGCGCAGAGGGCGCAGCCGCTCTGGAAGACAGTTGGTCGGTTTCTTACAAAATTAAACGTACTTTTACCATATGATCCAGCAGTTGTGCTCCCTGGTATTTACCCAAAGGAGTGAAAACTTATGTCCACACAAAACCTGCACATGGATTTTCTTTCAGCGTTACTCATGATTTCCACAAATCGGAAACAACCCAGACGTCCGTCCGCAGGCGCTGGATAAACAAACTGGTCCATCCAGATGGTCGGAACAGTATCCGGTGCTGAGAAGTGAGCTTTCAGTCACGAAAAGACATGGAGGAAACTCACACGCATATGACGAAGTGAAAGATGCTGATCCGAAAGGCCGCACAGGGTATGATTCTAACTCTGTGACGTTCTGGAAAAGGCAGAACTGTGGGGACAGTGAACAGGTCACTGGTGTCTGGGGGGGGGTGAGTAGGTGGAGCGCAGGGGCCGTGAGGGCGGTGAAGCTGCTCTGTGTGATCCTAGGAGGGACAAGTGTCATCATATATCCGTCCAGACTCACAGAATGAACAACACGGAGGGACCCCCACAGTACCGTGGTCTTTGGGTGATGGTGTCAACGTAGGTTCATCCTTGGTACAAATGTGCCACCTGGGGAGGCGGAGCCGGGGCAGGCGGGGGGCGTAAGGGAAACCTCTGTGCCTTCCTCTCGACTTGGTTGTAACCCTAAAGCTACTCTTAAAAAACTATCTTCAGGCCTGGCCTGTGTGCTCCGTGGTTGGAGCACCGGCCCGCACCTGGGTCGCAGGTTCAGTTCCCCAGCCCAGGTTGGGGTGCGTGTGGGAGGCAACCCGTCAATGTGTCCCTCTCACATCAGTGTCTCTGCCCCCCACACTCCCTCCCTACCTTCCGCTCTCTCTAAAAATCAATGGAAAAAATATCCTCGGGTGAAACAATGAGAAATGTCTTCAAAAAACGTTGTCGTCCCGAACAGTTTACCCTCCGACATCACAGATTCCACGTTTCTGGATCTGCCCGCCACGGGAACTTACCTGCACCCCAGGCCCAGGCCTGGGAGCTCTGTGGGCATCCGAGGGCCTGTGCAGAGCAGCAAACACCGGCTCCCGGGCGCACGGTCCTGGGGAGGTCGGCGAGCGGCCTCTGCGTGTGAACGTGTCCTCGCCGCGGCCCATCTCGCGTCGGGTGCTGTTTGCTGTCCACAGCGTCCCCCGGCTGTGGGGCTCATGGGCCGTCTGGCGCCTGTAGGCACAGGGAGGCTGTGAGAAGCGCTTCCGGGCGGGAGCGGGCGGGCTGTCGGCTGCGAGTTCAGGGTTAATGAACCGACGGCGGGTATTAAATAGGTGTCTTTAAACAGAAACACACAGAAACAAGGCTGTGCATCGATCGGTTGATGGAAATGTGACCAGAGGCAGCAGCCGGCCCTGAATTTCCCCTGGGAGCCAAGGTCCAGCGTCGCTGATTCAGAGTCCGTGGTGACCTCATGAAACGCGGGTGCCGGGAGGACAGGGAACCGCCAGATCTGCCCGCCGCGGCCTCGCGTCTTTTCATTCACGACCCCGCCCATACGTAGTTGCAGTAATTACTGTAAGTAACCGGGGCTTTCTCATATTTTTCTTTCTTTTTTTTTAAAAAAAATTTCAAAAAAATATATTTTTATTGATTTCATAGAGAGGAAGGGAGAGAGAAACATCAGTGATGAGAGTCACTGATCAGCTGCCTCCCTCCCGCACGCCCCCGACTGGGGCTCCAGCCTGAACCCCGGGCCTGTGCGCTGACCGGGGATCCAACCGTGACCTCCAGGTCCATAGGTCGACGGTCAACCGCCGGGCCGCGCCGGCCGGGCCTTCTCAGTCTCGTCTCTTGGTCAGTGTTGCCAGAAATGTGTCTGTCGCTTCTGGCGCTTTTGAAACTCGCGCTGAGATTTCTTCTCTGCCCCACCAGTTGTTTACTGTTAAGGCCCCCGAGCAGGCAGCATGTTTAATCTGTCGTTTTGTATTAGCTTCTAACGCAAGACGGACGTGACCGAGAACGGGGGCTGCATGGAACCTGTCGGGGAGATTCGCGGGGGCCCCGGGGTGGCCTGGCAGCTTCGTGGCTCAGGCCCGCGGGCGCTCGCGGCTCCTGCTCGCCTCGGCCCGAACGCGGACTCCACGTGGGTCCCGGAGACCAGCCCGTGGCTTCCCCTGGCCCACTCGTCAATAATTAACGGTGGATTTATCCGATTCCTAGGCAGCTCCACCCATGTTTAGCTGCATGTGGGCTCTTCAGTTCGGTGCGCCGGGTCTCCTTGCTGACCGAGCCTGTCACCCGGGGCCGAGACCCGCCCGGCGCCTGCCCCGCCCAGTATTTATCTCCGTAAAGCAGACGTGTCGTGTGTGTGGCCGACCCGTCTCTTTCCATCCTCGGTGTGTCTTAGGCCTTAGACGTGCCCCTTAAACACGTCTGACAGGCCCTGGCTGGTTCCGCTCGGCGGCTGGAGCAGCAGCCCACCGACTGAAGGTCCGGGTTCCGTTCTGGCCAAGGGCGCGTCTGCAGCTTGATCCCGGGCCCGGGCAGGTGCCTGCGGGAAGCAACCAGCCGGTCTCTCTCACATCAGTGTCTCTCTCTCTCTCTCCTTTCTACTCTCTCTGAAAAGCAATGGAAAAAATATCCTCCTTGAGGGTAAAAGAGAAAAATATCCGAGGGCAAGGGTTAAAAAAAAGTTTTTTAAAATAAATAAAAACGACAGCTGGGGTGGGAAAGAGTGGACGGGACAATAGCAGCCTCCTTCCCGGGGCCAGCGGTGAGCCACTGGCTCCTGCAGACACGGCCGGGTCCAAGGAAGGGGCTCGGCCCGGCCCAGCCCGAGCGAGGCGCCCCAGACGGACCCACGGGAGCAGCGGGGGCAAGCGAGGCTCCCCTACACCACGGGAGCCCCTTTGTCACCAGCGGCAGAGCCAGCAGCTACCTTCCCCCCCTTCCCCCGTGTTCTGCCTGTTTGGGCGCCTTCATTTCCCACGAGGTCAGACACGGAAGTGGGGACCAGAGGCTGAGGGGGACCCACAGAGGCGAAAGAACCACGCGGCCCAGCGAAAGCCGCCCGGTCAGGGCAGGACGCGCCCCCCCGGTCCACTCACCCCGCGGGGCCCCTGGGACCGGCTGCCGTGCCAGTCACTCTGCACGGCCCTCGGCCGCCCTTTCCTTTCGAACCGGATGGAAGAGACTCAGACGAAACTCACACAGCCACGGAAACAAGGCAGAGAAAGGAGGGGGGGTGAGCCCGGCCGGCGGGGCTCAGCGGTGGAGCATCGACCTAGGATCCAGGAGATCGGGGTTCGGTTCCCGGTCAGGGCACAGGCCCGGGTTCCGGGCTCGATCCCCAGTGGGGGGCGCGCAGGAGGCGGCCGATCCATGACTCTCATCACTGATGTTTCTCTCTCTCCCTCTCCCATTCTCTCTCTGAAATCAATAAAGATATATCTTGAAAGAAAAAAGAGAGAGAGGGGATGACAGCCGCCCTCATCATGTGAGGGCGGCGGGGCCTCGGGGGGGATAGTGCTGGTCCCGGCCCGAGGCCAGTTTTCAGCCCGTGGAGATTCCCTGCCGTTCGGGGTGCGGGGGGTGCCTGGTGGTGAGGGATCAGCCTCGACCTGTTGAAAGCAGCCCTGTGGGCACCGTGAGCAGGGAGGAGGCGCGTGGGGCGTGCAGAGCTCATGGAGCAAAGTCTCCAGACAGCAGAGCACCCCCTGTTCCTCTTTTCTTGTTTTATTTTTGTTTTTTCTGCATGTGTACAGCTGTCCCCCTGGTGGGCCGGAGCCTCGTGCAGGGAGGGAAGGGGCTTCCGAACATTCGTCCAAAGGACCAAAATTGGAAGTTTTTGACCGAGTCCCAAGGAGGTCAAGCTTTTAGAGCAACTTATAAACCTGAGAAGAACAGCCTCCGGCCTTGAGAGAGGCTCAGGCCCACGTTTCAATGGCGACAGGACCATCTCATCAAATTACGTAGGTTTTTTTTTTAGAGAAGATGTTTAAAATTGAAGCTTTGGAAGTCAGTTTACCCAAGTCTATCAAATTTGACCTGAAGATTCTTTCTACTCATCGGGACTTGCCTCGAGGTGACACGGGGACCATTGGACGTGGGAAGATATATGAGAATATCGATCCGTTACTCTTTATAATGGAGAAAATTGGAAAATAACCAATGGCTGTTGATAGAATGTTGGTGAAACAAATCACGGCAAATCCTTGGCCACCGTTAAAATCAATCATCATGGATCGTGAACAATTACCGGGTGATATTACGTGAAGATGCAATATGATACGATTTCTCTTGAAAAAAGAAATGTGTGTAGAAAACACACGTGCGCCTTGAGAAGGCGCCCGAGACGCTTTCCTCCGAACGTTAGCAGCGGCGGCCCTGGCCGGCGCGGCTCAGTGGTCAGCGGGTCGGCCTCTGCGCCCAAGGCCAGGGCTTTGATTCCCCGGCGAGGACGTGCGCCTGGGTTTCAGGGCGCGTGGGGGAGGCACCAATGGGCGTGTCCCTCTCACATCGATGTTTCTCTCCCCCTCCCTCCCTTTTACTCTCTAAAAAAAAAAAATTCAATGTTAACAATGGTTATTTAAATGGTAGGATTACGGGCAATCTGTTTTTTTCCGGCCTATTTTATATTTTGTAAGTTATTTGAGATAAAGTTATTACAGTAAGTTACGAAGTTACTGAAGAGTCCAGGGATGAAGCTCTTTCTGCATCTAAAGGGATGACTGATGTCGTTAGTGGTGCGTGTTTACTCTAAATTGTCAATTCCCAGAGCAGGGACCAATTTTTCCCCATTTTTCCTCCGCACGGCTCCCCGCACAGCCCAGCGGGTGCTACGAGCTCCGCTCTGGCTGTCGACTGAGTGGCATTTAGATGTCAAGTACCGAGGAGTATTAGTGAAAACAGCTAAATTGCACGAGAACTTTCGTAATTGAAAACTAAAACCCTCGAGTCATTTCCTTTTATTATAAATCAACCCGCCTCCCAGCTCCCCTTCAGTTTTGAAATCCTGCCAAGGCCTGGGTTACGATCCTGTCGCTCGGCTGAAGCAAGGGATTTAAAGGCCGTTGAATGACATCATTAGCCTGCAAATCGCAGCCAGGGAGGCAGAAGTGAACCCGGGGTTTGAAACAGCCGTGCCTGGACCTGGGGTTTCTGAGATGGGACCGGGGCCCGTCGAGGCAAATTTAAGAAGGTGATCACATGATGGTTTGCATTCCCAACGTCCCCAGCAGTGCCCTCGCCGCCTGTATCAGTCAGCGGCTGCTGCGTAACAAGTAACCACAAAGTGTCGGCGGCGAAGAAACACGCCGTTGGCTTGTTGATCTGGGCAAAGCTCACCGGGGGGCCTCTCCCCCTCCCACCTCGAGGATTCAGACTCTGGTCTGCACGTGTGTGTTCATTTGGGGCCCAGGTTCAAGGGGCAAAGCTGTTCAGAGGAAGGTCTTCTGTCGGCGGTAGAAGGTCAAGGTCACGAGTGCACACCCACCGCACACTTCAGATTCCATCTTGCGCCGTGTCTGCCAACAACGCACCGGCCAAAGGGAATGCCCAACACCGGCCGGGCAGCGACGGCCACAGCAAGGATGTGTCACAGGGAAATAAGGAATGCCGGCCAGCGGGTCCACTCGCACGCCCTCCCCTCCAGCGGGGCCCCCTCGCTTCCTCTCTTACCGAGTCATCTCACGTTTCACGCTGCACTGCCCTGTGTAATTGTCACGGAAAAGCCAGGGCTACCGGAATGGTCGCCCGGGTGCCCTTTTTGAATAAACACAAAGCTGGTTTTCTGTTTCAGGGACCAAGCTCGTGTTCTCTTTGCAGGTTCTTTGGGGAGGAGGGGCTGCCTGAGCTCATCGTAGTTTTTCATCTTAGTCCGAGCGGCCAGAACGGTGCAGGCGCAAAGGACCTGGCAGGGAGAGTGCCTGCGGCCGAGGACACGGCGGGGGCCCATTTGACCAGCATTTGCTGCGGTGGGTGCCCCAGGCCAGAGGCCACACTGGTCAGGCCGCTGTAATTGGCACCAGCTGAGGAGAAATAGCTGCGTTTCCCTCAAGCCGTGAGGAGCAGCCCCTCCACCCGAAGACCCTCGCTGTGAGTCTCTGGGAAAAGCAGGTGCGAGTCTGTTTTCTGAAGCCGCGCGGCGGGCGGGACCCTGGGAGCCGTGGCGAGGCGCCCGTGGGGGGCTCCCCCGTGGACCTCACTGCACCGTTGAAAGGAAAGCAGCTGCGGGTAAAAGGGCCGCTCCGCAGGCTGCCGGGCCGGACACGCCACGGGGAAGCTTTCAGCTTTTTCCTTCGCACACTGGACACCAAATTGGGCAATTTTTGTGTCAACTGCTGTCTAAACCAGGCAAGGGCTCTCGGGGACCCTGGGGCTTAAATGCAGCCGAGAGCGGCGAGGAGAGTCCGAGCCCCAGCCCAGGCGGGACGTGCAGGGTCTGCGGGGAACGCGGCCGGAGAGGGGCCCAGCGGTGGCCCCTGGCAGGGCTCCCCACGCGTGGCCCTCGGACCAGCAGCGGCATCTCGGGAACTTGTCAGAAATGCACGTCCTGGGGCCCTGCCCAGACCTCCTGAAACTCTGGGGACAGGGCCCAGCTACCCAGGATTTAAAAAGCCCTCCAGGCGAGTCAAGTTGGAGAATCTCCAGTTTAGGGGACAACGCTCACCCCGTGCGGCTCGGAAGAGGGCAGCCGGCCGGGGAGAGACTTTAGGGGCCTTCGCAGGGCGGTGGGGGGGCGGGCGGGGGGAGGGAACAGCAGGAACAGAGGCGGACGGCTCGGCGCTCCCCGGCATCCCTTGTCTCAGGTCGACAGCAGACACGCGTCGGGGCCCCGCTCCGGAGGCCAGCAGGACGTCGGGCTGCTCTCCCAGCTCCCGGGGTTCGCTGTCACCGCTCGGCGCCCTTGGCTGGTGGCCGCGTCACCCCATCTCTGCCGTCCTCTTCAAGCGGTCTTCTCCCTGACGCTCGTTCCCGAAAGCCCACGCGGCCCGACTTCCTCCCGTCTGTGGGGTGAGGGCCGCCCTCCCGACCTCACCTGAACTTGGTCACCTCTGCAAAGACCCTGCTTCCAGACAAGGCCGCGCTCAGGGGCCCGCGGTCGGGACCCCAGCACCTGCCGGGAGGGGGGCGGAGCAGCCACACTTCAGTCGCCGGTCGTTGCGGGATCAGCAGCAGGAAGAAAGAAAATAGGGCCCACGGGAGACAAATAAACCAAAATTAGACGTACCCTCACACGCACAAGGCTTCGCAGACAAATAGGAATTATTTTCCCATCTGGACGCTTTCGTGTCTTTGTTTTATTCAGATTGGAGTGGATGCCACCGGAGGGTAAAAGACTAGCAGGGTTTGAATGAAACGCAAAGTGAGCCCATGCAAACCCCGCAAAGGGGCCCGTGAAGAACGCGCTGAGCCGACGCGGGGGTTCAGCTCGGCGCAGGGGCCCCGGGCCGGCCCATGAAGCGCCGACGCTGCTGTGGGTGGCACGGGGAGCCCAGGGGCCTGTGCCCGGCGCCCGGGACAAGCCCTTTCGTTCACTGGTCGGCCGGGGCCGGGGTCGGGCCAACTGCACGGTCCTCGGTCAGCGGCAGGCGGCTCGAGCCAGGCGAGTGGAACGCGGGAGCCGGGGGTGTCGTCACCCCCAGATGGGCTGCTGTAAGTGGAGGTTCTTTGTACACAATATAAATTCTCTGCGTCGGGACGTATCGGTCGGCCGATAGTAATCGCTTCGTTCTGACCTCTGCGCGAATGGCCTTGCGTTCGAGAGGCCTTCCTAGGGTCGGATCCCCCGGTGCCCCCGCCCGCCTGTCTCCCTGCCGTCGGGGGGGGGTGTTCGCTCTGTCCCCAGAGCTGCTGGGGACGGTGCTTTGCTTTGAGCCCGGCCGCGTCGTGAGCCCCCGGACGGCGCCTGGCCCGGGGTCGGTGCTCAGTAAGCGTCTCTGCGAGAAAAGAGACGCCCCTGAGGGCTCATTGTTGGTGCAGAGAAATGCCACCGATTTCTAAAGCGATAATGTTACTCCGCTGAGTTCAGTTATTAGGTCTAGTGGAGCCTCGGCGGAGTCTTGGGGGTTTTCTATGTACAGTATCGAGTCACCTGCTAATAATGACAGTTTTACCTCCGCCCTTCCCAACGTGGACGCCTCATGTTTTCTTGTCCGGTCGCTGGGCCGGGATGTCCAGGGCCAGGGTGACCAGGAGCGGCGAGAGCGGACACCCCCGTCTTGTTCCTGATTTTAAGGGAAATGCTTGTAATTCTTTCCCCCTTGAGTATGAGGTTGGCTGTGGGTTCGTCGCCGGATGAAAGAAGGTGAAGGGGTTGATCAAAAACCACACAAACATAACCAGCCACAGGCAACTGCGTGGGGACGGCCGGAGGGAGGGGCGGGGTGGGCGAAGGAGAGGGCGAAGGGGGCGGAGAGAGGCTCGACGTGGGGCGGTGGGCGCCCGGTGCTCCGAGTGGCGGTGTTTCATTACGTTGTACACTTGAAACCGGCCCGGTTTTGCAAACCAATAAAACAGGAGAGAAAAGCACCCGGCGCTGGAGGAACCCGGAGCATCCGAGACGGTCATGATGTTATAAAACGTAAGGCAGGTGCTCTGAGCCTTCCCGAATGTTCTTAGAAAGCCTGTGTGCAAAGGCGGGGGGCAGTGGGAGCACGTGCCCTGATTTAGGAGGCAATCGATCGGCACCTATAAGCGGGTCCGATGCTTGGAGCCCCCGTCTCGCTAGATCCGCCGCCGAAGGCTCGCGCCCGGTGCTTCCGAAAAGGAGGCTCGGGCTCCGTCAGCCGCATCTCCCCGGGGGTCTGGTCAGACGACACAGCAAGCGCCCCGTGAGCTCAGCCTTTCCTCCGGTCCCCGCTCGGCCACCCCGTTTTTCGTGGCCACGACACAAGGGGCCCAGTTTAATCAGCTCCCGTGATCGGCTCCCACGGGTCACAGCTCCAGAGAGGGGTGTCCTTGGTCTGGGTGTGAGAGGCCCCCACCCGCTGAGCAGAGAGACCCGCGGGCTCGGTCTTGCACCAGCGGCGCTGAGGCTGGACGGCCCGAGAGGACACCTCCGGGTGTCAGCTCAGCCAGGGCCAGGCACCCAGGGGACCGTCTGCGAGTGACGGTCCCCAAAGGAGCCGGTAACTTGGGCTTTGCTCTGAGCGGCAGACGGGGAGACACGGCTTTTCCCCGCCGGCTGGCCCGGCGGCGTTGTCAGCGAGCAATGAATCAGCCGCGTTTGCATCTGTTTCCAGCTCCCTAGCCCCGCGCAGGCCGAGAGGAATGTAATTCAAGCTCTAAGTGTGAGCCGCGTAGGCAATTTTAAATTTTCTATTGGCCACATTTTAAACGGTGGACAGCTATTGTACCACCATCCTAATAACCCGTAATTTAGTCGGCCAAGAACAGGCACCACTGGCGATGTTTTTATAATAAATGGACCCAGCCCTGGCCGTGCGGCTCGGTGGTTAGAGCGCCGGCCCACAGACCCAGGGGCCCCGGGTCTGATCCCCAGCCAGCAGCACGTGCGGGGCTGCAGGCTCGGTCCCCGGGCCCAGCCAGCTGCGTGCAGGAGGCGACCGATTGGTGCGTCTCTCACATCCGTGTTTCTCTCCTCTCTCTCTCAAATCCATGCAAAAAATATCCTCGGGTGAAGATTAACCAAAAAAGATAAATAAATAAAATATATATAATAAATGGGTCCAGGCTGGCCAGCGTGGAGGTGGTCCATCCTGAGATACGTGTCAAGTAAAATAAAACGCACGAAAGCGGGTCCACAGGCGGAGCCTCTGCCGCCGCAGGGCCCACGGGCGACCACGCTGAACACGCCGTTCCGTGGCCGATGTACACGCCCTCCCCGCCCGAGCTGCACGGAGCAGAGCGAGGTCCCAGATCCCTAACCGGCACCACGAGGCAGCACCGGGTTCGTTTAACTCCAGGAGGCCGGGTGACCTCACTCCCGTGTGGGATAGAGAACTGCGAGCGGCAGACGAACGGATGGGAGGGACGGACAGAAACTCGTAGACACGGCCACCGGTGTGGTGGCGACCGGAGGGGAGGGCGTCAGACACACGGCGAGGGAAGGAGGCCTGACTCCGGGCGGCGGGCGCACCGTGCGGGACACAGGCCCTGGATCACGGGCGCCCACCTATGTGGTCTTATTAGCCAACGTCACCCCAATAAATTCAATTAAAAATAAAAAACAAAGACCGATGGGAGAAATAGCGCCGGGAGGAGAGGCCCGAATAACCTGCCTTTCTAAGCGTCGGTTAGTTCACCAAAAACGGGCGACGAGGCAGAACGAGATGACACGCCAACCCGAGAGAGAGCAGCAGCCTCCTGTCACAGAGCCTAAGTCCGGAATCGTGCCAGGCCAGGAGTTTAGATGTTTTGAAGCATAAAAAAGTACACGGGGTGCGATCCGCGGAGGGAGGAAAGGCAACAAACAGCAAAAGTTCAAAACACTCACACGGACGGCGCCCGAGCTCCCAGACGGGCCGGCCCGGGCGGAGCCGCCACTCGAACCCAGAGCTCCCGGGTCTGGCCCTGAGCAGCCTCCTCAGGAACTGACACGTCCGAAGTCGCCCCACGGCCCAGCCGGCGGGCTCAGCGGCGCAGCAGCGACCTGGGACCCGGGGATCGGGGTTCGAGTCCCGGTTGGGGCGCAGGCCCGGGGTGCGGGCTCGATCCCCAGTCGGGGGCACACAGGAGGCAGCCGGTCAGTGACTCTCATCACTGATGTTTCTGTCTCCCTCTCTCCCTCTCCCGTCCTCTCTCTGAAATCAATAAAAACATATTAAAACAGAGCAAAACAAACAAACAGGAGCCCAGATGAGCCCCTGCGGTGCATCGTTCTTTCCATGCCCGTGATCTCAGAGTCTCGAACACGAGCCCGTCTCAGGCGCCAAAGATGCAGCAGAGACTTTCCCGATGGTGAATATTAACGGAATTCACCCAGTTCCTCATTAAGCTATTTCATGAGTGTCCGTAGTCTGCTCAAAGCCAAGTGCGGGAGAAAGTCCTGGCCTCAGAACGAACAGGAGAGTTAGTATCATCGTCACGGCGGCAAAGCTCCCGTCGGCCCGCCCGGGCGATGTGCCCGCCTCAGCCCCGCCCCCCGCGCCCAGGCGGCCGGGCTGTCGTCCCTGATCCCCCGGCCGAGAAGCCGAAGCACAAAGAATGTGAGGATCGGCAGCTCCCAGACGTGCTGTGAGTGGGTGATTCATTTTTTTAACATTTGGAAACATTTGGGGACTTGGCGACGTGCGATGACCCCTCTCCCTTCTTGGACGTTGCTCAACCGGATTTGGCATTTCCTCCAGTGAAAGTTCGCGAGACGTTAAAAGTTAAACAGAAAATATTGGATCATCCTCTGCATCTCCTCTCGGGCTGCTAATAGCAGAAGAACTTTTTTTTTTTTTCCTTTTAATTAAAAATCTTGCCAAGGTCACACAACTCCTTGCCAAGGGACGAAGCCAGGCCTCAGACCCCGGTCAGTGTGCTCTACAGCTTGTCCTCTTGACCGTGACATTTGCTAAATTAACCGCAGAAAGTCCGCCTGCCCCGGCCAGAAACAGGCACCCACTTCAATCAGCAGGGACAGAAGGAGGGCGCTGGGTCCTGCTCTCCCCCGGCTCCGGCTGAGCTGTCATGAAGTGGGATGAGGTTGATGAATTAGAAACTAACATCTCGTTTCGTCTGCCTGCTTATTGGGCTGAAATCCACCTGACTCACCTCTTTCAGAGTCTGCATTTCCGGCCCCGCTGGTGTGGCTCAGCTGGTTGGGCGCCATCCTGTGCACCAAGAGGTCGCCGGTTCGATTCCCACGCAGGGCACATACCCGGGTTGCAGCCTGATCCCCAGCAGCGGGCGTGCGGGAGGCAGCCGATCGTGGTTTCTCTGTCTGTCTCTCCCTCTCCCTTCCGCTCTCTCTGAAATCAATAAAAACATATTTAAAAATAAAATATAATAAAGCGTGCAATTCCGTGGCATTCGGCGCCTTCCCTGTGTTACACAGCCACCATCTCTACCCAGTTCCTGAGCCTAACGGGTGCCTTTCTCACGCCTGGTGTTCCCTCCGCGGCTGTAGGGCCTCCGCGGCGGGAAGGCAAAGCAGAAACACAGAAGGAAAGAGGGTCCTAGCTGACGGCTGGGTCTGGCCCCCAGAATCCCTATGTTGAAACCCTGCCCCCCGAAGATGATGCTGTTAAGAGGGAGGGCCTGTGGAGGTGCTGAGGTCACAGGGATGGAGGGATCATATACGATGGAGCCCGGGACTGGGATTGCTGTTCTTGTAAGAGACCCCACAGAGCCCGGCCGGTGTGGCTCAGCGGTTGAGCGTCAACCCATGAACCAGGAGGTGACAGTTCGATTCCCGGTCAGGGCACATGCCCAGGTTGCAGGCCGAATCCCCAGCAGGGGGCGAGCAGGAGGCAGCCGATCAATGACTCTCTCTCATCATTGATGTTTCTCTCTCTCTCCCTCTCCCTTCCTCTCTCTGAAACCAATAAAAAAAAATTTTTTTAAATAAATAAACAAATAAGTAAACGAGACCCCACAGAGATCCCTGCCCCGGGGACGCGGGGAGAAGGCCAGCTGTTCAGGGACCGGATCTTGGGTCTCTGATGTTCCATATCGGGGATCCACGGAGACGCTCTGTCTGGCCGCCCGGCAGAGGCCTCCGCTCCCCGGCTGCCCTCCCGGGGGACGGAGCCGGGGGGTGGCTGCTGCAAAGGCTCTCTCATTAGGCAGAGCCTTCATTTGTCTCCATCCTGAGAGGCCCTTTGGAATGGTTGCACGCCCTTTAAAAATCAAACTAATTAAGCTCTAAATTAATTAAAAGCATAAGGAAATTGATCTGGGAAGCAAGGCGAACGGAGAGGAGGCTGAAATGAAGCGGAGGTGGAGCTCTGGCCGGAGGCCAGCGGCCGCTCTGCCCACCGGGCCCACCTTCCGGCGGAGGCGGCTGCTTCGATCGGCGCCCCCCCGAGGCCGGCACCCCTCTTTGTGAATTCCAGCATCGTACGCACAGAAAATGTACATTGAAGTCTGAAGAGATTGCTCAGGCTCTTCAAACTTGTTAAAAGATCATTTGAGAAGTGAAAAGAGCCTTAGAGAGAACTTCTGGAGAATTCCAATTTGTCGGCGCATCGGAGGCGGCTGGGACACAGCGAGAGCAGGTCAGAGGCGGGCCCGGGCCGGAATCTAAGCCCCGGGCCAGAAGCACAGCGCCCGGGCCTCTGCCGGCCGCCTGCCCTGTGCAACGACCAGCTGCTCCGAGAACCAGATGCAAGAGGCCCCGGCTGCTATGGCTCAGTGGTTGGAGCGTTGGCCCCACCACCAAGGGGTCGTGGGTTCGATTCCCAGGTACGATTGCTGGTGCCTGGGTTGCAGGTTTGATGCCCAGCCCTGGTCTGGGCGCATGCGGGAGGCAACCAATGGACGTGTCTCTCTCACTTCGATGTCTCCCTCTCTCCCTCCCTCCCGCCTTCCCTCTCGCTCTTTGTAAAAATCAGTGGGAAAAATATCCTCAGATGAAGATTAACAGCAACAAAAATGATCCAGAGACACTGAAGCATGCAACAGGCTGACATATTTCAGAGGGCGGGGGGGATTAGCCAATGAACCTAGATGCCCGTATGCACAGCCCATGACCGACAGCACTGCGGTGAGGGCCTGGGGACCCGGCGGGCGCAGGGCGGAGGGAATCTGTAGTCCTTTCAACAATAAAGATAAATTAAAAAAATAAAAAACATAGATAAATATTACATAACTAAAACAAATTTTAAAATAACTAAATGTGGTAGGAATTGGGAACAGGCCCAAGGATAGAAAGAACGCACGAGACAAGTTCCCTGTACCAAAAAAATAGATAATTCACACAATAGATACGGCTATAAAAATTGATGTTGAAGAGAGTATTTATTAGGCAAGAAGATTCCTAATATATTGCAGAGAGGGAAAAGGCCAAATTATGCTGATGAGTTTGCCACTAATTTTGTAAATTCGCGATTTTGTAATTTTATACAACTGTGTAATTTTATAAATCCGTGCATGTTGTAATTTGATACAACTATAATTTTATGGTTCTCCATAAATCATCGACAACTACGAGTGTGTATAATGTATGGGCGTGGGGGTGTATACATATTTTTAAAACCGCACAATCGTTATCAAAAAATTAGCAGGGATTATTTATCTCTGGGGCGCAGGACAAGGGAGCGATATTTAATCTTCCTTCATATTTTCTGTGGGGTTTTTTCCCTTCAGTTTTTTGCACTGAGCTTGATGAGCTGCGTGTAATTAGGAAGCAACGGTGCTCGCTCCCCGAAGTCAGGACGGCCGTGGCCGGAGCATTTATCTCTGTCTTGGACGGCAGTTGGTACAGTTTTCTTGAGTCTGCGGAACCTGCTTTTTAGTTTCCTGTTTTGAATTATATATAAACGGAGCAGCTGTTTTAAACTAAACAAGGAGCTTTCCAGATTAAATTATGCTGCTGTGAAAAGCGGTTAACGGAAAACTGATAGATCTTAGCGGACACACGGGCTGAGGGGAGCTAGGAAGTTGTCGCCGGGTCCGAGTCGCAGGAAGTGGCTCGTTTGGCTCGCGGTTTGGCTCGGTCTGGCCTGACCTGGCGTGAGTGAGGCCCACTTTGCCTCACCGACTGCCCCCTGGACACCTGGTGAACTCCCTTGGCTGCGGCGGATGGGAGGGTCCCCGGTGCTGAGAAAGGGGTGAGTGTCAGAAAAGATCCACTGGAAGGGGCCGGGGCGCAGGGGTGACGGTGCCGCTGGAGCGGGAGGGGCCTGGGCCCAGGCGAATGGTGGACAGAGGTGACAGTGACCCAGGGACCTGGGCCCAGGTAGGGTGTGGAAGTGCCACGGAGGGGCCACGGGTAGGGGTGCACAGGTTTGAAGGTGACACAGGAGAAGCCCTGGGTCCGGGTGGGCAGGTGTGAAGTGTCAGGGAGGGGACCTGGGGCACCGCGGGCTCTCAGAGGATGGTCTTGGGAGCTGCTCCGGACAGACCTCCCGCGGGACAGACCTCAGCTCTGAATGCGCCGGGAGCACCAGGCAGTGAGCAGAGGTCGAGAGAAGTAGGGGCTGAGGCAGGGCCTGAGAAATGCCAGTAAGCGTGGTCAAGGGGACTCGGAGGGACAGCGAAGGGCTCACATCTGGGACCTTCTGCGGGAGAAACGGCGGCAATCGGAGGAGCAGGCGGAGGGGCGGAGGCGGGGTGGGCGGTTCTGGCTGCCGACACACTGGCAGCCATCGGCGGAGGTCGTGGGCACCAGCCCCGAGGAGCCAAGGGGCCGTCTGCGCGGGACCTGATGGGGGGCTAGAGGCGGAGCCCCAGCCCCAGCCCGGCCCTGCTCCCCACCCCCACCAGAGGCGCCCTTTGGCGACAGTTTCCTTGAGAAATGCCGTTTTCCTCGAACCCCTTCGCTACAGTCCCCGGCAGAGGAGCCTGCAAACGCCCCGCAGCGACGGGGCCCTAGCAAGAAACACAACTGGAGCTTCGTCTTGAAAACGAGTGGAAACTGTCCGCTCCGCCCGGGACCCATCCGTGCGTGTTTGCCACGAAAATGCCCTCTGACTCCTTTCCCACAGGCCACGTCGGAGCTCCCGGAGCGTGCGCCAGGCTACACGGGGGGGGTGAACCCCAACACGTGTCCCGGGACACCCGTACTGGGGCACAGGGCACGGGACCTCACAGCTCAGCTCCATCCCACTGTCCTGGGGCTCTCTGTGCCCTCCGGTGGCCGAGTCCCGCTCGGCCCTTCTGGCAAGTGGCACTTTATTGTCAAAGGGCCACCTCAGCGCCTGCCTCCCCCACTTCTCCAAGGACGGGTCGGTGCCTCCGGGCGTCTCCCGCACACCGGCCACATCCCGTGGGTCAGACGTGTGTGTCCGTGGCCAGGCCATGCAACGCGGCCGCTCCCGGTTCCGTTTCTGCTCTTGGGGGGCTCCCAGCAGAGTCAGCACCTCCAGGGCCCTCCCAGCTTTAGAGCTGAGGCAGCGACGTCCTCTGTCACCCAGGTCCCTCCAGGACTGCAGGGACGGCTTCTTCTCCTTCCAGCCCGTAGAAGAAAATCAGACACACACACACACACCCCCCATGCGCAGGGTCCTGGCGGCTCGGAGCGCGAAGGAGGAGCTGCGGCCTCCGCTCATCGGACTTTCGGGGCAGGAGCCTGGCTCCTGACACTCAGCCCCGTCCCCTGAGCCGGCCTGGAGTGTGACATTGCGCGTGTCCCCGGGAACGGGAAACGCTGGACCCACGCGTCCGTCCATCGAAAGCATGAGACGGCGCCAAGCGGATGGTCAGCTGGACCCGGGGCTCGAGGTGAATCTGAACAGGAAACAAAGGAGGCCGAAGACGGGCGCTGGACACGCAGAGTCCCGCCCGGCCTCCCCCTGGACGCACAAAGTCTCTGCTGGGAGGAACCCGCGTGGCCGAAGCCGCCCTGAGCCTCGCACGTCTCACCGCTGGTCACCTGGAGCTGTTGCTGCCCTTGACGGGGACACCTCCAGGGCTGGATGGTGGCAGAAGGCAGGTTGTGAAGGTCTCGGCCCGGCTGGGGGGGTGGAGACGGCACTTTGGGCGACGACGAATGTTCTAGACGTTCGCCGTGGGGGAGGCTCCGTGACTATCCACAGACAGCTGTGAAAATTCATAGGACTGTCCACCACAAGGGGCTTGTCTCGCTCGGTGTAGCTTGGGCCTCGGCGAGACCGACTTCGACTCAGAAATACAGAATAAATCACTCGCTGTTGTCGACCCCCATCCGAGGACCTTCTTCCACTGGTTTTTAGAGACAGTGGAAGGAAGGGAAGGAGGGAGAGGGAGAGAGAGACATCGATGGTGAGAGTCACTGATCGGCGGCCTCCCGCCCGCCCCCGACTGGGGATCGAGCCCGCAGCCCGGGCCTGTGCCCTGACGGGAATCGAACCCCGGTCGCCTGGATCCCAGCTGCCCTGGATCCGGGCAAAAATGAGTCATTCGTATGGAACCATGAGCGGGTCCCTCTTCAGACAGCTGCCTTTCATCCCCCGCATCACGTTTCTGGCGCCGCTGACATGAAACATGACGAACGTGAGTGTTTCCCTCCCGCGCCCCTCGTCTCCCTCAGCGCGGGCTTCCCTCTTCCCCGCAGGCGCCGCTCCGTAATTAGCCTGCCCCGATCACTCTTCCTCCGCGCGTTTTATTTCCGAGACATTCACTGCCGCAGCCGGCCCTCACCACCTTTAATTCTCAATTCCCTGATCACCGTTTTTACAATCGCACAGTATTAAAAATATCTCCCATTTCTGCAGTGCCTGTTTTTTTTTCTTTCGTTTTTGTCCGACCAACAAAGAAAGTACTTGGCAGGCGTTTCAAACCCCTGTGAGCAGTTAGGGAAGGAAAAGCGGTTTTGCAGATGGAAACGCACAAGCACAACACATTGCACCGTGTGCCGGTCGCAGGCGGTGGCCCTGGACGCGGGCTGAAGCCGGCTCGGAGCTGAGAACCCTGAGAAACCCGGGGCCCCACCGTCCACTGCGCCGCCCACTCCTCGGTCCAGGCCTGCGACAGTGGGGAGCAGGCCAAGCCCCACCACTGGTGGGGGCCAAGCCGGGCCATAGGCAGAAGACAGCGGGGACACTGGTGGCAGGCAGGCCCCACAGAGGAAGAGGAACGTTACTTTTAACCCACACTAGCAATCAGAAGAGCCCCCGCCTTCTGCAAGGGGGACAGAGAAGGTCCCCCTCTAACTGTGTTTTCCCTCCTGGAGAGAGGGCCCTCCTCTCTGTGGAAATATGAGGAGAGAAACAAGTGTCACCCCCCCCCCCGGCGTCAGAGGCTCCACACAGCCGATATCAGCTCCCCCTAGTCCCCAAGCAACCTACAGATCTGGGCACCCCAGGTGGTCCCTTGTGCCCCCAAAACTCCCTGCACTTTCCAGCCTCAGGGCCTTTGCACATGCTGTTCCCCCACCATATATGCGTATCCCTTCTTTGTCTAAACAGGAAAATCTCATGCATCCCTTAAGACCTGGTGCAGATGTTATCTTGTTTCCGGGAAATTCCCTGACGCCCACCTATAAGCAGCACTGACTTGGCCACGGGCGCGGGGATCCACGTCTGCCTACACTCCAGGCCCGGGGGTCGGGGTCCTTACGTAAAACAAGGCTCGTAGCCAACTGATTCCTCAAGGAGGAAACCGATGGATGAACACGCCCAGCCTGTCCTGTCTTCTGCCCCAGAAGGATTCACGGATTCACACGGTAACCACCCCGCCCTTCCCCACACCCTCCCCGAAGGCCCAGACCTCTCCCGAGTGGCGGCACTGACAGGTTCCGGGAGAGGAAAGTGTCTCGTGGTCGTGGATGGCTCCTCCCACATCACGCAAATACTCACCTCTCGTGGCCTAAGAGGAACTTGTATTTAATTTAGCTGGCAGGTGTCTTCCGTGGAAGGCTCCAGCGCAAACCCAAGTACAGAGCCGGCATGTCAGGGAGCTCGGCACGCCCTGGACTTGTGTGACTGTGACCAGGGCCTCGCGAAGCCAGTGAGGAGGGGGACTGCTGGGCTCTGGGCGGCTCCAGGGAAGAGCCTCAACACCCTCTCCCGTCCGCCTGGTCCTCCCGCCTGCAAATACTGCTCTGGGTTCGCCTGTCCCTCCTGTGACCTCACCACGCCCTCGGGGCAGCACACAGGTGGGTTTACCCTGGAATCTCGGGGGGGCCCTGGCCGGGGCCAGAGTGTGGGTGGCGCTGCCTCCAGACTGGGGCTGGAATCAAAGATGGGGCGAGGTCCCCCAGCAGGAGGACCGCTCGGAAAACCGGGCAGGCATGAAGGCTGCCGGCCCCGCCAGTCTGAGTGAGGGTCTCCAGGAGGGGACGCAGGGCGGCTCATCCTCGCTAAAGGGCGGCGGGCTCTGGTGCCTGCTGGATTCGGGGCCTGAGACTCACGTTCAGTGGACAAAACCCGGGAGTCGGGACCCAGGCGTCCAGCTCTGGCTCTGCCACCGATGGGCCGTGTGACCTTGTGCAAAGTGCCAGGTCGCTCTGGGGACCCCCGTAAGAAGGAGATGGGGCAGGACACGCGTGGGTCTCAGCTGTGGGGTATCAGAGCTCATGACATTGGAGATCAAAAAGACCCACGTTTCTGACACAGACGCTCCCTGTGCAGTGGCCTCGCCCCCACGCATTTGCAAATATCACGGAGCACCGGCTTCCCACCTGGGTCCTCTCTGGTGCCACCAGTTCAGAGACTCTGCTTCAAACCAGATGGTATCCGAGCCGAAGAGAAGAGGCATCCGAAGCGTGAGCCCCGCAGTCGGGAGGGTCCAGGTTCAAACCCACCCCACGCTCCTTGTGACCTTGAGCAAACTTTTTAACCACTTTAGGGGTCAGTTTGCATGGCTGAAAAATGAGTCTACAAAACGGGGCTTGTAATAGAAGGTACATGAGTGAGGGCGAGAGCGTGTGACTCAGCGCCTGGCACACAGTAGGTGCTTGATGAACAGGTAACACTACAATTGTTCGCATTGAACAAAATGAAAAAGACAATTAGTTCAAAGGTAGTTGTTTCAGCCATGAGATGCAGACACAATTGTTATATAGAGATAGGTGAAAAATTCTATGTAACGTAAAGATTTAGAGTTTTCCATTCAGTCAAAGCCCGATCCCTGGGACACCACACCCTCCCTGAGCAAGTCCTGGATGCAGCCAGCTCACCCTCACCTGCTCACCCACCTGCTCACCCACCTGCTCACCCACCTGTTCACCTACCTGCTCACCCACCTGCTCACTCACCTGCTCACCCACCTGCTCACCCACCTGCTCACTCACCTGTTCACCTACCTGCTCACTCACCTGCTCACCCGCCTGCTCACCCACCTGCTCACTCACCTGTTCACCTACCTGCTCACCCACGTGCTTACTCACCTGCTCACCCACCTACTCACCCACCTGCTCACTCACCTGCTCACCTACCTGCTCACCCACGTGCTTACTCACCTGCTTGCTCACCTGCTCACCCACCTACTCACCCACCTGCTCACTCACCTGCTCACCCACCTGCTCACCCACCTGCTCACCCACCTGCTCACCCTCACCTGCTCACCCACCTGCTCTCTCACCTGCTCACCCACCTGCTCACCCACCTGTTCACCCACCTGCTCACCCACCTGTTCACCTACCTGCTCACCCATGTGCTCACTCACCTGCTCACCCACCTGCTCACTCACCTGCTCACCCACCTGCTCACCCACCTGCTCACCCACCTGCTCACTCACCTGCTCACCCACCTGCTCACCCACCTGCTCACCCACCTGTTCACCCACCTGCTCACCCACATGCTCACCCACCTGTTCACCCACCTGCTCACCCCAGCCCTGCCCGCCACATTCCCCAGCTTCACCATTTCTTGGCCTTGAGGTTAGAGCACAACAGGGCATGGTGGAGACTGAAGCTAACTGGAGACCCATCAGGTCACTTTTGTGCCACCATTTGGGGGAGTGTGGGCTCAATTTCTCTAGTTTCTCTGATTTTTCCAGAATTTTTAGATAAAATATCCCAAATTTTAAAATACTGGCTCAGTTTTGTTTTTGTTTTTTACTGTGGGTGAAATAAAACTACAGACCATATTCCCCCTGGGCCACAACTCTGGGAGCTTTCATTGGTCTCCTCTGCCACCGCCTCCTGTGTGTGGACAAGAGGAGAGTGGCCAGAGTTGCTGAGTGTGGCTGTCCAGGGCGGCCACCGCCCAGGGGCACCTGAGAGGCTGCCATTTCCACGGCGAGCACCAAAGCCGAGTGCCGTGACTTTCAACGGTCCCCCAGCAGAGGGCAGTGACAGCTCGGACCCGACCCAGCCGGCGCCGCACAGGAGCTTGCAACAGATGGAGCGGCGTCATGAAGAGGGGTCACCCGGCTCTGATTTCCACAGGAGGCCGAGAGAACCGGCAGCAGCCCGAGGGTGGGTGGCCCCGGAGCGGGCGATGCCGCTCATTCTGACTGGGCTGCAAAAGGAAAGCCCCACACCGAGTGCTGGTGAAGGCGCAGCGGACCGGAGAGCTCATTGCTGGGAGGGGGTAAACCGGAACACCCCCACTTCGGAAACCGTTTGGCGGCTGGTCATCTAGCCGAACCCACAAACCCCCCAGGGCCCACCGGCAATCAGGACAACTAGGTGTGGTCTGTCGAGACAGTGGCCAAACCAACACCCTGCTGCTGTGCCCACCACGTGGGGGAATCCCGTGAAAGTAACGTAAGCAGGTGAGGCCGCGAGAGAGGAGAGCGTCCGTGGGCTTTCACCCGAATGCAACCCGAACCGCAGGCAACACCGATCGGTGGTGCCGGAGGGAGGGCAGTTGCCCTTAGGGGGCACGTGGGTAGTGACACGGATCCTAGGCAGTGTGGTTGTCCCCCTGGGAGGAGGTCACATGGGTGGGTTCGCTTTGGGAAAGCTGGGTGTCCTCTTGGGCACTTGACCGACCGCACGCTCTAGCTAACCGGCGACGTCACAGGGAGCATCCCCGTGTGCGCTGGGCGGGGACCAGCTTTGAGGGGGGAGGGGCAGGAAACCGCCAGGTTCCCGCATCCCCGCCTCCAGCCTAACATTTACTCCAGAACCACCGGACTGGCCGATGGTGCGTCGTCACAGAGGAAAACGGGCTCCCCTGGACCGGCCATGGCAACAGGCTGACTTCCCGAATGTGGGGACCAGGACTCCCGGCTTCTGGCTGCCGCAAACACTGGGCGGGCATTTGCGATCGAGGGCACTGTCAGGCCCCTGCTTTCTGGAGGAAACGAAAATGATACAAGTTACCAGCAAGTCATTTAGCAACGGGTAGCCACCTCGGGGCCCCGTGAGGTTCACTCGTGATTCCAGCAAGATGGCCAGCCACCTACCTCCCCCCCACAACAACTGCCAGTTTCAGGATGGAGATGACTGGCAGGTAAAGCCATGAGGTCAAAGTCTAGACTCGACGTCTCCCGTGTCCCAGAGGGACAACCATGAACGCTGTCTGAGCTCCTCCAAGGTCTCAGGTCCCTTTAGCCACCTCTGGCTCCGGAGTCATTTGCCCCCAGTAGCCGGCACCTGCAGCACTGCTGGGCCTGCACCTGCCAAGATCCAGAGGCGCCTGCGGTTTGCATCACCCCAGGAGCCCTCGGCCAGTGACCGGCGGTGGCGGTGGGAAGGTGTGGAGGCCCGGCTCCCTCGTCTGCGTGTGGACAGCCCTCTGGGGGACTTCACTACGAACCCTGCCCTCACGTGGCTCCCGGTCTCCTTTGCAGACACCGCTGGGACACAACTGTAATAAGGGACTTGCACACAAATCTCATCTCAGGCTTTGCTTCTGGGGCCCCTGACCTGAAACAGCGGGGACATGGATTCAGGCGTCTTGGAGATTTCGAAACTTGAGACTGGCTGCGGCCGGGCCTCCTGTCTCCCACACACGGGCCTGTAGATCAGGTTTCTGCCAACCCAGCAAGTGGCTGCAACGAGCTCGGAGCAGCTGTCAGCATTTCCAGGATCTGCGATGACTCAAGCTGTAATGTTTGCTTTGGGGCCACAGCCCTGCTCCCGCCGGCCATCCCTCTGTCCCTGGCGTGGAGCTCAGAACTTTCCCCTTTCCCGTAAAAGCAGCGGTGGTGGTGGCCGAGACCGGCCCGGCGCCATGGCGGACAGAGCTCGGTCCCAAAAAAGCCTCCGTAACCCATGCGTTGCCAAACTTGGAAAAGTGCTCATCTGAGTCCCGGCGGCCTCAGTCCACCGCCAGTGTGGGGAGAGCACGTTTCCTCTCCTCGAACCCAGGCTCCCCCCAGTGCAGCCCATAGGAGCTCTCAGCCCATGACCCGCACAGACCAGGATCCCCCGCTCACCCTCGGCCAGGCCCCTGGGCCTCCCTGTCCTCTGATGTCCCCAGCTGTCCAGTGGACACAGGAGCGCCAACCTCCTGGGATTACAGTAGCTCAGAGACAATGTGAAGCGGGGAGTAAGCCTGTGGGAAGGTGGGCCACCGAATTAACCACCAAAGAAACGGGAGAAAGGCTACAGCGGGGTCCCAGGCTGGGCGGAAGTGAGCTCAGTCTTGGGGGGCGAGCAGGGGGACGACGACACTGGGGGCGCCACTCCTTTGGAGCTGCACGTGTTCGCACCTGCTAGAGCTAAATTCACAGAGAGCCCGGCGGGCTCGCTCATTCCCAAGAGGCGCCAGGGCCCGGAGCCACCCGGAGACAGCTTGGAAGGTCGCTGCGGCGCTGTTCCCGACGGGTGACGGCTGGAAATAACCTAAACGTCCCTCACAGGGGTGGGGTGAGGAGCATGTGGTACGTGCTCTAATGATGAAATAATGCAGCAGCAACAATATTATGCCACGTGAAAGGGGCCACACACGGAGGGACACATATCAACGCGTCGTACAATTCCACTAAAGCCAAATGCCCAGAAGAGCAAATCCGGAGGCCAGGGGCCTGAGAGGAAAGTGCGGGGACGTCCGCGCTCTCCCTGAAACCTCAGAGGGATCCCTCCCGCCTCCTCCAGCTTCGGGGGGGCAGTGGACCGGCCACCCTCGGCATTTCTGGGCCTGTCACCCGTCACTCCCGTCTCTGCCTGTCATCACGTGGCTGTGTTCCCTCTGTGTGTCTTCTAAGGGCACCAGTCCTTCGGGCTCACTCCGCAGTGAACCTTATTTTAACTCATTCCATCTGCAGGGGCTCTGTTTCCAAATAAAGCCACAGTCCCGGGCACTGAGGGGTTAGGACTTGAGCGTATCTTTTTTGGAGGACACACGGTTCAACTCAAGGCAAAGGAGAGACAAGATGTGGCCTATCCGCCCACTGGAATATTACTCAGGGTTAAAAGGGAATGAAACGCGGATTCGTGCTACAGAGTGTAAAGCCCGAAAGCATGGCGCTAAGTGAAAGAAGCTGAACAAAAAAGGCCACACTGTGTGATTCCGTTTATGTGAAACACCCCAAACGGGCACATGCTTAGAGACGGGAAGCAAATTTAGAGGAGGGATGGCTAACGGGGTAACATTTATTCCTGGAATAATGAAAATGTTCAGGAATTAAATACTGATAAAAGTCGAACAACACTGTGTATATACCAAAAAAAACCCCCAAAAAACAAAAAAAAAAACCTACCGCATTGTGCACTTTAAAAGGGTGGATTTATGGTATGTCCATTATATCTCAATAGGAAAAAAAGAACCCGTTAAAATGATGAAAAAACAAGCTACGGGCTGGGAGACAATATTTGCATACCACTTATTTCCCAAAAGACTTGTATTTAGAATATATTGTTTACAAAAAGAATCTCAAAAATCGATAGTAAAAAGCAATCTAATCAGAAAATGGGCAAAGGAAATGAGGAGACGTTTCTGTGAAAAAGACACAGAGCTGGCAAATTAACACATGAAAAGAGTTCAGCAGCACCAGCCACTGGAGAAATGCAAATTAAAGCCACAGCAAAGCCCGGCTGCCCACGCCCGCTTCGGCGTGGCTGAGATCAAACCCCGGACGGCACCCAGGGCCGCTGAGGGCGTGGGGAGACTGGGTCACCCTCAGGGGGCCGGTGGGGTGCAAAACACTACAGCCGCTTGGGGAGACTGTTGGGCAGCTTTGTACAAAACTAAATACGCATTTATCATGCACCCCAGAAATTACCCTCTGGGACATTTCCCCCAGAAATTAAAAACTCATGTGAGCACAAAAACCTGCGCACGGCCGTTCGTGGCAGCTTTCCTCCCGGTGGCCGGGCGTCGGACACAACCCAGCGCCCCTCAAGGACGCAGTTACGTCGCTCCGTGAATAGTGCTCAGCAGTAAAGAGGCACGAAACACTGATACACATAATAACTTTTATGAATCTCCAGGGAATTAGGCTGAGTGAGGGGGAAAAGCCAATCTCAAAAGATTACATGCCGTGTGGTTCTATTTGTTTAACGCTCTTCCCGCGGCGAATCGTAGGGATGGAGAACAGCGCAGTTTCCGGGCTTAGGGGTTGGGGGGGCAGGAACAGCATGGGGGGATCTCTGTGGCTCGTGGTGGCCGGTCAGTCTGCCTCTCGCCCGTGGTGATGGTTACACAGATCTACACATGCAATGAAATTACATAAAACCACACGCACACACACAATGTGTAACCGGTAAAACCTGACAAGTCTACGGGTTGTACAAATGTCAATTTCCAGGTTACCACGTGACACTATAATTATGGAAAATGTTCCCGGTGGGGGAAACTGGATGTAGGATAGACGGGACGGCCTTATGTGTATTTTTTTTTTAAACTTCTTGTGAGCCCGGCCGGCGTGGCTCAGCGGTTGAGCGTCGACCTAGGATCCAGGAGCTCGAGGTTCGATTCCCGGTCAGGGCACAGGCCCGGGTTGCGGGCTCGATCCCCAGTCGGGGGCGCGCAGGAGGCAGCCGATCAATAGCTCTCTCATCATTGATGTTTCTCTCTCTGCCCTGCTCCTTTCCTCTCTCTTAAATCAATAAAGATATATTTTAAAAAAAAACAAAAAAAAACTTCTTGTGAATCTAGAACTAGTTCAAGATAAGACGTGTTTGAAACAAAAATAGATTATTTATTTACGAAAACACTGAACAGCTGGTACGGCCTGAGCACTAACCAGTCAGAGCAGAGCCCAGCCGCAAACAACCTTGTCACGAGAAGATGAATGAGGCGATCCCCGCGCAGGTGAGCAAGGTCTGTCTGTGACAAACCCTACGACGATTGCTAAGACCTGTTAAAGGCACCCGGCCAGAGCATCGTGGGAGGATAGAGAAAGGCCTCAGTTGGTTCAGCAGCCTCCCAAGCGCCGACAGGTGGCTGGTTCGATTCCCGGTCAGGGCATATGCCCAGGTTTGGGGTTGAGTCTCCTTTGGGGGCGCATGTAGGAGGCAGCTGGGAGATGTTACGCTCTCACATTGATGTTTTTTTCTCTCTCTCTCCCCCTCTCCCTTCCTTTCTAAAATCAATAAAAACATATTTTTTATAAAATAATCAGAGAAGGCTTCCTGGAGGAGGTGGCATTTGAGAAGATGATGCAGGCAGAGATTTGGGCGGAAGGATGTGGGTCTCTGAGCAATATGCTGAATTTTTCTCCGGACAATGAGCGTCCCTGAAGGCTTCCGAGCTCAGGGCTAACACAGGGTTGTCTCCGCAGCGGAGTAGAGATTAGGTTGCCCAAGGAGAGAGGCAAAAGGGTGAGAGACCAGCGAGGATGCTGTCGCTGGAACTCAGAGGAGCGACGATAAGGGGCTGCTTTCGAGTCCTGAGAAGCCAGGGTAGGGCTGAGACCATTCGTTCCCGGGAGCGAGGCTGGGCCCGTCGTGGTGACTGGCCGGATGCTGGGGTCAGACGGAAGGCGAGGCAGCATTTCCGTCTTGGGCGGCCCGGTGAACGGCGATGCTGTTAACTAGCCCAGGGGCCGAGGGAGCGGTGTGGACGGCGGGAGTCCGCTGCGGCTGGAGGTGGCGTAGGGACACCCCCACGGAAATGTCCCACAGGCCGTTGAAAATCTGAGTCAAAAACGTGAGAGGCCCTGGCCAGTTTGGCTCAGTGTTTAGAGCATCGGCCTTCGGACGAAAGGGTCCCGGGTTCGATTCCAGCCAGGGGCGCCTACCACGGTCGCAGGCTCGATCCCCGACTCTGGTCAGGGCGAGTGCGGGAGGCAACCAGTCGCCGTGTCTCTCTCACATCGATGTTTCTCTCTTTCTCTCTCTTCCTTCCACTCTCTCTGAAAAGCAATGAAAAAATATCCTCGGGTGAGGATTTTAAAAAAAAAAAAATAGGAAGGAAATGCTGGGAGCCGCCGCCTTCGAGCACTGAATTGTGGATACTTTTTGTTGGGTTATTGTGAGGCCCCTCAATGGGCACGTGTTACTTTTATAGTCACAAGAAAAATATGCTATTTTTTGTTGTTTTTTAACCCTCACTTGAGGATATTTTTTCTGTTGGTTTTCAGGGAGAGTAGAAGGGGGAGAGAGAGAGAGAGAAACATGGATACGAGAGAGACACATCGACCGGTTGCCTCCCGCATGTGCCCCAACCGGGGCCGGGGATCGAGCCTGCAACCGAGGTACATGCCCTTGACTGGAACTGAACCCGGGACCCTTCAGTCCACGGCCGATGCTTCAACCACTGAGCCAAGCCGGCCGGGGCAGAGAATATGCTATTTTTTAAGAACAGGGAAAGTGGGAGACAGGCGGGGATCTGGGAAGTCAGGAGGACCACAGACACGACAGAGCGGGGGACGGGTGCCCGGGGCTGGCGCCCATTTGGTCCGGGTCAGCACAGTCCCTGAGACCTCCTCGCAGCCAGGCCCAGGGCCGTGACAGGCAACGTCCCAGCCTCAGGGAGCCCCAGGAGTGGGAAGCTGCCAGCCAGGAGCGCTGAGCAGATGCCCCATTTTGCAACAAAGCAGGAAAGCGCGGACTCCAGACGCTGCAGAGCTCGACGTCTGGCCGGGCAAGACCCGAGTCCCGTGAGCCCCGGGGGAAGGAGGCGCGTGGGGACCGCCCTGAGGGGACCGCCTGGACCCAGAGACCGTTCGCACCAAAGGAAGCCCGTGTCCCTTCCCGAGAGGAGAGGACCCCGGAGGCCGGCCGTGCGTCTGGGTTTCGGCCCGGCCTGTGACAGAGGCCCCGGGGACGCTCCCGCGGGCGCCCTAGACAAACACGGGCGGGGGGGAGTCCCGCGAGGCAGAGCCCGAAGCGTCTGAAGGAACAAATGCAAAGTCGTGATTAATGGGTTGCTGTCAAGACAGGAGAAGGTCTTGAGACCTCACAGTTGTCCTCTTGGCTCTGTCCTGTTCATCATTTTTTTAAACCACGGCAACAGATACTGGCTCAGGATAAAGAATAACATAAGCCATCAAATGCCTCCGAAAAGGGACCCGGCGGACCCATGGTGGTGGGGGGCCCGTCACTGGTTATGTTCGAGCAGCCCCAGGACGACCGGCCTCCAGGGACACAGAAGACCCGTGTCCTGTCCTGAGTGACAGGGGGACTGACGTCTTCCCAACCCTTCCCCGCTCGGGGATCCTCGGTGCCTGGGAGCGCCCTTCAGACAGATCTGCCGAGAGCCCGCCGTCCACGCGTCCACACTGGGCTCACCCTTGAAGGCGTCTAGTTCTGTGGGTGGCGCCGGGTCTCCACAGCCACAACTGCCCAGGTGTGTGCGCTTGAGACAGAGCTGCCGCCTGCCCTTGGCATCAGGGTCTTTCTCTGGGAAAGGCAGGGACACCTACCAGCCGCGTCGTGAGGGCTGAGGGTTCGGTAAGCACCTTGGCGCCCAGATCCCCTACAAGGACACAGAGCCGCTCCGGGTGCCACGTCCTCCGAGAGAAGCTGGGTGTGCAGAAGGTGGATGCCAAGCACAATTAAAGTGGGTGGATGCGCCAGAGAACGTATAATTACAAAGCGAGGAAGGGACCCGGGGACAGGGAGGGCCGGAACGCACCCCTCTGAGCTAAGACACAGCCACCACCGTCCCGAGCCTCTCAGGCCTGGACGCAGCAGGCATCGGATGAGCGCCGACCCTCTCCTGCCACCGCTCCGCTCTGTCTGCGCGGCGTGTCTGAGCGCTGTGACAAAGGACCGCAGACGGGCGGCTTAGACAGCGGAAATGTATTTCCTCACAGTCCTGGAGGCTGGACGTCGCAGGGCAGCCCAGCAGAGTCTGTTTCTGGCGCGAGCTCTCTGCCTGGCTTGCAGACGGACCACCTTCTCACCGTGACCTCGCATGACAGAGAGAAAGACAGCAAGGACACTAATCCTGTGGGATCGGGGCCCCACCCTTGGGACCTCATTTATCCTTAATGACGTCCTCAGAGACCCCGTCTCCAAGCATAGCCGCACTCAGGGTTAGGGTTCAACACGGGAACCTTGGAGGGACGCTAAGCTTCGGTGCCTAACAAATGGGCACCTGCCTCTCATAGTGCCCGCGTCGGTCTCTGCAGCCCGTGAGCCAGCTGCCACCCCCGGCCTCCCTCCCAGGGCCCCTCCCTGGTCCTTCCAGCTGGTGAACCGGCTGGTGCAGCATGGCCTCCCCTGAATATTTCTCCAGGGCCAGTGGCAGCCAGGTCCTCACACTGCAGACCGAGCCCCGAGCCCCTGCCAGCCCCAGGTCCACAACCATTTAACTCTTAGGACCTCAACCCCCTGCACTGGGACCTGGACACACTTTGAAGTGTGAACATTCAGGGCTCTCCATGGTCTGTTAGTGATGCGGACGATCATAGCATCTAACATTTACTGGCAAAGGTGATATCGTAACAGCTAACGTTGCTGGACCATTCACTGTGACTCACTCAATACCCAAACCTAGGAGGCAGGTCCTGTGATTCATCTGCACTCCGAGAGCTCTGGCACCAACAGAGAAGGATCCCCGCCAGGTCACACGGGAAGGTCATGGCAGGATCTGAACCCAGGCCGCCGGGCCTGACGCACCCAGGGAAGAAACCCCTGCCCGGCCATCTGTCCAGCAGAGGAGTGAGGTCGGGGATGTGCCTGAAATGCCTGCCTCTTTTTAAAGCCTCCATTTGTCTTAAAGAGCTGAGAGGGGGAAATTCCAGGAATTTAGCCAGCAATTCAAAACAGTCTTTTTATGCTAAATATGTCCCTCGTGGAGTAGAATGCAAAATGTAAGTGTTTTCAAGGCGAGGCTGGGTTTTGGCCTGATGGGCCCTGGAAGCCTTCTTTCTCTTGCCGCTTGGGGTATGGAAAGGAACCAGCTGGGGAGACCTGGTTCCCACCCCGCCCCGCCCCACTAGGCCACACACGCGCACACACACACACACACACGCACACACACACGCACACACACGCGCACACACACGCGCGCGCACACACACACGCCCTACCCTTGCCCTCTGTCCTCTGAACTCCCGCAGCATCCCCTCCCCGCTGGCTCCCATTGGCCATCTGGTAAACCACATTGCAACATTCTTTCTTTTTACCGGATATTGCAACATTCTTTCTTTTCACCAGATGTTGCGACATTCTTTCTTTTTCACCGGTGTTGCCCAATCTCCCCCATAAAATCGGTGGCTCTTTGCAGGCAGGAGCCTGGCTGTTGCTTCCTGGCCTGTCCCAGAGCCACACCCTGCATGTGACACGCGCCCAGAGGACAGTGGCTGAGTACGTTGAGGGCGGGTATTTCCCCGTAGTTCGGGGCCTTCCCTGAAGGAAAACGTAGGGTCCTTCCTCAGTGACACAATGTCCCATAAACTGTAGCTTTGATTGGCTAAGTCTAGTCTGTCACCAGGCAGAAGGGGGAACTGTAAGGAAACCTGTCACGCAGACATGCGTAACTATGTTGTCACCTTTAACGTCGCTAAGCACGCTCCCTGCCCAAGACGCTCTGTCCGCCCAGCTGCCCGCGTGTCCCTCAGCTCTCGCCTCCCGGACAAGGTCAAAGCCCCTCCGAGGTCCGTTCTGGACGCCGGGGCCCTCTCCTCGTAGCACTTGCTCTCGGCTGGCTGGCGTGCGTGTGGGTGATGCTTGATCACCGTTTGTTTTCTTTGCATCGTGTCTGTCGTCAGCACCTAGCAGGCTGCCTGTCATACAGCAGGCAATTAATAAATGCTGATCAGGCAGCTGAAGGAAGGCTCTCCCGATAACACGAGCGAGCCTCCCGCTGGTGTCCACCCGACTGTCCTGTCAGAGGGTCGCTCGGGGAGGGCTGCTGGGCGGACTCAGGCTGCTGATTTACCCGGGAAACCAGAGCTCAGGATAGGAGCCTGGGAGACCCCCAGGCGAGCCCTGGCGATTGCAGGACCCCGGATGCTAAGTCGGGAAGGAGCAGCTGTGGTTTCCCAGCCACTGGTTCAATTCCCGTCCTGCACTGCCACCTCCAGGGCACCGGGCGCTCTCCAGGCCCGTGGAGCTGCGGCCCCTCGGCTGGGAAATGCACCATCGCCCTGGTCATTGGGGCGTCTCATCCAAATAAGGTCAGAGCACCTGAGACACTCACGCATAGTTAAATTCCCTTTGCTCTGCAGGGCGACCCCCCTGCTTGTCTGCACTAGGAGCTGGCAGGACCTCGGGCCAAGACAGGGAGTGCCCTAGGTCAGCACCTAACCAGAGAAACGTGGCCGACGAGCACCCCTGGGGTGGTGCACACCCCAGATGCCGGTGCCCCTGGTCCGATGCCAGGTAGGGTCAATCCTCGATATTCTAACTGTGGTCTAAGGACAGCAGCATCGGCACCAGTATCTCCAGGAAGAGATTCGCTGCTCATGATCCTCAGCATCACCTGGGCAGCCTCTGAAAAATGCAGTCTCGGCCCCGCCCCACACCTCCTGATCGGGATCTGCACTTGAACCCCTTCCCCGGCGACGCACAGACACCGTAAAGGATGGTCCTCAAGTCCGTTGACACATCCAAACCACCTGCAGGCTTTTTAAAATTGCTGACGTGGGGGATCCCTGGAGACCCAGATCTCATCTGTATTGGGTGCAACCTGCAGATGTGGGGTGTTTTAAACTCCCCAGGTGAGCCTAATGTAACACTGCGAGAGTTTGCTTTATGTTAGAAAACTCATCAATATTGTATTGTTACTCATATTTTTATTAATATTTATTAGAGGTTTGTTTTTTTTTCTCCAGGGAAGATGTACAAAGTAGCCAAGGAGCCCATGAGAAGCTGCTCAACTCATTAGTCATGAGTCATTAGGGAAATACCAATGAAAACCACAATGAGCCACCACCTCACGCCCACACGGGTGGATACAATTTTACAAACGGAAGGTAACAGGGCTAGTGAGCATGCTCAGAAGCAGCCTCCCACGTCGCCGCAGGAGGCAGCTACCTCCCAGTCCCTACAAACAGGCCCTGAATCTTACACGATCTTGGGATTCTGCCATTTCCATGGCTCCGCTGGCAGGGGGACAAGTCACATGCAGGACGGGGACTGGGGATTTTTCTCGTCGGATCCTCAGGATTCACGTCCCAGCTGGACCTCCCCAACCTGCCCCCCTGCGCTGAGCCCCCCCCCGGGGGGAAAGAGACCTGTGGACACACTGCCCTTACACATCCCAAGGGACTTCATTGGTGCCGTGGGGAAAGGGGATGCCACCAAAGGGTATGGCCAGCTCGTCCCCAGGCCACGTCCCCTTGGCGACCTCCTCAGTGCCAAGCAAACAGCAGCACTGCCTCCCCAGACAGTGGTCACCATAAACCCCCCCTTTCTCACCTCTATTTTCCCTTTCAGCTCCATCCCCCCATTTCCCCCCATTAATGATCTTTCTGAGGCTCCCTCAAAGCTATGAGCCTGTTCA